>NC_056746.1:1293783274-1294083274 GCF_019279795.1 Protopterus annectens | reverse complement strand
AGATCATTTTTTTATATCACAAAAATCCGGCATTTTAACAAGGGTGTGTACTCTTTTTGTTCCCCCAAAATATTTTATTACGTTTTCCAAGAAAAGTAAAAGACAAGAAATGACAAACAGTACTCTCCTTCTAAGTCAAATTATTAACAAACAAGGTAAAAACCATTTACAATACACACATCGGCCTGAAGCAAAACTGCAGATCATAGTTAAAGCACACAAGTTCTTTAGTATAAGGATTAGTTCAGAAAGAGTTATGGTTCATTTGTAAAGTCTCAATAAGTGCTAAAACTTTTGTCCAAGGATTAATAACAAATGTCTTTGGATAGATTCTAAGTTCTTTGGTCTTAGTTTCTTTGATTGCCAGGTCTTTCATTGAAGACAAGAAATCCTCAACAGTGGGTGGGCCGCTAGTTTTCCATCTTCTAGGGATGCATTTCCTGGCGACAGCAAGTACTGACCATAGTAAATATGAATTATTCTTATTCAAAAAGTAACCTTCATTCACACTGAAAAGAACTAATGATTTAGACAATAAGAAGGAATCAGAGAATAATGCTTTGAGAAAATCTTCTATGCTGTTCCAATAAGCCCTTTAATTTAGGACAATGATAAAAAATGTGTCCCCACTCGGCTTTAGTATGGGTGTGTACACTTTTTACACCCAGAGTGTGTGTGTGTGTGTGTGTGTGTGTGTGTGTGTGTGTGTGTGTGTGTGTGTGTGTCTGTGTGTGTGCACGCTACATTCTTACTTTGTCAACTTTTCAAGTTAGTATTACTAATATTTGGTGAAAAAAATGTGTCCTTTATTATTTCTTGATTTGTCTGTGATTTTGAAGATACGAGGTTGACAGCTATTGAGCTATGTGCTCCAATCTGCCTAATGCACCCATGGAGTGCAGCCCTCACAGCTTGTTCCACTGTATGTCCCATAACAGTATATGCATAATGAGACTTCCTTGTCATGCATGTAGCATTACAGTCAAGTGTGGCACTGGCTAGCTTTGAGGACTTTCTCCACCACCTGTATATCAGTAATGGTACTGTAGGCAGGCAAGCTAAATGTGCAGTAACAATCTCAACCCAGAAATGGAGCTGTGGAGACATCCAACTTCAAAAGATTTCAGCAGTTACGATGCAGGCTGATCTGTCAACACTGGACTGATCCACAGTATGCTTGCTCTCTTTTAAATAGCTGATTCAGTTATAGTGTTGTCGAACTTTTGTATTTCTAATGGCTTTTGCTTGCTGTACATTTTTTTCATGACATAGAAGAGCACAACCCATTCAGATTGCTTGGTGAATACGATATTAATCAGTCATTACAGCCGTCTGACTTTTATAGCAAATGGTTATGTTTTGGGATCTGTTCACGGTCAGCTATATGCCTGGCAAAGCTCTCAATGTTCGCTCTCCAAAATGAGGAACATTAACCCTGACAATGTGGAAAACTTACTAAAGTTTACGAAAGTACAGTTTTGTACCTACCATAAATGTAGATGTTCGAAGATCCACATTGCTGCAGTCCTAACACTTGGGTAGTCCGCTGTCCTTGGTCGGCCCGAATATCAAAGTATAAGGCTGACGTCGGTCAGGGCGCATTTGACTGACGTCAGGACGTCAGGGTACAAATGCGCATGACCGACGTCATATCCTCAGTCTTTTCTTGCCCCAGATGTCAGAAGACCCTAAAATAAAGGTCAAAACCAAAAGACAGCAAACAACCAACCAACCACCCCTGCACTAACTATATGTACAATATATACAATATACACAAAATGTACAACCCAACCCACACAACCGCCTCTAACTACAGAGGGGAAGGAGGGAGGGTAAATTGGACTGCAGCAATGTGGATCTTCGAACATCTACATTTATGGTAGGTACAAAACTGTACTATGTTCTTCATCTCACATTGCTGCAGTCCTAACACTTGGGTAGAATCCCAAAGCAGAGGTAAGGGAGGATGGCTAACTACAAGGAAGCAGGAGCTGCCAAAATGCCCTGCAAAACAGCAGTGGCAAAACCAGCCCTGGACTTAGAGTAAAGTGGCAGGTGATAATGCCTAGAGAAAGTATGTACAGAACTCCAAGTAGCTGCCTCCAAAATATCCTTGGTTGCCACTCCCCTCAAAAAAGCTGTTGAAGTGGCAGTAGCCCTAGTGGAATGAGGCCTAATCCCAGCTGGAATCTCCTTGCCATGATGGGAATAACAGAAAGCAATGCAAAACCCAATCCACTTAGAAATAGTTTGTTTTGATACAGGCTTGCCCTGAGAACTCAAGGCAAAAGAAACAAACAACTGCTGAGACTGCCTGAACCCTTTAGTTCTGTCCAAATAATAGCAACTGCCTGTGGACATCTAAAGTGTGCAAAATCTTTTCCCCTTTATTTTGGGGATTTGCATAAAAAGTAGGCAAATGAATAGTTTGGTTTAAAGCCACACTAGAAACCACCTTAGGCATAAAGGAAGGATTAGTGCGTAATGATACCCTATCCTTATGGAAAATCAAGAAAGGCTCAACTGCCATAAGGGCCTGTAATTCAGAAACCCTTCTTGCAGAGGTAATGGCCAACAAAAAAGCAGTCTTCCAAGATAAATATTTCAACTCAGCAGTAGCTGCAGGCTCAAAAGGTTGTAGAGTGAGTTTCTCCAACACAAAATTGAGATCCCAAGCAGGAGTAGGAGCTCTTCGTGGGGTCTTATATTCTTTGCCCCTCTAAGAAATTGCTTGAACAAAGGATGAGAAAACAATGGTGGGTTGCAATCATAGTGAGCTGAAATTGCTGCAGCATGAACTTTAATAGAAGAGAAAGACAAACCTTTGTCCAGTAACTCAGTAAGATATTGAAGAGCCACACTCAAATTGGGCTCAGAAACATCAAAATCTTTGCTGCACTCCAAAACAAAAATCTCTTCCATTTGTCTGCGTACACTTTCCTTGTACTAGGCCTCCTAGCTTCCAAAATAACATTCAAAACTTGCTGAGGAAGTGGAGGCCCACTTTGGTTCAAAACAGAATGTGCCAGGCTGTTAGGTGCAGAGAGTGAAGCTTGACAGTTAGCAAATGGCTGTCCTCCTGCGACAACAGGTGTGGAATCGAAGGCAAAGGCCATGGAGGCTTCCGTACCAGACTTCTCAGTAATGGGTACCAGTGTTGTCGAGGCCAATCCGGAGCTATTAAAATCATCCTTGGCTTGTCCTGTCTGACCTTTAGAAGCACCTTTGGGAGGAGAGGCAGAGGTGGAAAGGCACATACATGAAGATTGCTCCAATTGAAAGAAAGAGCATCCACTTTCCAAGCTGTGGGATGAAACCTTTTTGTGCAAAACTTTGGCAGCTGATGGTTTAGTGGAGAAGCGAACAGATCTATGTCTGGAGTTCCCCATGACACTGTCAATTTCTGAAATACATGAGGATCCAATTTCCACTCGTGGGGATCCATAATTCGTCTGCTCAACACATCTGCTAAGGAGTTCTGTGCTCCTGGCAGAAACCTTGCCTGAAGATTGAGCTGTAAACTGAGAGCAGTCTCCCACAAAATCATTGCTTGCCTGCATAGTGGATAAGAATCGTTCCCCTTGCTTGTTGATGTACCACATGACAGTTGTGTTGTCTGTTAGAATCAACACCTGTCCTGGAAGAAGCAATTCCTTGAAAGCAATTAATGCAAACTGGACTGCTAACATCTCCTTCATGTTGATATGTAGATGTTGTAGTCTGACAGGCCACTTGTTTTGTATCCACTTTCCATTTAGATGAGCTCCCCAAGCTTTGTCTGAGGCATCTGTCGTTAAAATCTGACTCGCCTCTGGCTGGGTCACAGAGAGTCCCTTGTTTAGGTGACATTCCTGAGCCCACCACAAAAATTCCTTTTGAATGCAAGGTATTATTGGAATGACAGTGTCTAGATCCTGGCAGTGCTGTGTCCATACATTTTTGAGATACCATTGTAGCTTCCTCACATGCAGTTTGGCATTGGGAAGCACCAGAATACAAGATGCCATGAACCCTAAGGCTTGAAGGACTGTCCTTCCAGTCAGCCCGGACTGATGAGATAGTTGATGGAAGTAAAGGGATAGACTCTTTTGTTTGTCCGGGGTTAAAAAGGCCATCTGGGATGCTGTATTCAGTCTCACACCCAGAAAGCACATGTCTTGAGAGGGTACTAGACTGGACTTTATTTCGTTCACAGAATACCCTAGGCATCTTAGCACTGCTATCACATAATCCAAATGATGAAGAAGCTCTCCTCTTCCTTGAGCCAGAATCAGGCAGTCGTCCAAATAAGGATAGATCTGTATTCCTTTTTGTCTGAAGAAAGCTATCACTGGAGCCAGAACTTTCGTGAACACTCTGGGCAGTAGATAAGCCAAAGGGCAATGCAGAGAACTGATAGTGAGAAGTCCCAGCTCGAAAACGCAGATACTTCCTGCAACTTAGTCTGATAGGAACATGAAGGTAAGCCTCCTTGAGATCCAAAGTTACCATCCAATGATCTTTGCCCAGCAGAGGTAAAAGCTGCTGCAACGTCAACATTTTGAACTTGGGAATGTCCAGATAAGTGTTGAGGATAGATAAATCCAAAATTGGTCTCCACGTGTTCCCCTTCTTTGGTACGAGGAACAGGCGAGAATAAAATCTTAGGCCCACTTCTGGCAGAGGGACCGGCTGTACAGCCCCTAGTTGGAGCAACAAAGAAACCTGTTTGTGAGCCTCTAGTCTTTGTTGAGGAGGAATGTCTGGCATGCCTTTGAAAGGAGGCAAGGTATGGAAATAAAACCTGTAGCCGTGGTGAATGATATCCAATACCCATTTGTCCTGGGTAATTAAACTCCAATTTTCTTTGAAAAGTGCCAACCTTCCTCCCAAAGGTGCTGCCAGACGAGCAGGCTCTGGCAGCTGAAAAGGTAGGTCATTGGGTCTGCTGACGAAAAGACTGACCCCTGCCTTCACCCGAAGCCTGTGCAGGAGAACTCCCTGTTCTAGGCCTGAAAGAGCCCTGGGCTCTGCCCTTACCACGTCTAGATCTACCCCTAGACTGTGAACCATAAGAAGGATATGTCCACCCTTTAGTAGGCCAATTTCTACTAAACTTTGGAGGCTGGACCTGCAAAAAATCTTTAACAGTCTGCATAGACTTAGCCTTGTCTTCCATTTTCTTTAAGACTGTCTCAACAGGAGGACCAAACAACACGTCAGATTGTAAAGGAGCATCTAAAATCCTTGTCTTAACATGTTCAGACAAATTCTGATCCCTCAACCAGGCGTGCCTGCGAAGGACTGACCCAGTAGCAGCCACCCTAGACGAGGCCTGTACAGCATCAAAACCACATTGCAAAGAATGCTTACCCACCTGTTCAGAAACATGCACTAAATCTTGCAACTCCTTACAATCAATACGTACTGCCAGAGCAGCAACCTTAGATTTCAATAGTGAAAGGAGATAATTTTGGTATTTCAACATGTGAAACTGGCAATTCAGAGCCCTCATAGCAAGAGTGGAAGAAGTATAGACTTTCTTTCCCCATCTATCCAAGGCCCTAGCCTCCTTGTCTGCAGGAACCGGATTCTTAACAACAGAAGCCTTCACACCTTTAGGCCCCTGGCTAACAGTCTCTGGGTCTGCCCTAGGACTCTTAAAAAGATACTTATGAGCTTCAGGCACCCTGTAATACCTATCCGGCTTAACAGGAGCAGGAGGCAAAGAATCAGGATTAAGAGAAGCTTCTGTAAAAACATCGTCCACTACATCCAAAACAGGAGGTATAGCCAAAGGCCTATGCTGGGGTAAAAACAGAAATTCCCTAAGCCTTTTCCTGGAATCAGAGAAGTCCTGACCTTCCCACTTAAAATGCTCCCTCATGGAATGAAGAGTTTCTGAAAAAGAAAAATCCTCAGGAGGAGTAGCAGAAGGAGTAGAATCATCCACATCAGAATCAGAATAAGGAGAGTACTCCTGCAAGTCTTCAGCCGAAGACTCTGAAACATCAGAAGCCTGCTCAAAACCCCCCAGCTCAGGATCCACCCTAGGTCTCTTATCAGGAGGGGGCATAGAACCCCTAATCAAAGTAATCAAATCTTCTGCCATTTTAAGCATATGCTTCTTGGGCACAGTACCTGAGGAGCTAGGGGTAACACCAACTGAAGCCAAACCTGGCCTGCCCCTGGGGGAAGCCTTTGAAACAGAAGGAGAGGGCCTAGCCACCTTGGGAAGGGAGGGAAGTATAGTAAGATGAGAAGCCCCCTCAGCCTGACTAGTCTCCTGAGAGGCCACATCCTGCAATAATAAGGTCTCACCCTGGGAACATAAAGAAACCTCCGGTGGAGCCACCGGCTCCACCGACACCTCCAAAGAACCGGCGTCTGGTACAGACGGTTCTTCTAGCCTAGGCTTAACTGCCTTGTCCTTGCGCTTCTTCGAAGAAGCGGGCGTCGTAGCATCCGACGGCATTTTATAGTTGCACCGCTTCCCAAAGACTAATCTTGCACAATCCAACCTTCTCTTTATAGTGCGTTTATTAAATCTAGCACAAGAGCGACAGCCAACAACGTCGTGCTCAGGCCCTAAGCAAGGAATACACAAAGTATGATAATCTCTATGCGGTATCTGTTTCCCACAAGAAATGCAATTATTAACTTTTTCTGACATCCAGTAAATGACTGAGGCAAGAAAAAACCAAAATATTCCCCAACGGGGTACTTAGCCAACTTTGAACTCGGTCTGAAACTTCTAAATCGAAAAATCTCAGAACGCCAACCAGCACTTGCAATACTGCTTCTGCATCGGACCATGCGGCAAAAAAGACTGAGGATATGACGTCGGTCATGCGCATTTGTACCCTGACGTCCTGACGCCAGTCAAATGCGCCCTGACCGACGTCAGCCTTATACTTTGATATTCGGGCCGACCAAGGACAGCGGACTACCCAAGTGTTAGGACTGCAGCAATGTGAGATGAAGAACATCAACTTAATCTATGAAGGTTACAGAATGGTTAAAATATGCTGGTTTTACTTTAAAAAGAAAATATTTTAAAGAATTAATACGATTAATTTCCATTTACTATGAGTATCAGTTAAAATTCTTATCACTGAATGTGACAAGACACTTCCAAAGTGGAACTTCGAGGAGCATGAACTTTTTAAGACCCCAAATGAGGTACGTTCCTCATAATAAGGCACACTTGAGAGTTATGACACTTGGATATATTTTACATTTATTTCATGGAAAAGGTGAGGCTTGTAGCCTAGTTGCATGCATGTACCCCTTTGCAACCTGAATTTTACTTTTCAATCCGAGGGTATGGTTGCATAACATGCTTGTCTCGGATTTTGATTAATTCAGAATGATGCAATGAAATAGCATGTATTTTTGTTGGTCTTAACTGTACCATTGTTTGCTTTAAACATTGCTGCATTTTGTGTTAAAATTGTTGCTTTACTGACATAATACAATTTCTTGTATTTAAACTGGCATGCTTTAATTTCTCCTAAAATGTTGTAGCTTATGGCTGTGGAGTCGTATTGGTGTAATTTAGGTTTCTTACCCATGCATGATACCTTTTATACCTGTACGTTGTGCCTTTACAATTTTTACTAGATAAAAGTATTTTCTGACTAGTGTTGTTACGTGGTGTTGGAAAGAGACAAAACTGTCCACCCATAACCCCTGTTCCTGTTCATGCAGGACAGTCCTTAGTCAGGCAGTTGTGTCTTGCAAACAAATATGAAAATGGCAAATGTCCTGAGATGCTTGGGCAAACAATGTCGTGTATCTTCTTTAATAGCTGCATAAAAAGTACAGCTGTGTACACATACCATAAATGTAGATGTTCAAGTGTATTCACTATTGCAGTCATTACATTTGGGTAATCTGCTGGCAGGTTGTCCTCAGTCGGCCTGATAAAAAAAAGTCTTGGGTCCTGCATCGGATGCTGTCCCTACTTCCATGACGTCAGGTCGTCAGAGGTATAAAACATGCAGCCGACGCCATTACATCAGTTTTTCTTGCCCCAGATGTCAGGTGCCCCCCAAATGGGGAGCAAAACATATATAAAATTAAAAACACAAAAATATACCTCCAAACAAAAGCAAACACACCAAAAAGGCTTTTAAGCATAGTAAAAGAAAGTAGAAGTGTAGTAAGAGAAAAACAGGGGGCTGGAGGCAGGGTAACCAGGACTGCAACAGTGAACACACTCGAACATCTACATTTATGGTAAGTGTACACAACTGTACTATGTTCTTCGTGTTTCACTGTTGCAGTCATTACATTTGGGTAGATTCCCAAAGCTATTGTTGGGAGGATGGATTTATACAGCATTAAGACCAGCTATAAGGCCCTGCAAAGCTAGCTCTTGGATTTAGAGAAAATTGGTAAGTGATAATGCTTGGTGAAAGTATGAACTGAACTCCAGGTAGCAGCTTCTAGAATATCCCTGGTAGGAACACCTCTGAGAAAGGCTGCTGAAGTAGAGGCAGCCCTGGTGGAATGAGATCTGATCCCCTGGGGGACAGGTTTTCCATGGTGCTTATATCATAAATGAATACAATTGCTTATCCATTTAGAAATGGTTTGCTTTGTAATAGCTGTCCCCTCTGGCCCTGCAGCAAACGCTACCAGCAGTTCAGATTTTCTTCGAGATTTAGTCCTGTCCAAGTAGAATCTAAGTTGTCTGTGTACATCCAATGAATGCAGAATCCGCTCTCCCTTGTTCTGTGGATTGGGAAAGAAAGTTGGCAAATGAATGGAATGATTAAGAGCCACACTGGATACCACCTTGGGCATGAATGATGGACTGGTCCTGAGAGACACCATGTCCGCATGAAAGATGATGAAAGGCTCCACCTGCCATAAGGGTATGCAATTGGCTATGCAATTCAGATATCCTTCTAGCTGAAGTGATTGCTAAAAGGAAAACTGATTTTCAGGAAAGAAATTTTAAGTCAGCAGTAGCAGCTGGCTCAAAAGGAGGTAGAGTGAGTTTCTCCAAGACAAAGTTAAGGTCCCAGGCAGGGGTTGGAGCTCTCCTGGGTGGTCTCAGGTTTTTGGCCCCTCTGAGATGCTGTTTTAGAAGAGGATGAGAGAAGATGAGAGAAGGGGGGGGGGTTCTGTGTTGTAATGAGCTGAAATGGCTGAGGCATGGATTTTTATGGAAGAAAAAGTCAGGTCCTTGTGAAGCATCTCGGTTAAGTATTGCAAAATCTGAGGTAAATTGGGCACTGCTGTGCTCATCCTTTGAGAATGATTCCAGGCACAGAATCTTTTCCATTTGTCAGCATACGATTTTCTAGTACTAGGTCTTCTCGCCTCCAAAATGACATCCATCACAGGTTTGCTGAGTGATGCTAAGGGGGGATTTAAGTGATTAGCCACGCTGCAAAATTCAATGTTTGGAGCGGAGGGTGCAGAATTTGGTTCTCCTGCTGAGACAGTAAGGAAGGTGTCTGAGGCAGGTGCCATAGTGAAATGTGTGACACACTGCGCAGGAGTGGGTACCAGTGTTGGCGAGAGCAGTCTGGAGCAATCAAAATCATTTTTTGTTTGTCCTGTTTGACTTTTAGTAGAACTTTGGAGAGCAAAGGCAGAGGTGGAAAGGCACAGACAAAGGTTTTTCCAGCTGAAGGACAGAGCATCCACTTTCCAGGCTTTTTTGTGAGGAGTTCTTGTGTAAAATTTGTCCAACTGGTAGCTCTGGGGTGAGGCAAAAAGATACATGTCTGGGCTCCCCCATTTGTGTCTCAACATGTTGAAAATCCGTGGTTCCAGTTTCCATTCGTGTGGGTCCATGAGATTTCTGCTTGGTCTGCCACAACATTCAGTTTTCCTGGCAGGAATTGAGCTTGTAGTTGTACTTGGTATCTCAAGGCCTAGTTCCACAATGCCATGGCTAGTCTGCAGAGGGGGTAGGAATGTGTACCCCCTTCTTGTTTATGTACCACATAACAGTGGTGTTGTCCGTCTTTATCAGTAATTTCCTGGATGAAGGTAGTCCTTGAAGGCTGTCAGAGCATTCTGTACAGCTAGCATTTCTTTTTGATTGATATGAAGGTGCATTTGATTTGGGCTCCATTTGCCCTGAATGCACCTCCCTGCCAGATGGGACCCCCCATGCATAGACTGATGCATCTGTAGTTAGGGTTTGGGCGGCAGGGGGTGGTGTGAATGGCAGTCCCTTGTTTTGGTGGCAGGCCTCTGCCCATCACAGGAACTCTAGGCACAGGCAAGGTATGATGGGAATCATTGTTTCCAGGCTGTGACAATGTTGATTCCATAAACTTTTTAAGTACCACTGAAGTTTCCTCATATGCAGTCTTGCATATGGAATTAGAAGAATGCAGGAGGCCATGAACCCCAAGGCTTGCAGTATTTGCCTTGCAGATAGCAAGGTTTTTGTTGGCACCTGTTTGAAGTAAGTCACCAAATGAATTTGCTTTTCTGGCGTAAGGAAAGCCATCTGGGCAGTTGTATTCAAGCTTGCACCCAGGAATGTATTTTTTTTGAGAGGGTACCAGTTGTGATTTCTTTTCCTTTATGGTGTACCCTAGACAAATTAGAACTCTTTTTACAAACGCCAGATGTTTTAGAAGAATAGCCTGGTTTTCTGCCTGAATTAGACAATCATCCAGGTATGGATATATTTGAATATTTCTTTGCCTGCAGAATGCAATTACTGGAGCCAGGCACTTTGTGAATACCCTGGGCACAGTAGACAAGCCAAAGGGCACTGCAGAGAACTAATAATGCATGCAGCCTGCTTTGAAGCGTAGGTGCCTTCTGCAAGATTCCCTGATTGGGATATGCAAGTAAGCCTCTTTTAAATCTAGAGTTGCCAACCAGACATCCTTGCCTAGCATAGGAAGTAACTGGTGAAGAGTCAGCATCTTGAATTTTGGAATGTCCAGAAAGGTGTTTAGAGTAGACAGGTCCAGGACTGGACGCCATGATTTGTCTTTTCTGGGTACCAGGAAAAGTCTGGAATAGAAACCTTGTCCCTTTTCCTCTTCTGGTACTAGTTGAATTGCCCCCATGTTTAGGAGGGAAAGTACTTGTTTCGGAGCCTCTGCCCACTGATTTGAGGGCAGGTCTGGCCACTGGTTTGGGGTTGGCAGCATGTGGAAATGAAATCTGTATCCCTGGGACACTATATTTAGTATAAACTATAAGTTGCCAGTTTTCCCCCCAAAGGGGCGGCTAAGAGGCAAGTGCTTGGTAATTTTAAAGGGAAGTAATTGAAACTGTTTACCATAGGGTGGTGCCTTGTTGTTTCCAAATTTGGAAGTGGAAGCACCCCATTGCTTAGTTCTGAAAGTCCCTTGGGATTGAAACCTGGTGCTTTTGGAAAGTGAGTTTGGCTGGAGTGGCTCTAGAAGGAGCTGGAAAGGAGCAGTTCTTAGTAGGCCAGTGCCTACTAAATCTAGGAGGTTGTACTTGTAAGAAATCTCACACAGTTTGCATAGATTTCGCTTTATCTTCCATCTTTTTCTAGAAGTTCTTCAGCCTTATTGCCAAACAGGCGGTCCTGCTGTAAAGGCGCATCCAAAAGTTTTGCTTTAACATGATCAGGCAGAGATTGCTCCTTAAGCCAAGCACACCTTCTAAGCACAGACCCAGTAACAGCAGCCCTGCAAGAAGCCTCTACAGAATCAAAACCACATTGCAAAGTATGTTTGCTAACGTCTTCAGCTGAATGCAATAAGTCCTGTAAATCTTTATTCTCCACACAGTCAGAAATCAACATCATTTTCTGTTTAAGCAGTCCCATGATATGCTGTTGATATTTTAGCATATGGAATTGACAGTTTAAAGCCCTGATTGCTAAAGTTGCAGAAGTATAAACCTTTTTACCCCATCTATCCAGCGCCCTGGAGTCTCTATCAGAAGGGGTAGGATTTTTAGCAGTAGAAGCTTTAATGCCCTTGGGGCCCTGAGAAATGGTTTCAGGGTCCACAACACGATTTTTGAAAAGGAATTGGTGGGACTCAGGAACCCTGTAGTACCTGTCTGGTTTGCTAGGGGCTGGAGGCAAGGAATCAGGGGCCATACTGGATTCCGAAAAAACATCAACAATGTCTAGTACAGGAGGTATAGCCAAAGGCCTATGCTGAGGAAGAAAAAGGAAATCCCCAAGCCTCTTTTTGGATTCAGAGAAATCCTGACTTTCCCAGTGGAAATGCTCCCTTAAGGTATGTAAAGTTTCCCCAAAAGAGAAATCCTCAGGTGGAGAAGCATAGGGAATGGAATTCTCTGCATCACAGTCCTCATAAGTAGGTATGGACAAGTCCAGATCATTAGAAGAGTCAGAAGAAACAGAGTCCTGTTCAGAAGAATCATAGTCAAGTTCAATCCTAGGCCACTTGGAGGGGAAGGGGGGGTTTGACTACCCCTGATTAGAATAATTAAATCTTCAGCCATTTTGATCATTTGTTTTTTAGGCATAGGGGCCTGAACATGTGGCCTGGGCGTCGGTTGTTTAGACATAGATTGAGATTTAGGCCTTAGTTTTGACATTGGAGTCTGTTTAATATGCAAGTCTGTAGGCCTGAATACACTCTCAGAAGCCGGTGCCTGCTCAGCAGCTCTGGACCCATCCAAGGTAGAAACATCCACGGGTTCCATATGTGAAGCAGGGCCTGCGAATCAGAAGTAGTGGGTATCAGGGGCTGCGAAAGCGACTCACTGAGTACCGGCTAACTGGCGACTGGATTAGGAGAAGCGTCATCGGCAGTTTTGGACCTCAACGGCCTGTCTTTTTCTTTGTGTTTTTTCGGTATTCCGGTAGTCGGGTGGCTAACCGATGTCATTTCTGGATAATTAAACCGAGAACCGAAATATTTAGAAGCAAAAATGTACCGACAACGGATAGTGCGCTAATTAAATAAAGCACAAAACCGACAGCAAGGTACAAGAAAGACTGATGTAATGGCGTTGGCTGCATGTTTTATACCCCCTGACAGCCTGACGTCATGGAAAAAGAGACAGCAACCGACCCAAGACTTTGTTAATCAGGCCGACTGAGGGCAACCTGCCAGCAGATTACCCAAATGTAATGTCTGCAACAGTGAAACACGAAGAACACCAACTATTCTGAGTCTGGAACACATGACTATATCAAAACAACACAAATCCTACAAACATGAGCTTTTATTTTGACAAACAGATGAAGTTCACTCCTTTGCACTTGCCTTGTGTATTGTTTGTTCTGCAAAATGTAATACATAAAATAAGTCCAACTTTGGTAATTTGAAAAAGGTATACATCTTAATATTCAAACATCCTTAAGTTCTGCATGCTTTTTTTTAAATGTATTCCTCTTCATTGTATCCTTTTACTTGTCTATTTTACCCCAAGTAATGGCGAAGTGCTCCTTTGACACTTCCACGTAATTTAAAAATGTTATGTTTGATCTGATGTTGTCAGTCTTCACTGATTCCTTGACTGTGGGTTCGGTTATGTACCTCAGAACAGACTCTGCCATTATTCCTGCTCGGGCCTTCCAAAAACCCTCGAGCTTGGCCTTTACCCATAAATGCTCCTCTCCTCTCAGCCTGGAAAAGCACATTCAATGAGGGCAGTAGCTGCTTCTGTAGTCTTTCATTCCAGAGCTTCTACAGACGATATCTGTACAGCAGCTACCTGGGCATCCCCCCATACTTTTACTCATTACAAGCTGGATCTTGTCTCTAGGGGACAAGCATCATTTGGCTCGATGGTGCTCAGGAATATACTTCTGAGAGACCTCCCAAGATTTAGGCAGATGGGGACTCTGTCTCATAGTCAAAGATTCAGTGAAGACTGATATCAGATAAAAAAGTTGTCTCTTACCATAACGTTCCATCTGTATTGCGATCGTCACTTATCCTTGACATTTCCACCCTTCTTCCCCCTCCCTTTTGTGCTTCTTGGTGGAACGGATCTATTCCGACAGATTGGGTTTTTCCTTTCGTGAATACAGATATGGTCTCTGACCGGTTACTACTGTCACTTTCTTGTGCAACCTCAATCTGAGATAATCCTGAGAGGAGCATTATGGGTAAAGGCTAAGAATGAGAATTTTTGGAAGGCGCGAGCTGGAATAACACAAAAAGGCAAGCACCTTCAAGTAGTAAGTCTGTGGGAGATCGCCCAATATTTTCCTTATAGTGAAAGTCCCACTCCTTATACAGGAATCTTCATAGAAATGAAACAGACGCTCCAAAACCAATAAAGCGCACTTCTCACAGATAAACGAAAACTTAACGCAAAATTTATTTAACAATAAATAAGAGCGTTTTTGCTGAAGTCAAAGCTGCAGCTTCTTCAGAGACTAATTTGAAAAGACCGCCAATTCCAAACTTTTAAAGTCACGTCAATGCGTGCTTTAACTTACAAAAGCAGTTAAAAGGACAGAACACATTTAATCAAGCAGCAATACAAAATTTAAATTACAAAAAATACACAAAATCAACAGTCCTTCAGGACAAAGTAAATTGTGCATATCAATAACTGTTGTTTAAAAGCCAAAGTAATTAAATATTTATGGAATATGTGAGAAAATTCCACTGGCAACCTATAACTGAAATAAAATAAGGAAGTAACAACATAAAATACAGTGTTCCCTATGCTAAAAAGCCAATAATATGTAACAAAATAAGTACAATATGCTGCTGACACCAATGGTAAAAGCAGCATCAAAAGTCAAATTATTAAAATAGTATATATGATAACAACTTATAAAGCAGAAGTAAATATAACTTCCCATTTTAATAAAAACCGAAATTCTGACAGTTTTAAAACATTTTTAAAAGTATGTTGAAATGTGAAGGCTTACTAAAAGAGAACCTGAATAGTAAATCTAACCTTATTTATTACAACAATAAATATTATAATCACTAACAAATTAACGCCTGTAGCTCCTCATTTTTAATACACATGCAATATTGCAGTGTTCATTCAGACCCGGAAAAGAAAACGAGTCCAAAAGCAACTGCCATTCCAACTCTCTATTTTCTAATAATAGTGAAACAGGTCCCCCTCTTTCTGGGTTTAAGACTTGATCTATAGCCATAAACTGGAAGCTATGTCCCTGGTTCTTGGAAATATGTTTGGCTAGTGCATTCTCTTTATTCATTTTCCTGATGGCATAAGCATGCTTGTATAATCTATCCCGTAATCTTCTATCAGATTTCCCTATATAAAAAGCTTGGCAGCAGTTACATGTCGCCAGATAAACTATAGATCTAGATTCACAGTTCAATTTATAGCCTATGTTAAACTTCCTTTCATGAATTATGAAAGAATTGGTTTTGGAGTGTCTGTTTCATTTCTATGAAGATTCCTGTATAAGGAGTGGGACTTTCACTATAAGGAAAATATTGGGCGATCTCCCACAGACTTACTACTTGAAATTGCTTGCCTTTTTGTGTTTTTTACCTGTATTTTGTGTCAGTGGTTTTCGCGAGCTGGAATAACGGCAGAGTCGGTTTCATGATACAGAACCAAACCCACAGTCTAGGATTCAGTAAAGATTGACAACATCAGATCAAACATAACTTTTTTAAATTACGTGGAAGTGTCAAAGGAGCACTTCAGCCATTACTTACATTTAAGGAGAATAAAAAAGAAAACAGAGCCAATATGAAATTGCTGGGACTTTTTTTTTTTTTTAGCTTTATTGTTTTAGTTTGCTCCTGACTTGATTGTCTGTACAGGATACATTTTGCCACATGCTATTTTAGAGTTTGTCATTTGTTGTAGTTCTTGGAGATATAGTGCATTAGAATTTGTGCATTTCAAAGTGGATGTTACCAGATCCATGTACACCCAGTCCAAAGGGAAAAATGCGTGATCACTGTATACCTGCAAAATGCAATTTAAAAATGATTCAGATTATTCAGTCAAAATCCTTTTGGTTTTGGAGTGAATGGGGAAAAGGTACATAGGCGATATCTTAACAGAACTATATGTATTTGTGATACCATGCTTAGTGGTGGTTATAAAATGTCTTGAGTTGTGTCTTTTTACATTTCCTTTTTAGGCAATGACATTGGATAAAAAAGGTAAAATTAATTGTAGTAGTTCCAAATTAAGAGAGGTGACCTTGAGCCTGTCCTCTGGCTCAGCTTATGGATAAGTAACTCTTCTCATGCAGGTAGGACTTGTTACCATATCCTCACCTCTCTAACACAAGAAGTCTGGATAAAGCCTTAAATAATGGAGGGGGCCCAAAAATAAGGACAGATTTAAAATATTTTTCTTATAAACTTAGAATGTTGTTAGAATAACAGGTTACTAGCAGTTCATTTTATTTTTATAAAAGAAAATTGCATTTTAGTTTTATACAAGTTCAAAGTTTGATACAAGCTCAAATGTCAATATAAATAAAACACTATTGTTCTGGTTATATTTTGTGTTTACTATTTTGTCTGTTCTTCAATTTGCATTTGAATGTTGGTATCCCACAATTCCATTGGGGTGGGCAGGGTTACATAATTATGTATGCAAATGTAATGTTAATCAACGTCCAGATTTTTGGTCAGTTGTACCTACTTTTCATGGGCCTTTGTTCAGATTTTTTATGTTTCCAGGTCGAAAGGTATGGTGCCCTGAACAAATCCATTGAAGGGGCGAGTACTTCCTTCTTATACTTAACACAAGCCTAAGTAACTAAGGTCCTACTTTCTCTGTTTCTGCAAGCAAGAAAGGAGTTAGTCACATCTCAAACAAACTCACTGTGCTATATATGGACACTGAGATAGTATTGGCCAAACTTTGTGCATTTTTCAAAAGACCAAGCAAAAGAACTCTGGGGATGTCTAGCACAGTTAGTGTTTAATGTATGATCCCAACAGTAGGAAGTGAAAATCTCAACTACTGGTAAACTGCGACTCTACTACATTTAGCCCTGAAATAATGAATACACCCGCCCTTTTGTATACATCAAAAGATAACATCCAGCCTAACAATAACGTAGACATTCCTATGTGCATCTACAAAGAACAAATTCTGAATTATCAAGAAAGAATGAGGTGGGAGAAATCACTTACCTCTGCACACAGCTGAAAGTAAACCATAACAATGCTGATCTGAGAACAAGATACTACCAAGATCACGAACACCAGGAAGAGAAACCCAAACAGGTAATAAAACTGATTCTCCCAGATTGCCTGCAATAAAAAGGAAAATATATCAGAGCAACCTACAGCAAATATATTTTAAAGGCACTATCCTAATAAAACACTTTTTGATTTTCTTTTCAACTCTTTCACAAATTCATTACTCCAAGACACAGTCAAAGGAATTTTCCACAGAACTCGGTTACTGCTGCAAACTTTCCCACTGGTTCAGAGTTAGGTCACTAAAAAGATAATAGCTGACCCATTCTAGCTTGCTACTTGACTCTACTTATTTATCAGATTAGAAAAAAAACACTTGAAGTACAAATACACATCTAAGCAGGCTGGTATTTCTATACTGTGCCTCCTGTGTTACAGCTTCAACTGCAAAATTAGGGTACTGAATCCATGGCATTCAGAACTGTGACAAAACTACATGCATGCAAAAAAAAGATTTTAGCTGAGCAGGCTTTTGAGTGAGCCAAACCAGCTCACTTGTGAGAGCATTTGACTAAAGGTCCCTGGTTCAATACTGGGTTTTGCCAGAAAAGCCTTTTTCCTCCTTGAGGGAAATTTGAATAGGATTTTCTGGCTAGGCTTGAAATTGTCTGCAGACCGATTGCCTAGTACTTATCTATGAACATAAGTAAAGCAAGATTCTATTTTACTTGTTCACTGTTTTTTATTTTCTTAACTACAAATGATTATTTTAAGCCTGTTTACTGTGTTTGGGCACTGATCAACAATGGGCAATGTCAGGCCCAACCTAGGAGCTACCTAGCCGGTCAGCACAGATGTATTCCGCACTTCATTAGCACAACTGATGTTAGCCATAAATTAATTTAAAAAAATGTGATATCTGTACAAATGAAAAAAATGAAGGATAAAAGGATGGGAGTGTGCATAAAGAAAGCTGGATAAACTATTCAAGTGATGGCAGATACACCAAGTTCACAAAATGGAGGCATATCCACACAACCAAAGGAAAAAGTTTGGTATCCAAGAATGAACTGTATGAAAAAAGCAGGACAGGATGGGCAAAGAATGCAGCATTGGTTTATGTAAGGGAATTTAGAAGTGGTTGATGATGGTGTGTCTGCACACAAACAGGGAAGTTTCAATGGTGGAACATGACAGTTGCAAAAGGCAATGGACTGGCTAATGAAGCAAAAAAATACAAGACCGGAGAAGAGGAAAAACAGAAAGCCACTAGAAAAGGATAGGGAATGAAAGGAAGAAACTGTTAAAAGTATGAAATGCAATACAGTAAGAAGAGGGGAGAGAATGTGAGAAGCTGCCATGAAACGGATGACATGGAGAAGGAAGCCAAGGTGGAGGAACAGTAGCAGATGGCAGAGAAGAAAGTCTATAGATGATCTGCAGGAACCAATATTAAACTTGTCTCAGGTCTTTGACTTCAAAAGGCAAGTGAGATGACTAAGGTACTCAATCAAGGGGAAATGCTCTTCACATATTCTGATGCACGTGGGTGCCAATAAGTTGTCAAAGGAGACAGCTGCGACTGCAGTAAGCAGGACAAGGAATGTGACACAGACACAAAAAGAAAAGGGTTTAGGGGCGACACTTTCATAAGTGTTACCTATGTAAGCAGCCAAGGTTAAGGAATATATTGCCTTTGCTTTAGTAGTGGAACAAGGCAAAAGGGCTTGGGACTGGTAGGACAGGAAGACCTGGGACGGACTAGTTCTAAGTCAGTTACAGGAGCTGTTTTGCCCTACAAAGGACAGTGGTTTTCAGTGCTGGGATGGAATGGTGCACCCCTATGACTATATATCTTTAAAAGAAGATGGAGGGAGGAGGAGCAGAAAAGTACAACAGCAGCATGGTGGCCAAGAGGTTAATATTTGTACATTACACTCTCAGGAGTTGTGGTTTCACAACTGACCTCTTAAAAGTGTGGAGTTTGCATTCTCTCCCAATAAATGTGCGTTTCCTGTGGTTTCTTCTCAACTCCTAAAACTATGCCCCTTGACTGGCTACTCATAAGTGCGTGCTCTTGGGGCCCAGACTATTGCTGACAAGGTATCAAAGGAAAAACAGCTCAATGATTTACTTAAAAATTAACACATTTAAAACTAAATTTGAAAAGCTGTCAGTTATTCAGGCAACAGAAAAGGAAAAAAAGGACAAAGAACACAAGCCTGAATCAGACCATAGCTGTGTTACACTGCTAAGCAAAGCAATACTTCTGGGTAGGAAGATGATGGCACCACAGAGAATGAAGTAGGGACAGGGGGTGGACATTGCTGGCACCAGAGAAACACAAGGACATGATGTCTGGACACAAAATGTTCAGGAATGACAAAAAGGAGGGACGGGGTGAAAGTGATCTACATAAAGGAGCTCAACATTAAAGCCAGCATTAAATGTGCGGGCACTGAGGATGAGAAACACTATGGAGGGAGGGTGGTCAAACACAGAGTAAATGTCCAGGAGATTATGGGAGATGAAAACTTAGAGCCATGGGGAATCTGAATACATTAGCAGTGGAAGACTGTGTGTCAGGGTACAGAGACAGAGTTGATTGAGTTCTTGGACTAATTCAGCCAGATGGCACAGGACTGTAACAGAAAAAAGCAGAATTCTGAATGTGGCTTTAACCAATATGGAGGGAGTAGGGGATGTGAAGATGAAGGTGTCATTAGCAACCATTGATCATGACACTGGTTTAGAATGAAGGGGCAGCAAGAACACAGGCACAAAGATGACTGTGTGAGATATTGAGGGAGTAGATTACGATGAGCTTAGGGAGACAGTCCAAGGCAAATTAAAGGCCAGGACAACCTGAGGGAGTAAACAAGCTATGGGAGTGGTTCAGTGATGAAGTAATTTGTGCTACTGGAAAGGGTTTCAGGAACAGACAAAAACAGAACAAAGTAGCTACTGATTAACTGGTAAAAGGAGAAGGCCAGTGCAGGTACATGAGAAGGCGAGATTAGCAACTGGCAAAATACTTGGCAGATAAGAGGCAAATTTAGGTGACAGAGTTGAAGATGGCAAGAAAAAAAGGTAACAAAGTAGTTAAGGTTAGCAAAGGATCAAGTTGAAAAGGGTGACAAAGGGTCAAGAGTGGAAGTGCATCGCAAAAAAGGGAAGGGGGAGACAGACTTACAAGGAAAACCAGGAAAAAGGAGACAGACTGAATAAATACTTCTGTCTTTATAAATGAAAGCTAAGGGATAGAGGGTGAAGGTTGACAGAGAACTGGTTTCTTTAGAGAGGAAAACATTCAGGGACCAAATGGGCCTGCCTTCCAGGCAGGGACCTTGGAAATCTGTCCTATGTACTGGCAGTTTCCCCATGATGAAAGTTTTCAAAAGACAAGGTGCCTGAGGACTGGTACACAGCAATGTGGCACCAGTGTACAAGAGGGGAGTAAGAAAATCCTAGGAACTATAGGCCGGTTTGCCTACTGGCAGTGGCAGACAATGTCATGGAAAGAAAAGTACAGTTGTGTACCTACCATAAATGTAGATGTTCTAGTGTATTCACCGTTGCAGTCATTACAATTGGGTTATCCTGCTGGCAGGCTACCCGCAGTCGGCCTGAATTCCAAAGTCTAGGTCCGGGGTCGGTTGCTGTCGCCTCCTCCCTGACGTCAGTGCGCCAGGGGTATAAAAGATGCAGCCGACGCCATTTCCTTCAGTTTTTCTTGCCCAGATGTCAGGTGCCCCTAAAATGGTAGGTTAAATTATGCCAATAAGCATGCATGCACAAAAAGCAACTTTTCCTTCATCTACAAGCAAATACACCACATAGGTTGTATAGAGTAGAGAAGTACAGATAAGTCCCAGCAAAGGAAAAGGGGGATGGTGGGAGGGTAACCTGGACTGCAACGGTGAATACACTCCATCTACATTTATGGTAGGGTACACAACTGTACTATGTTCATAGTGTTTCACTGTTGCAGTCATTACAACTGGGTTGAATCCCACAGCTAAAGTTGGGAGGCTGGTGCTAAGTAGGATTAGGAGAGGCTATCAGGCCCTGCAGAACTGCAGTGGCAAATCCTGCCCTGGATTTAGAGTAGAGAAGTTAATGATAGTGCTTTGTAAAAGTATGCACTGAACTCCAAGTTGCAGCCTCTAAGATGTCTTTGGTTGGTACTCCTCTGAGGAAGGCTGCTGAAGTGGCTGCTGCTCTGGTTGAATGTGGCCTAATGCCCTTAGGCACTGATTTGCCATGCTGTGAATAGCAGAAACGAATGCAGTGACCTATCCACTTTGAAATAGTCTGCTCTGAGATAGGCTTTCCTTGTGATCCTGCAGCATATGCCACTAGAAGTTGTTCAGTCTTTCTGAAAGCTTTGGTTCTGTCCAAGTAGAGCGTAGCTGCCTGTGAATGTCCAAAGAATGCAGAATTCTCTCACCCTTATTCTGTGGGTTTGGATAAAAGGTAGGCAAATGAATTGTTTGGTTAAGGGCCACATTGGACACTACCTTAGGCATAAATGTAGGTTTGTGCGCAGAGAAACCCTGTCAGGATGGAAAATGATAAAATGTTCCACAGCCATGAGTGCCTGTGACTCTGAGACTCGTCTAGCAGGGGTTATTGCTAGGAGCAGAGATGTTTTCCAGGATAGGAATTTAATATCAGCTGCAGAGGCTGGTTCAAACGGAGGCAGTGTGAGTTTTTCAAAGACATAGTTGAGGTCCCATGCAGGTATTGGTGCTCTCCTTGGGGGTCTTATGTTTTTGGCCCCTCTGAGGTACTGCCTTAGTAACAGATGAGAAAAAAATAGGTGGTTCTGTATTGTAATGAGCTGAAATGGCAGAGACATGGATTTTAACTGATGAAAAAGAAAGGCCTTTATCAAGCATCTCAGTTAAGTATTGCAAAATCTGAGGAATATTTGGAACAATTGTGTCAAAACCTTGTGCCTGGTTCCAAGCACAGAATCTCTTCCATTTTTCTGCATAAGATTTTCTGGTGCTAGGCCTCCTGGCCTCCAAAATAACATCCATCACTGCTTTAGAGAGAGGTGTGCCTTGACTGGCTACATTATCCGCCATGCTGCCAGGTTTAAGGTCCTGAGTTGGCTGTGCAACATCTGACTGTCTTGTTGGGTCAATAAGTGAGGAATTTGAGGTAAAGTCCAAGCTGGGCATTGAGACAAGCTCTTTAGGATTGGGTACCAGTGCTGGTGGGGCCAATCTGGGACAATCAGTATAATTTTTAGTTTCGCTTGTCTGACCTTGAGGAGTAGGGGAGGAAAGGCAGAGGAGGAAAGGCATATACTTGTTAGGTCTTTCCAGCTGAAAGATAGAGCATCCACTTTCCACACTTGCTTGTGATAAGTCCTTGTGCAGAATTTCTGTAGTTGGTAGTTGTGAGGAGAGGCAAATAGGTCTATGTCCGGGCATCCCCAGTCCCTTGTTATCATGGTGAAGACTTGTGGATCCAATTTCCACTCGTGGGGATCCATTAGGTTTCTGCTTAGTTCATCTGCCAGAGTATTTGTCCTTCCTGACAGGAATTGTGCTTGCAGATGTACTTGGTAAGTCAATGCTGTGTACCACAAGTTCAAGGCTAGCCTGCAGAGGGGTAGGAATGTGTGCCTCCCTGCTTGTTTATGTACCACATAACTGTAGCACTGTCCGTCCTTATTCAGTAATTGTCCTGGATGAAGTAGATCCTTGAAGGCTGTCATGGCATTTTGAACTGCTAGCATTTCTTTTTGATTGATATGTAGATGCATTTGACTTGCAGACCATGTGCCCTGAATACATCTTCCTGCCATATGGGCCGCCCAGGCATAATCTGATGTATCTGTTGTCAATGTCTGCCTGGCTGTGGGTAAGGTGAATGGCTGTCCTGTGTTGTGGTGACAGGCTTTTGCCCACCATCGAAATTCCTGTTGCAGGCAGGGAATGAGGGTAATTGTTTCCAGACTGTGGCAATGTTGAGTCCAAACACTTTTTAGATACCATTGAAGTTTCCTCATATGCAGTCTTGCATATGGAATTAGCAGAATGCAGGATGCCATGAAGCCCAAAGCCTGCAGAATTTTTCTTGAGGATAACTGGGTCTTTGTTGCCAACATTTTGAAATAAGTAGTCAGTTGTCTGTGTTTGTCTGGCGTGAGAAGCCATCTGGGAAGTTGTATTTAAGCTTGCACCCAGGAATATTATCTCTTGAGAAGGTACGAGTTTTGATTTCTTTTCGTTTACTGTGTACCCTAGACCTGTTAGTAATCTTTTTACAAACGCCAGATGCTGTAGTAGAATGCCCTTGCTCTTTGCTTGAATAAGGCAGTCGTCCAAGTAAGGATAAATTTGTATTCCTCTTTGTCTGCAAAAAGCAATCACTGGTGCCAGGCATTTTGTGAAGACCCTGGGCACAGTAGATAAGCCAAATGGCAGTGCAGAGAATTGGTAATGCATTGAGCCAGCTATAAATCTGAGGTATCTTCTGCATGATTGTCTGATTGGGACAGGCAGGTATGCCTCTTTTAGGTCTAAAGTCACAAGCCAAGCCCTCTTGCCCAGCATGGGCAGAAGCTGCTGCAGAGTTAACATTTTGAATTTTGGAATATCCAGGAATGTGTTTAGGATAGACAAGTCCAATATTGGTCTCCAGGCTTTGTCCTTTCTGGGCACCAAGAATAGCCTTGAGTAGAATCCTAGTCCCTGCTCTTGCTGTGGTACCAACTGAATAGCTCTCATGCCCATGAGGGATGAAACTTGTTTTTGTGCCTCTGCCCATTGATTGCGTGGCAGATCTGGCATACCGTTTGGCCTTGGCAGGGTGTGAAAGTGGAACCCTTAGCCTTGTGATACGATATTTAGGACCAATTTGCCCTGGGTGATCATGTGCCAATTTTGTGAAAAAAGTGCTAGTTTTCCCCCCAAAGGGGCTGCCAGAGGATAAGTGCTTGGTGCTGGAAGGGGAAAGTCATTGAGACTGTTTCCTGTATGGCTGTGATTTTTCCTCTCCACTTTTGGAGGTAGAAGCACCCCATTGTTTAGGCCTGTATGAGCCTTGGGGCTGTGATCTGCCTCTTTGTGGCCTGTCTGACAGTGGAAAGGACCAATTCTTAGTAGGCCAGTTCCTGCTAAATCTGGGAGACTGTACCTGCAAGAAATCCTTGACTGTTTGCATAGATTTAGCTTTGTCCTCCATTTTCTTCAACACCTCTTCTGCTTTAACACCAAAGTATCATGCTGTAATGGAGCATCTAATAGTTTTGCTTTGACATGATCAGGCAGATTCTGTTCTTTTAACCAAGCATGCCTCGTAATGACAGAACCCGTTAACAGCAGCCCTGCAGGAGGCCTCTAGAGAATCAAAACCACATTGCAAAGGATGCTTTCCTACTTGTTCAGCTGCATGCAATAAATCCTGCACTTCTTTGTTTTCTGCACATTCTGAATTTGTTAACATTTTCTGTTTAACCAGTGACATAAGATATTGCTGATATTTAAGCATATGAAATTGGCAATTTAAAGCTCTTACAGCCAAGGTAGCAAAAGTATAAATCTTTTTCCCCCATCTGTCCAGGGTCCTAGAATCCCTATCAGAGGAGATAGAGTTTTTTGCAGTGGAAGCCTTGACCCCTTTGGGACCCTGAGAGATGGTTTCTGGGTCAGCAGTGGGGTTTTTATAAAGAAATTTATGTGAATCAGGAACCCTGCAGTATCTGTCTGGCTTAACAGGGGCTGGTGGTAAAGAGTCTGGAGATAGACTGGACTCTGAAAATACATCATCTACAATGTCTAAAACAGGTGGGATAGCAAGGGGCCTGTGCTGAAGTAATAAAAGGAAGTCTCTGAGCCTTTTCTTGGATTAGGAGTAATCTTGGCTCTCCCAGTGGAAATGCTCCCTCATAGTATGCAGAGTCTCCCCAAAAGAATAATCCTCAGGAGGAGAGGCTGAAGGGATAGATTCTTCAGCATCAGAATCCTCATAGGGAGGAATAGAATATTCCTGTTCGGAAGAGGAATCAGAGGAAATGAAAACCTGGTCTGAAGATTCGTATTCTATCTCTTGCCTAGGCCTCTTATCAGGAGGGGGATGGGAACCCCTGATCAAAGTAATTAGGTCTTCGGCCATTTTAAGCATCTGTTTTTTAGGCATGGTGGCCTGTCCAGGAGAATGTTGTACTTGTTTCTTTGTCTTTAGAGCTGCTTTAGTCTTTGCCTTTGAAAGTGAAGTAGGTTTCACATATAACTGTGTAAGCCTGAAAACACCCTCAGAAGCCAATGCCTGCTCAGCGGCTCCGGACCCATCGGAGGGAATAGTTTCCGAGTGTCCAATACCTTGAGTTTCCAGTGGCCTAGTCGGCTCCACGTGGGAGCCGGAAGCGGCCTGTGGCTCTGAGGTAGCGGGCGTCAGGGGCTGCGAGAGCACCTCACTGAGAACCGGCGACAGACCTAGCAGGAGCCTCGTCATCGGTTTTGGACCTCGGATGCCTGTCCTTTTCTTTGCACTTTTTATAAACTCCGGTAGTCGGCTGTTCCGATGGCATTATATAATTGAATCTTCTGCCAAAGTAATGAAATGCAAAATCGTACCGACGCTTAATAGTGCGTTGGTTAAATCTAGCACAAAACCGACAACTAGCAACTTTGTGATCAGGGCCTAGGCAAGGAATACATAAGAATGAAAATCCTTATGAGGTATTTACTTCCCACAAGAAATACAATTATTAACTTTTTCTGACATCGGTCTGGAGCAAGAAAAAAGTTTACCCAACAGGGTACTTAGCTTTAATGAAGACTTCGGATATGAAATTCGAATTTGAAAATCTCAGGAGTCGGCCGACCGGCACCTGTGAACTGCTTTTGATTCGGGCACCGCGTTTTATACCCCTGGCACATTGACGTCAGGGAGGAGGCGACAGCAACCGACGCCGGACATAGACTTTGGAATTCAGGCTGACTGCGGGTAGCCTGCCAGCAGGATAACCCAATTGTAATGACTGCAACAGTGAAACACTAACATCCTGTGAAAAAGGTTGGCTGCTTTCCTGCAGGAACAAGAACCATCAGGTATTTTGGGGTTACGAAAAAAAAGTCAAGCCTGATCCATTGTTATAACTAGTTTAAAGGGGAACTTGACAAGGACATACCAGTAGGTGTGGTTTATGTGAACTTTAATAAGGCTTCTCTCTTTCTCAATCTACCAGAGGTTGCCTCTACAAAACTGGAGTGGCTGAAAGCAGGAGATACAGTGAGGAACTGGACGGCTTCACTGTTAAATGTTATGACACAGGGAGCTGTAGGCAGGAACAGTAATGGTAGAGTATGACAGGGGTCAGGCTCAGCATTCAGTAATCTTCAGCATGTTTATTACAGGTGCATCTGAGGGACTAGAGAGCAGGAATAACCTCTCTGCTGTGAGTCTGAGGAAAGACTTAAGCCAAAAAGTGGCAGATGAGGCTCGGTGCAGCAAATGCAAAGCATTATACCCAAGTTACAACAACCTTTTGTAAAGTACCAGCTGGGTGGAGGAGTAATTGAAGGCAACAGAGCAGGAAGAGGATCTGGGGAATCAGATCACACTTGGATAAAACCACCACAAGTACAGTAACATGACACTGACAGTAGGAAATGCTGGGCTATATACTCGGGGGCAAGACTCACACATACAATACTCCCATTACACTGGGTCCTAGTTAGGACACAGCATTAGAACTATGTAATACTCCCATTACACTGGGTCCTAGTTAGGACACACCATTAGAACTATGTAATACTCCCATTACACTGGGTCCTAGTTAGGACACACCATCAGAACTATGTAATACTCCCATTACACTGGGTCCTAGTTAGGACACACCATCAGAACTATGTAATACTCCCATTACACTGGGTCCTAGTTAGGACACACCATCAGAACTATGTAATACTCCCATTACACTGGGTCCTAGTTAGGACACACCATCAGAACTATGTAATACTCCCATTACACTGGGTCCTAGTTAGGACACACCATCAGAACTATGCAATACTCCCATTATACTGGGTCCTAGTTTGGACACACCATCAGAACTATGTAATACTCCCATTACACTGGGTCCTAGTTAGGACACACCATCAGAACTATGTAATACTCCCATTACACTGGGTCCCAGTTAGGACACACCATCAGAACTATGTAATACTCCATTACACTGGGTCCTAGTTAGGACACACCATCAGAACAATGTTTAGTTCTGGAAGCCAAGCAGGAATTGGGAACATCAAGCAGCTGGAAGTAGTACAGAGGAAAGCTGCTAGAAGGATGCATGGGAAGGGAAAGATATATAGCCAGAGACTTGAGAAAATCGATGTCCTCTCTCTAGAGTACACAAGAGACAAGAAGTGCACCAGATTATGCCACATAAATGTGAAGGAAATGTCCTGAATAGGAAGGGGCACAGTAAACTGACCATCTACTCTCCGGACCTGGAAAAACACTTCTATACTTCATGTTGGAAGGTTGTGGTCCCATGGAATGGACTACCAGAATGGGTGACTGGGAGGGGCAGTAAGTGATGGAAATAATAAAGGCATAACAAGGGACAAAGACTGGGGTGGGAGTGGGGGTATAGGGCTAGAACAGAGGCAGCATGTTAAGACACTTGTAAAAGACAAAATTAAATATGCTTACTGCCTCCGGTTGTCAGAGAAATGTAAACTCAATTAATGTTTATCCTTCACTGCTCAACTCTTCTTGGAAACTTCATTGTGTGATGCTAGCTTCCTGTGGATGGACTGAAAGCTATTCACTTAAATGTGAAGAAAAAATGAATGTTGACAAATGAACACTATAAACTGGTTGGGAAGAACATTTTGACAGTTAGATTATGAACTGCCTTAATCTAAGCATGTTTATTGCCCATAAAAGCTGTATATACAGCTTTCCCAGGTGGACGCAGGTTGAGGTAGGTTCAGCAGTCCAAAGGCACCTGCCCTTGTTTGCAACTGTAAAGAGTAAACTAAAGGTTCAGCAGCACAGCAGCAGTCTGTCGTGTGCAGTCCTAATATAAAGGATTTATGAAACTCCTTTATAAACACTAGCAGCTTTCCTGCAGTCAAACTAAGGGTATCCTTTAGCTTCAGATATTAACATATGTACACCCTGCCCCATGGTTGTCCCCCATATGTACTCTCTACTTTTCCAACTTAACCCCTAAAGTGTAGTGTGCTCTGAATACCCACAGTGACTAAGGAGAAGTACAAGCTGTAGTAGTCCAATGCATAACTGGTGTGCTACTTAAAGTTCTCACTCAATACAGTGCAGACCTATGCCTTATAGTTAAGTTCAGAATACAAGCAGACTGCCAATTACTTCCAACAGTATCCTAGTCGCTGTTGGTAAAATACAGCCAAGCTAAATGAAGGAAGGCCAACATTTTGCACATACAGTGAAAACCTACCGTTGTGATGCAACACCATACTTAAGGAACACAACTAGAAGGGCTTAACATTAACTTAACTATTAAAAAGTAGCCCCCTGAAATTTACATAAATAATTTTTTTCTCACAAGATGGTGAATTTTCAGGGAGATTAACTTGATCTGCTCACCACTGGCTGCTAGACCCTTAGTTCATGTTAAGATGAGCCTCAGCTGTGTGGCACTGTCCTACTACACTTAACTTCCATTAGCTGGTTTCAGTTACACTGTAAGGCATATTAAACCTCTGAACTTCATACATTCCCTGCAAATGGGCTTTCCCAACCTATTTTCTACTCGGCTGCTGTGTGCCCTCGACCCAGACCCACTATCTGAATTCTATCTATCTACTACTCTGAACTAAGGAACCTACCTGGCCATTAAGAATACCATCATCTTCATCAAGCCCTGCCTATTTGGATCTACATTTGTGCTGTCCCAAGACTTTAATACTGCTTGAGCAGCAGTTTACAAACTATCTATCTACTACTCTGAACTAAGGAACCTACCTGGCCATTAAGAATACCATCATCTTCATCAAGCCCTGCCTATTTGGATCTACTTTTGTGCTGTCCCAAGACTTTAATACTGCTTGAACAGCAGTTTACAAACTATCTATCTACTACTCTGAACTAAGGAACCTACCTGGCCATTAAGAATACCATCATCTTCATCAAGCCCTGCCTATTTGGATCTACTTTTGTGCTGTCCCAAGACTTTAATACTGCTTGACCAGCAGTTTACAAACTATCTACTACTCTGAACTAAGGAACCTACCTGGCCATTAAGAATACCATCATCTTCATCAAGCCCTGCCTATTTGGATCTACTTTTGTGCTGTCCCAAGACTTTAATACTGCTTGAGCAGCAGTTTACAAACTATCTATCTACTACTCTGAACTAAGGAACCTACCTGGCCATTAAGAATACCATCATCTTCATCAAGCCCTGCCTATTTGGATCTACTTTTGTGCTGTCCCAAGACTTTAATACTGCTTGAGCAGCAGTTTACAAACTAACTATCTATCTACTACTCTGAACTAAGCAACCTACCTGGCCATTAAGAATACCATCATCTTCAAGCCCAGCCTATTTGGATCTACTTTTGTGCTGTCCCAAGACTTTAATACTGCTTGAGCAGCAGTTTACAAACTATCTATCTACTACTCTGAACTAAGGAACCTACCTGGCCATTAAGAATACCATCATCTTCATCAAGCCCTGCCTATTTGGATCTACTTTTGTGCTGCCCCAAGACTTTAATACTGCTTGAGCAGTTGTTTACAAACTATCTATCTACTACTCTGAACTAAGGAACCTACCTGGCCATTAAGAATACCATCATCTTCATCAAGCCCTGCATATTTGGATCTACTTTTGTGCTGTCCCAAAACTTTAATACTGCTTGAGCAGCAGTTTACAAACTATCTATCTACTACTCTGAACTAAGGAACCTACCTGGCCATTAAGAATACCATCATCTTCATCAAGCCCTGCCTATTTGGATCTACTTTTGTGCTGTCCCAAGACTTTAATACTGCTTGAGCAGCAGTTTACAAACTATCTACTACTCTGAACTAAGGAACCTACCTGGCCATTAAGAATACCATCATCTTCATCAAGCCCTGCCTATTTGGATCTACTTTTGTGCTGTCCCAAGACTTTAATACTGCTTGAGCAGCAGTTTACAAACTATCTATCTACTACTCTGAACTAAGGAACCTACCTGGCCATTAAGAATACCATCATCTTCATCAAGCCCTGCCTATTTGGATCTACTTTTGTGCTGTCCCAAGACTTTAATACTGCTTGAGCAGCAGTTTACAAAGTACGTTTATATCTTGACACTGTTGATAGCCACTCTTAGCTCTGCTTGATAATTTGTACTAAATTTTGGCCTCTGGGTCAGGAACGCTATCAGCCAGACTCCTCTCCATGACCAGTAAATTCTAATACTTTCTCTCCCATTCCACCCAACGTATTCCTTCCTAACCTGTTTTCTTCTGCCCTTAATCACCTGTTGCAATAACCCCTCTGAACACTAGGTGGCAGTCTAACAGGCCTTGACTCCTACCCTCCTTCCACTCTTACTAGTTTTTTCTCCTCCCGTGTCTGGTTGCCCAGCTAATTCCCCTAGCTCTAACTGTCTGCCCCTATCCGGCACTCCTACCTCCTCTACCCTTAGACTAGTAATTAATCTATTTTTCACCTTCCCAACCTTGTCTTAAACTTACCTACTCCCCTTGAAGCTGCTCACCTGCTCACCTTCCCTAACTGGGCTGCACTGCTCACTGATTGTCTCCTTCACTCCTTGCTCTATCCCACTCCGTTCGCCCTGCGGGCTCACTCCGCTCCCCTACCCTACCCCCAATTCCCACCCACCCCCAGTGTCCCTATCCTTATACTTGCCAAGCCACACCCCCAACCTATACACCTCCTATCAAATTTCCTGCCTCATTCACACATTCTAGCACTCCACTCCCATCTCAGGACCACACCCCACTTCCCACCATCCTAGTACTACTAATTATCAACCTTGCCAAATTACCAAACCCAATATGACCTTGGCCTTTAAGCTACTCTACTTATTACTTCTCTTCAATATCCTTCTTATATACTACACCCTTACTTCCTATGAAAACCATATCCTTAGCAGATCTCCTAGTATAGCCAAACACACAAACACTGTCTCTCCTTTAGCTGAACAAACCTGTATTAACCTCCTGTCATCCTGCCCTTACCTTCCCCCTCACTATCACAGAGTACTCCATAACAGGACTAGAAAGCTTTACCTAATACCCTCTAAAACCTCAAAAAGATATCCACTCCCACAAACACTCTTGCTAATACACGGGGACATTCACCCCAACCCTGGTCCTGACCATTCCCTTCTCCACACCCTCTCAGACCAATCTACTAACAATTTAAAGTCACCTTTCTCTTCCAACTCCCTCTCTCAATAGGACACCTAAATATTTGTAGTATTAACAATAAAATCACACAGCTCCATGCATTAATTGACCTCTACTCATTTGATATCCTCTGTCTTACTGAAACCTGGCTTAAAGTACCAAGAACAATGAAATTACTCCTCCAGGATATAGCATTTTAAGGCAGGATCATCTAAACAAAAAGGGTGGAGGAGTTGCATTACTTTATAAATCAGAACTGCAGATAGCCTCAATTAACTCCCTGCCTCCTTCCCCTGCCAATGCTGAAATACTCTGTAGCAAATTCCAAGTAAATAAAAGCAAAGCCATATACATAATATGTTGTTACATCCCTCCTGGCAATAACGTATATACACTTGAAAACATCCTTAGCTGTCTCTCATCTACCTTTCCTCAGGAAACCATAGTCTTAGGGGACTTCAACATTGATTGGAACTCCTGCATATCCCCCAATCCTACCCATCACCTCAACCTCTTTACTTTTCAACAAACCATAAACTCCCCAACTAGGATCCACAAATCTACCAATAAACAGACCATCTTGGACTGGATATTGGTCAACAATAATCCCCTCTCATATAAAACTGGTATACTCCCAGACAATATCTGTGACCATCTTCTTATCTATATCACTAAACATAAAAACAGTAACCACAAACAGGCTAACTATCGTACTATACGGAACAAAAAAAACTTCATCCTTCAAAACTTCCTTGATGAACTCAAAGGATGTAACTGGTCAGCCCTAAAACATCTTCCACTTGATCAGGCAGTTACCCATTTCAACAACACATTCCTCCAAATTCTTGACAGTCACGCCCCTTCTCGATTAATTAGAACAAGATCCAAAGCTGCACCTTGGCTTTCTAAAGAAACCAAGCGCACAATGCTACTAAGGAACAAACTATGGACAAAATGGAGAACTACAAAAAACCCAACTGACCATCAAAACTTCAAGTACCTTAGAAACACTACAAAAAAACTTACCCGTCTCGATAAAAAGAATTTCTACCTCCAATATCAACAAAATCAAAATCATAACCCCCAAAAATTTTGGTCAGGAATCAATAAACTGCTCCATCCTGGGAATTCCAAAACACCGACTCCAGGTAACTTAGCTCAGACCCCTTCCAACATAATAGCCAATACATTCAACAATTTATTTTCTGATACAGTCGCATCTCTAGCGAACACTATGGTTCCCCCCACTTCCCTTCCAAATATCACTCCTCATAACAACACCCTCTCTCTAAAATTGAGTACAGTCTCTACAACCTATATTCATAAGCCACTCTAAAAACCTAAACCATGTACTCCTTCAGCCGACCAACTACCAGCTGAATATCTGCAGCTAGCAGCAGCAGTACTAGCATACCCAGTCTCCATCCTAATTAACAGAACTATAACCGAATCTACTATTCCGTCCCTCTGGAAAGTTTCCCATATCATTCCACTGCATAAAGGTGGAAACACTAATGAACTTTCTAATTTCCGCCCTATAGCCTTACTATCACCGCTATCTAAAATTATGGAACGTTGCATACACCATCAACTTTTATATCACCTTCTACATAATAATCTACTGGCAGATACCCAACATGGTTTTAGACCTTTCCATAGCACTTCCACTGCTCTTCTCTCTTTTACAGACTCCATCAACAAAAATCGCAATAACAACCTATTCTCCTCCGCTTTATTTCTCGACCTCTCTAAAGCCTTTGATATGGTCAAGCACCACCTTCTGCTGGACACTTTGAAATCTCTTTCTCTTGACTCTTTGGCATTGCGCTGGTTTAACTCCTATTTGAAAGATAGAAAACAATCAGTCCTTTGGGACAACCATCTATCCTCTCTGCTCCCTGTCACAATCGGAGTCCCCCAAGGATCCATCTTAGGTCCCCTTCTCTTCTCCATATTTATAAATAACCTATTTCCCTCCCAACATCCACATGCATTCAGTATGCAGATGATTCAACACTCATCTGTACTGCTGCATCTCCAGCTGAACTCCATTCTTCCACCCAAAAAGTCTTTACAGCAGTAGAAAACTGGTTTCAACAAATCTGTCTCCTCCTCAATCCCAAAAAAACAAATTATTACTTTTTTCTCCAAACCTTAAGTCTGCCCCTTTCTCCTTTTCTATTGTCTCTTACAATGGCACTATCATTACACCTGATTGTTCCACTAAACTGCTAGGGTTTACAATAGGTAATCAACTAAACTTTGATTCCCACATTGACCTAACCATCAAAGCAGTTAATAAAAAGATAGGTGCCCTCTACAGACTTAAGCCCTTTCTTACAGCAACTACCAGGGTGTCTATAGCCCAAACTCATCTCATCTCTACATTATTGTATGCCTCTCCATCTTTTATCAACCTATCAAAATCTAACCTTCATAAACTAGCCACATCCTACCATAGCATTGCTAGGTTTGCCACAGGTTCCCCATTTCGTACCCATCATTGTGTTAATCTCAAAAACCTTGGCTGGCTTGAACTTCAAAATCTTATTCTTCTACATCAATTAGTTATCACCCATAAAATTCTCTACTACCCCACTAATACACCCATACTGAACAACCTTGTAGCCCCTTACAAGAATCTTACTTCCCTTCGCACAGCTAACAAACTGCTACTAAAAACTCTCAAATCTAACAATAAATCTGGTGACTCCTTGTTCACAAATGTTGTTGGCTCATACTGGAATAAACTTCCCTCAGAACTAACTACTTTAGTCTCATCTCAACTTTTCAAGAAACATTTAAAGGACCATTTCAAAACTCACTGGCTTTGCCCTTGCTCAAATCCTGACTGACCCCAGCATCCAACTTATATATTATACTTCTCTTCCAGTAAAGTTCTCTCAATTCCCTACTGTTAAACACCCATCTCTTTTACTTGTCTCTCTCAATACTACTTCTCATCTGTAGCTCACCTGGCATCTACTTGGACATTAGTATTCCTATATCTGTCTCTTTCTCTCTATACTTGATATATTACTCCAACCTGTCATCTCATCTACTATCTAAACCTTGTTTGTTACTTCTTACTGTGTATTCCTGGGTCTTATAACTATTTGCTCATGCACAAAATGCTCACCATATTTGTTAATACTGTAAATATTGTATAGACTCTGGTGTTTGTTTATTTTTTTATTTTTGCATCCAAATTCCTGCATCACTCAGATTGTAGGGTTAGGGATCCTCGTGGTATTTTTTTTCTGTTAAATTGATTCCATACTGTTGCTATGCTACTTGTAAATAGTTCTGTAGCTTCTTATAATTTGTTTTGTGCCAGTTACTAGTATATATTAGTGGAGCTTTTCTCCTCGGGCCTCTGCTGAAAATGGACATATATCCAGCCAGACTAGCCCGGTCAACAAATGTAAAATAAAAAATAAATAAACACAGGTTTTCGGCAGGTATTTTACAACATTTAAGGTTTTTAAACTAGATGATATTTGAGAAAATATGATTCACGAGTCCTAGACAGTATCTTACGTTCTGACTGCACTGATTAAATTATCAGAAGTCACTTAATATTCAAAAACTTACAAGCTGACTGCACAGACTAACCAGTGTGCCCCCCGTAAACTGAGCATTCCCCAAAGTCTAGCTGTTTGACCAACTGCACTGCTAGAAACCTCAACAATAAAAAAAGCAAAAGTGGAAAGGAAGAGGAGATGGAGAGCATCTTTGCTTCTTAGAAGCATCTCTATTGTATGCTTTTACCTTCCCCCTTCATATTCTGAATAAGCAAACACAGAAGCAAGTGCATTCTCCATATTCTCTCCCGCACCTCAGTGGTGCACTGTGAAGCCCTATAGAGGAGATAGAAAATGCCTGAAGTGCCATCAATAACATTAAAAAAAAAAAAAAAAAAAAAAAGTTTAAATGCTATCATTGTAGAAAGTACAGTTGTGTACACTTACCATAAATGTAGATGTTCGAGTGTATTCACTGTTGCAGTCATTACATTTGGGTAATCCTGCTGGCAGGCTGCCCTCAGTCGGCCTGAATTCCAAAGTCCTGGGTCCTGCGTCAGATGCTGTCGCCCCTTCCCTGACGTCAGGTCGTCAGGGGTATAAAAAGATGTGGCCGACACCATTTTCTTTAGTTTTTCTTGCCCCAGATGTCAGATGCCCCCTAAAAGGGTAGCCAAAATTTATACATATATAAATACATGCACCAATATGAACTTTAACCTTCATCTACAAGCAAATACACCACATAGGTTGTATAAATCAGAGAAGGAAAGATGGGTTCCCATCAGAAGAAAGGGGGATGGTGGGTGGGTAACCTGGACTGCAACAGTGAATACACTCGAACATCTACATTAATGGCAAGTGTACACAACTGCACTATGTTCTTCGTGTTTCACTGTTGCAGTCATTACATTTGGGTAGAGTCCCAAAGTTATGGATGGGAGGCTGGAGCTAAGCAGCATTAGGAGCGGCTAAGAGGCCCTGCAGAACTGCAGGGGCAAAGCCTGCCCTGGATTTAGAGTAGAGTGGCAGATGATAGTGCTTTGTAAAGGTGTGCACTGAACTCCAAGTAGCAGCCTCTAAAATGTCCTTGGTTGGTACTCCCCTGAGAAAGGCTGCTGAAGTGGCTGCAGCTCTGGTTCAATGTGGCCTAATGCCCTTAGGCACTGGCTTGCCATGGTGTAAGTAGCAGAAACGAATGCAGTGGCCTATCCACTTTGAAATGGTCTGCTTTGAGATGGCCTTTCCTTGTGATCCTGCAGCATATGCCACTAGTAATTGCTCTGTCTTTCTGAAAACTTTGGTTCTGTCCAAGTAGAATCTAAGCTGTCTGTGTACGTCCAAAGAATGCAGAATTCTCTCCCCCTTGTTCTGTGGAGTTGGATAAAAAGTTGGCAGATGAATAGTTTGGTTAAGAGCCACACTGGAATCACCTTAGGCATAAATGTTGGGTTTGTCCTCAGAGAGACCCTGTCTGGATAAAAAATGATAAAAGGTTCCACAGCCATGAGTGCCTGTAGCTCTGAAACTCGTCTTGCAGAAGTGATTGCTAGGAGTAGAGCTATTTTCCAAGATAAAAACTTTATATCAGCAGTAGCAGCTGGCTCAAAAAGAGGCAGGGTGGGTTCTTCCAAGACATAGTTGAGGTCCCATGCAGGCACTGGTGATCTCCTTGGAGGCCTTAAATTTCTGGCTCCTCTGAGGTACTGTTTTAATAAGGGATGAGAAAAGATTGGTGGCTCTGTATTGTAATGAGCCAAAATGGCAGAGGCATGAATTTCAATAGATGAAAAAGATAGGCCTTTGTCCAGCATCTCAGTTAAGTATTGCAAAATCTGAGGGATATTTGGCACAGCTGTATCAGTTCATTGTGCCTGGTTCCAAGCACAGAATCTCTTCCATTTTCCAGCATAAGATTTTCTAGTGCCAGGCCTTCTGGCCTCCAAAATGACATCCATCACAACTTTACTGAGAGGTGTGTTTTGTATGACTACATTATCCGCCATGCTGCTAGGTTTAAAGTACTGAGTTGGCTGTGCAGGATCTGAATGTTTTGCTGGGACAGTTGGTGAGGTATTTGAGGTAAGGTCCAAGCTGGGCATTGAGACAAGTTCTTTAGGATTGGAAACCAGTACTGGTGGGGCCAGTCTGGGGCAATCATCATCATTTTTGGCTTCTCCTGTCTGACCTTTAGGAGTACCTTGGGGGGGAGAGGTAGTGGGGGAAAGGCATATACGGATAGGTTTTTCCAGCTGAAAGATAGGGCGTCCACTTTCCATGCTTGTCTGTGATAAGTCCTTGTGCAGAATCTTTTTACTTGGTAGTTGTGAGGGAAGGCAAATCGATCTATGTCTGGGCATCCCCATTTCCTTGTTATCATGCGGACTTGTGGATCCAGCTGCCACTCAAGGGGATTCATGAGGTTTCTGCTTAGTTCGTCTGCCAGAGTATTTTTCCTTCCTGGCAGGAATTGTGCCTGCAGATGTACTTGGTAAGTCAATGCTGTGTCCCACAAAGTCATGGCTAGTCTGCAAAGTGGGTAAGAATGTGTGCCCCCCTGCTTGTTTATATACCACATGACCGTGGTGTTGTCTGTCTTTATCAGTAGTTGTCCCAGACGAAGTAGGTCCTTGAAGGCTGTCAGGGCATTCTGAACAGCTTGCATCTCTTTTTGATTGATATGTATATGCATTTGGGTTGAGGATCATGTGCCCTGAAAGCATCTTCCTGCCATGTGGGCCCCCCAGGCATAATCTGATGCAGCCGTTGTTGGTGTCTGCCTGGCTGGGGTAATGTGAATGACTGTCCCTTGTTTTGGTGACCAGCCTTTGCCTACCATCGAAACTCCTGTTGTAGGCAGGGAATGAGAGTAATCATTGTTTCCAGGCTGTGGCAATGTTGAGTCCAAACACTTTTTAGGTACCATTGAAGTTTCCTCATATGCAGTCTTGCATATGGAATTAGTGGGATGCAGGATGCCATGAAACCCAAAGCCTGCAGAATTTTTCTTGCAGATAACTGGGCCAACATTTTCAAATAGTTAGTCAAATTGCCTTTGTCTGGCGTGAGATAAGCCATCTGGGCAGTTGTATTTAAGCTTGCACCCAGGAATATTATCTTTTGAGAGGGTACTAGTTTTGATTTCTTTTCGTTGACTGTATACCCTAGGCATGTTAGAAGTCTTTACACAAACGCCAGATGCTGTAGAAGAATGTCCTTTTTCTCTGCTTGAATTAGACAGTCGTCCAAGTAAGGATATATTTGTATTTCTCTTTGTCTGCAGAATGCAACTACTGGTGCCAGGCACTTTGTAGAGACCCTGGGCACAGTAGATAAGCCAAAGGGCAGTGCAGAGAATTGCTAATGGATTGAGCCAGCCTTGAATCTGAGGTATCTTCTGCATAATTGTCTGATTGGGACATGCAGGTATGCCTCTTATGTCTAGAGTCACTAGCCAAGCGTTCTTGCCCAGCATGGGCAGAAGCTGCTGCAAAGTCATCATCCTGAATTTTGGTATATCCAGGTATGTGTTCAGAATAGATAGGTCCAGTGTTGGCCTCCAGGCCTTGTCCTTTCTGGGTACCAAGAACAGTCTTGAGTAAAATCCTTGTCCCTGCTCTTGCTCTGGTACTTGTTGAATGGCCCCCATGTCCATGAGGGATGAGACTTGTTTTTGTGCCTCTGCCCATTGATTTTTTGGCAGATCTGGCCAGCTGTTTGCCTTTGGCAGGGTATGGAAATAGAACTTGTACCCTTGTGACACGATATTTAGAACCCACTTGTCCTGGGTTATAATGTGCCAATTTTGAGAAAAAAGTGCTAATTTTCCCCCTAAGGGTGCTGCCAGGAGATAAGTGCTTGGTGCAGGCAGGAGGACATCATTGGGACTGTTTCCTGTATGGTTGTGATTTATCTTCTCCAACTTTGGAGGTAGAAGCACCCCATTGCTTTGACCTGTAGGAACCTTGTGCCTGGGATCTGCCTCTAGGGCGTCTTGATCTGCCCCTTTGAGGTCTGTCTGACCTAGGTGGCTGTACCTGTAAAAAATCTGACAGTTTGCATAGATTTAGCTTTGTCCTCCATATTCTTTAACACCTCCTCTGCCTTAACACCAAACAAAGTATCATGCTGTAAAGGTGCATCTAATAATTTAACTTTGACATGATCAGGCAGATTTTGTTCCTTTAACCAAGCATGCCTCCTAATTACAGAACCCGTAACTGCGGCCCTGCAGGAGGCCTCCAAGGAATCAAAACCACATTGCAAAGTATGCTTTCCAACTTGTTCAGCTGCATGTAATAAATCCTGCATTTCCTTGTTTTCTGCACATTCAGAGTTTAATAACATTTTCTGTTTAAGCAATGCCATGACATGTTGCTGATATTTGAGCATATGAAACTGACAGTTTAAGGCCCTTATAGCCAAAGTAGCAGATGTGTAAACCTTTTTTTCCCATCTATCCAGTGCCCTAGAATCTCTGTCAGAGGGGGTAGGGTTTTTTTGCAGAGGAAGCCTTAACTCCTTTGGGACCCTGTGAAATAGTTTCTGGGTCTGCAGTAGGGTTTTTAAAAAGGAATTTATTAGAGTCAGGAACCCTGTAATATCTGTCAGACTTAACAGGAGCTGGAGGTAAGGAGTCAGGGGTAAGACTAGACTCCGAAAATACATCATCTACAATATCTAACACAGGTGGAATGGCTAGTGGCCTGTGTTGAGGTAGTAAAAAGAAATCCCTGAGACTCTTTTTAGATTCTGAAAAATCTTGGCTCTCCCAGTGGAAATGCTCCCTCATGGTATGCAAGGTTTCCCCAAAAGAATAGTCCTCTGGAGGAGAAGCTGAAGGCATAGATTCTTCAGCATCAGAATCCTCACAGGGGGGAAGAGAATATTCCTGATCAGAAGAGGAATTAGAAGAAAGAGAAACCTGATCTGAAGATTCATAGTCAGTCTCTTGCCTAGGCCTCTTATCAGGAGGGGGATGGGAACCCCTGATCAAGGTAATTAAGTCTTCGGCCAGTTTGAGCATCTGTTTTTTGGGCATAGAGGCCTGTCCACGTGGCTCTTGAGCTTGTTTCTTTGCTTTAGAAGGTGCTTTAGTCTTTGCCTTTGAAGCTGAGGTTGGTTTAATGTAAAGATGCTTAGGTCTGAAAATACCTTCAGAAGCCAGTGCCTGCTCAGCGGCTCCGGACCCATCTGAAGGAATAGTATCCAAGGCTCCAATACCTTGAGTTTCCAGCGGCATGGCCAACTCCATGTGGTAGTCAGTAGCGGCCTGTAACTCTAAAGTAGCGGGCGTCAGGGGCTGTGAAAGCTCCTCACTGAGAACCGGCGACTGGCTTAGGAGAAGCTTCGTCGTTGGTTTTGGGCCTCAGTTGGCTATCTCTCTCCTTTTCTTTGCGTTTTTTGTGAACTCTGGTAGTCGGATGGCTATCCGACGACATTTCTGGATAATTAAACCGGCTTCCAAAATAGTTTAAAGCAAAATCAAACCGACGCTTAAAAGTGCGTTGGTTAAATCTAGCACAAAACTGACAACCAGAAATGTTGTGATCAGGGCCTAGGCAAGGAATACAGTAAGAATGAAAGTCCTTAAGAGGTATTTGCTTTCCACAAGAAATACAATTATTTCCTTTTTCTGACATCGGTCTGGAGCAAGAAAAAAGTTTCCCCAACAGGGTACTTAGCTTTATTGAAGACTTTGGATCTGAAACTCGAACACGAAAATCTCAGGAGTCAGCCGACCAGCACTTGTGAACTGCTTCTGCTTCGGGCACCGCGCAGCAAGAAAGACTGGAGAAAATGGCGTCGGCCGCATCTTTTATACCCCTGACGACCTGACGTCAGGGAAGGGGCGACAGCAGCTGATGCAGGACACAAGACTCTGGAATTCAGGCCGACTGAGGGCAACCTGCCAGCAGGATTACCCAAATGTAATGACTGCAACAGTGAAACGAAGAACATCAGCAATAATCCACTTCTGTGCATGGGTAATGCAAAATGTACCCACAGTTAGCTTTGTTTAATCTCTTGGGCTTCATCCTATTTGTCGCTCATCCCTCTCTAGTATAAATGATGAACAGGCGGTGTAGTTTATTTATATGCTTTATTACACAGAAACACATCAGGATGGATAGCAGCATTATAAATTAAATGATTAACAGATTATACAGGCAGACAGACATACATGCTTACATCTCAACAGCTTACTACAAAATGGCAGTCTGGCTCGCACGCGCTCAGTATTTATTCACTAGTGCAAGCCCCTAGAAAGCTTCTTAAAAGCTGTAAGCTCACACTGATCTACATCCTCCCTCTTAAAATAGATTGTCCTCCATGAAATGACATTAGAATAAGACATGCAATAATATAGACATCAAAACCAAACACAATGTTTGCGTCCAAGTTGCAGTGCATCTGTAACACGATCTGGAAATGTGACCTGATCTAGTAGCATAGTAATCAGAATTGGGTTTAGCAACAGGGGCAGTCCTCAGTGAACAACTCATATCAGGAACTTCAGGATTCATCTCAGGAACAGGGATATTTACTGGAACGTCCTCTGGAACTGGAACACTGGATAACTCACTTTGAGACAGAGTCTTTCTCACAGGCTAGGTGCTGTGGTAAAGGCAGACACCAGCATCAAATGTTTCTGATTCCACCTGAACTCTACTCCTTGCAATTCCACAATGTACAATCTCAGCTCGAAACAAATACTCTTCATGACTCCAGTCTGATCATAACCTTGGCACATTTGCATTCTCACCGTCTCGTCTCTCCTTTACGTAATGGATTGAGTGGTTTGCTGGACTGTCATAATAAGACTTCTGGGATAGGCATTTCTTTAGCAAATGGGCTTTCACTAATCTGTTACTCTTAGCACTTGGAACCAATAAACTACTGCTAACTGGTAATGTAGTTCTGGTTTGTCTCGACAGAAATATCTGGGCAAGTGAACCAAGATGTTTATCATGAGGAATACATCTGAGATTCAAGAGATTCAGGAAAACATCACCATTATCTAGTTTTGACTTCGCCAGTAACTGTTTTGTACTTTGAACTACACATTCTGCCAAACCATTTGACTGTGGGTACTCAGGACCATTTGTAACATGAGTAAAGTCACATTCTTCAGCAAAACTTTTGAATTGCTGGCTATTAAACTGTGTACCACTGCCAGAAATAACTGTGCAGGCTACCATGGACTGCAAAAGGACGCCTCATCTTAACAATGACAGTACTGGATGCTAGGTTAGAAAGTAGGTCAATCTCGAACCAATTAGAATAGGTGTCTACTAACACCAAATAATTTTGACTATTCCATTCAAAAATGTCAGTGGCCACTGTCAAACAAGTTAGCTCAGGAATCTGGTTTAGCTGAAGTGGTTCCTTCTGTTGATGTAGCTTTACACTATTACAAACAGAACAAGATGAAAGTACTCTCTCAATATCTTGTAACACAGAAGGCCAAAACACTAGTCTTCTCCCCCTCCTTTTAGTAAAATCGGTTCCTGGGTGGCCACAATGCAAGACAGCAATATATTGTTGTTGCAAGAACTTTAGAATAATGACTTCTGGACTTTCATGGCGACACCATTGTCGGACAAAATTTCATCTCTGTAAGGAAAATAAGGTTGTACTTTTTGAGGTAAACTAGACTGCTTTGACAGCCATTCTCGACTGATAAAGAGGTTGAGCTTCTGTAAAACAGGATATGAAGCTGTGTGATTACTAAGCTCGAGACATGTGGAAGAAAAATTTCTCACTTCCAGGACTTCAAAATCAAGTTTCTCAGTCTCGTGCTCTTCAGTGGTATTTTTAGGTGATCTGGATAAAGTAGCAGCAAGATAAAGAAGTTTGCCTTTCGTGTAGACAACATTGAAGCTGTACTTCTGCAATCTCAACATCATACATTGCAACCTGGCTAGAGATGAATGCATAGGCTTTCTCAAAATAGTGCCAAGAGGTTGGTGGTCTGTTTTGATCTGGATAGGTTGATCATAAGTATAATCATGGAACTTCGAACATGTGCAAACAGTTGCCAAAAGTTCTTTGTCTGCAAGTACTGCATTTCAGTTTGGGTTAGAGATCTGGACGCACAGGCAATAGGTTGACTCTCTTGAAGACTGACTGCACCAAAACCAAATTTCGAAGCCTCACAGGAAAGAGTAACTGGTTTGTTAACATCATAGTATCTGACAGTTGGTGGACTGGCAATTTTGTTTCAGGACATCAAATCTGGCAATTTTGTTTCGGGACATCAAATACTCTTTGGTGCTGTTCCAACCATGACCAGGATACACCTTTACGCGTCAGCTCTCTAAGCGGTGCTGCTAGTTGGCTTAAGTCTGGAATGAACTTGCCTAGATAATTAACCATGCCAATAAAGCGCTGAAGGGCTTGAATATTGTCTGGAGCTGGCATCTCAAGAATAGCTGTTTGCTTGGAAAGGCCTGGTCATAAGCCTAAACTGGTGAACAAATGACCAACATAAGTAACTTGCACTTCTTAGGATTCTGCTCAAGAGTCACTTGACAAGCTCTTTCCAGAATTTTCTCAAGGTTTCTGTCATGTTCAGCTTCACCATTACCGCCTACTAGAATATAATCTACTATAATAGTACAGGGATACCCAGAAAAAAATTTGCTCCATTGCATGTTGAAAGACTTCACTGACAGAATTTATCCCAAATGACATTCTCAAAAATCTGTACCTGCCAAAAGGAGTACTGAACCTAGTTAGCAACAAGGACTTTTTGTCAAATAAAATGTCAAAATGAATTCTGCATCTAAGACAGAAAAAACAGTGGCATTTGGCATCAGAGCTGCAACTTCAACTGTACGCATTGGATGATGAGGTTTTTTCAGTGCTTTATTCAAATCTCGTGTATCAATACATATTCGGATATCATCTGAGCTTTTCTTATGAGCTACCACTACAGAAGATACCCATTGAGTTGGTTCATCAACTGGACAAATTACACCTTGCTGAACCATTTTATTTAGCTCAGCTTTGACTCTGTTCTGCATAGCTACTGGAATTTTCTGGGCTGGCCTGATAACTGGGCTGACATCAGGGTCTAACTTCATGCAGTACATAACTGGAAGCTTGCCTAATTTGTCTTTGAAAAGATCAGCATAGGTTGAGAAAATATACTAGGCAAAATTAAAAGTGTAGCCTTTTAAGCTAACATTATGGACTTCCTTGTTAAAACAAAGCAAGTTCCATTTTCAAACTGTCTGAGCCTTAATGATGACTGGACGTGCCTTTTGACCACATAAAATAAGTCGTACCTTCTCCCAGTACAGCAACACGAAAGTACTAGTGAGCCCTCGGTTTGAACCTCTTCACCACCATAAGCAACAAGCTTCACACACTTTGCCAAACCAAGCTTCTCAGCAGCAAGATAAAGAAATTTGCCTTTTGTGTAGGCATTGAAGCTATACTTCTGCAATCTCAACATCATATATTGCAACCTGGCTAGAGATGAATGCATAGGCTTTCTCAAAATAGTGACAAGAGGTTGGTAGTTTCGATCTGGATAGGTTGACCATAAGTATAATCATGGAACTTCGAACATGCAAACACAGTTGCCAAAAGTTCTTTGCGCGTACTGCATTTCAGTTTGGGTTATAGATCTGGACACAGAGGCAATAGGTTGATTCTCTTGAAGACTGACTGCACCAAAATAAAATTTCGAAGCCTCACAGGAAAGAGTAACTGGTTTGTTAACATCATAGTATCTGACAGTTGATGGACTGGCAATTCTGTTTCAGGACATCAAATGTTCTTTCGTGCTATTCCAACCACGACCAGGATACATCTTTACGTGTCAGCTCTCTAAACAGTGCTGTTAGTTGGCTTAAGTCTGGAATGAACTTGCCTAGATAATTAACCATGCCAATAAAGCGCTGAAGGGCTTGAATACTGTCTGGAGCTGGCATCTCTAGAATAGCTGTTTGCTTGGAAGGGTCTGGTCATAAGCCTGAACTGGTGAACAAATGACCAACATAAGTAACTTGCCTTTCTTAGGATTCTACTCAAGAGTCACTTGAGCTCTTTCCAGAACTTTCGAGGTTTCTGTCATGCTCAGCTTCACCATTACCTCCTACTAGACTATCATCAGAAATGTTTCTGCAGACATAACATTGCACTTTGAACCTGTGTTAACTTTGAGCTCTATGGGTCTTCCATTTATCCTAACAGTACAAAATACTTCATTCTTTGCCCATAAATATACCGCATTGACGGTTTCTTGAAGCATTGACACATCAACATAAAAAGTAGGGTCAAGGCTTTCTAATTGATCAACTTGTTAATTAAAATGTTCCCTTTTAATAAATTAATGTGTGCCTTTTGATTTACAAAACCTTTTGAAATTATTCCCTTTATTACATTTGTGACATTGGGACGGCCACAGTACTGGAGCGGTTAGCGTTGCTGTCTCACAGCAAGAGGTTCTCTGGTTCGATCCTCGGCTGGGGTGCCTTCTGCGCGGAGTCTGCATGTCCTCCCTGTGGTCACGTGGGTTTCCTCCGGGTGCTCTGGTTTCCTCCCACATTCCAAAGACATGGTACAGGTGGATTGGACACACTAAGTTGGCCCTAGGTGTGAGTGTGTGCCTTCTGTGGAAGGTTGGGTGCTGGGTTGGCAACTCGACACTGTAAAAACTCCACTGCCAATCATGAGCGGACAGGTGATCCGCTGTGGCGACCCCTAACCGGGAAAAGCTGAAAGAAGATTACATTTGTGACATTGCTGTCCAAAAGCTAAACATTTTTCCCTTTTAGACTCATGACTTCCTCCACAACTACGACAGCTGGCTATGAAACTGGGTGGGGGTCCATGCTTTGGGTTTGCTGATTCACTCTTATGCTTCACTGAGAGTGTGTGGCTTCTAGAGTACACCTTAGAACTTGTTAAAAGTATGGGGTTTTCCAGTGACCATTACAGGGTTTACAGCTGCTGCCATGTGCTTGGGCCCGTTTCTTTTAACCACGTGCTGCATACTATCAAACACTGGCTTTAGAAGTTACTGGAAGCATGCATCTCTCATTTGTAAGCATATCTGTGTGCTTTATGGTAAGCTCATACATCTGACAAATCTCAATGGCCTTACTTAAAGTTAAATCACTGTCACAAAGAAAAATCTTTCTCACAGCATCATATTTAATACCGCACACATCTGTCTTATCAACTCATCCCTTAAACCACCAAATCTGCAAGTTTTAGCTTTGTTTCTCAAATCAGTTATATATATGCTGCCAAAGTTTCACCAGGTTTTGATCCCTTGTGTAAAACAAGTGCCTCTCCATTGCAACATTCATTTGGAGGTTATACATTTCTCTAAATTTACATTTTAAGCAGTCTAGATCCTCCCTTGACTCAGCTGATACAATATAATGGTTTTTAACTTCTCCTGCAAAGACAACAGGTGCACACACAAATGAATGTTCCCTTTCTATGGCTTCTGAACCAGCTAAATTAAGGAGAAGAAATGCCTTTGTATGTTCATCTTTATCAGAAAATGCAGCCTGTATGAAAATATCGTACTCTTGCTGAAACTCTCTCCAGTTCTCTGCTATTTTATTGTCAAACACAAGTGGACTTCGCCTTCGAAATCCATCTGTCATACCAACAAATTATGCCCAAACACACTGTAAAATATGGCCCTTGTAATTACAAAACTTGTAATAACATTCAAATGCACAATAAACTCTTCGAAATACTGTACTTTGTGAAATATGTTTTGTAATGGCTATATTTGTGAAACAACTGTACTGTAATACTGCACAAACGTGAACACTTCATATACTTCAGACAACTTGAATAGCTTTGATTAATGCAAAAAAGTAGTGCTTAGTGAAAAATGCAGTCGTTTCCCTTATTTTATTCATTTTATGAGACTCAAACTTTATTTCAAACATTTTCCATAGTTATTTTGAATATTTTTAATATATCATAACTTCAGATATTTCTGTTACTTAGAAATTAATTTAGAATGTTCTGAATGTCTCGTTTCATATTTTGTGAAGAAATACTTTGAGCAAGTTTTAATACCTGAAATTTGTTTCTGTCCTGTTTTGCAAGTTCTATGTGCATAGGGATGATTCACTCCTTTATATTCCTCCAGTATTAACTGAGTACCTCTCGGTCTTGAAGCTGAGGAAACTGGATCTCATTCTGGCCCCATGTCCTTTTCTTCTGATACCATGTTGCTCGTCCCTCTCTAGTATAGATGATGAACAGGCGGGGAAGTTTGTTTATATGCTTTAGTGCATAGAAACACATCAGGATGGATAGCAGCATTACATATTATAAACAAACTGATTATTAACAGACAGACTATACACATGCTTACATCTCAACAGCTTACTACAAAATGGCAATCAGGCTCACAAGTGCTCAGTATTTATACACTTGTACAAACCCCTAGAAAGCTTCTTAAAGCTGTAAGCGCACACTGATCTGCACTACTGATCAAGCCATGCTGACCATGGGTAAACCCTGCATTACGCACACCAGCTGTGGATTATTCAAAATTAATGCATTACATCAACATTAAATGCCAAACACTTGTTGCTGTATTACCTTGTAATCTAGTATAATAGTACAGAAAGCTTCTAAATGAAACTGTTGAACTTGGTACATTGCTATGGATTATTATCTAATGCATGCAATGAGCATCTATTGATTCTAAACATACATTATATAATCGATTCTAATTTTTTTTTTAAATATTAGTTAGCGAGAACTGCTAGAAATATATGATTAATAGTTATCTAGTGCCTTTAGAGAATTCTGCTTGAGGTGAACAACCTACATAGTGTAATGAGTTACTTTTTTGAAAAATGTAACATTTTTCTATTGGCTCAACAGTCCTGCAGAACCTTCCTCATAATATAAGGAAATTATGTGACTCTTTCATAAACAATAGTATCTTTAATGTATTCACTGCAGGAAGGCTATCATTTACTGTAGTACTTTAAACATATATATGTGCATCTCCTAAGTATATTGCGCTATATACCCATACTTTCCATATTATTATACTAAAATATGTATTAGATTTGCATGGAGAACTTTTCTCAACTATATTTCTGATCATGTGTACTTGTAATGTCTGTGTCTTGAGGCTCTGTTTGTGACTGAAAAGGTTCCATGGACCAACACACTTATTACACATTAAATAACCATCTCCAAACCCTTTCTACTACTTATCCAAATCACCAAGTTAAGCATAAGCTCTTTATTTGGACCATCATCTTGAAGGTTTGGATCCTCGGCCTCCATTTCAACAAGGTTCCTTTCCTCGATTCTTTACAATAGGTGTTGCATTTCTTTGTTAATACACAACAGTGAAGAGGAATGCAAGTGTGCCTTACGACTGTGATGGATACGATACTGTCATACTGAAACAGCTAGGCTATTTCTGCTACCTATAGCACCACTCTGACATGGTTTGTCTCATCCCGGTTGAGCTGTCAGATGAACAATCCAGCCAAAAAGACAACAAATGTGCTTATGAAGTCTCCATAACTATTGCAATGCGTACCATATAGGCAGATGTTTTTTCCAGTTTCTCTTTCTCCATTCAAAACTTTCCCTGAACTTCCCACAGCTGACCCTTCATATTCTACTACTTTCTTTAGCCATTCAGTCTAATCCTACAACCCGGGTAGGTGGCTTCTCTATTCAATTTAAATCTTTTACCCAAAAAAGATAAGGGAGAAGATTTACTTCAGAATCAGGAAGGTCAGAAATAACCTGACAAGCCTGAGCAATCAAGGCCAGAGCATATCTGGTCATATGGGTCTGGTAATTAGCCCTAAAGGCCAAAGTAGAAACCATGTAAACCTTCTTACCAGTCCTCTCCATTGCCCTACCAACCTTATCAGAATGCAAAAGTTTGGAAGAGGGTATAAGCTTGAAAGGTTTGTCAGAAGAGAATGACACCACAGCAGGACACTTATAAGTGGACACTCCTCTGGGACCTTAAAGAACCTATTAGGGTTTCTTAGGAGCAGGAGGCTGAGAATCAGAAGACTTGGAAGCACAATGAGTGTCTAACAAGACAGCCAATGCAAGAAAAACTGCAAAGGGTTTAGGAGTGTCCATCTGAAGCAGCTCGCATCTTCTCTCAGTATCAGACACTTGAGATGAATCTCACTTAAAGTATTCCATCATCCTAGCAATTAAATCCCCAAAGGACAATTCCTCAAAAGCCTCATCAGAACCATAAGCCAAAGGCATCTGTGAAGAATAGGACAAGGACCCCTCATCAGACTAAATTCTCATCTGAGGAATCTGGTTCCCTAGGCCGTTTAGAAGGGGTAGAGGTCCAAGGAGGAGCTGGCACCAAAACACCTTGAGGAGGCTTCAGAACCATCAAGGCAGAAAAGCAAGTCCTCTGAGGATCATTAGAATGGACTGAAACATGCTTCGTCTTTGTCTTTTCTTGGAAGGGATGTCAGCCCTAACAAACACTAGAGGTTCTGACCCTAAGGCAAGATTGAATAGTATCTGAAATTTCTTCCCTGACCAACATCTGCGGATTCCCTCTAGGACCCCTCAGAGATAATTAACCACAGTTTCAGTATCCGGAGAAGGCAACTGCAAAGCCTCAGAGGACATGTGAAAAGATGTATTAATGCTGGCCTCCCACAGAGTCATGGCAGAGGAATCCAGTGTAGATGCTAAACAGCCTACACAACTATTACTCACTTCGAGGGATGTCCAGTGAAGGCTGGACAGCTAAAGAATCCAGCTGAGACTTCTTGACCTTCTTACCTAGCAAGAGTATCCCAGGGTTAATGGATTCTGCCATTCCACCCTGGGCTAACTGTTTAAGCCACTGGTTTTCAAGATAAATGTTCTGGGAAGACAAATGGCTTCTGAGTGTCATAGGCACAAACACCTTACAGGTACTACAAGAGATATGGTTGTGGGATGCACCCAAACAAGAGACACTGTTTGTAATGATTGTTAAGGGGAATCTGCCTCCCACACTGATGTCTTCCCTTCTTGGATAACATGTACTGCAGGGTAAGCAAAACAAAAAAAAACACACCACCAAAGAAAAGAAAGAAGAAAAAAAACTGGGCATTTATCTGATGGCTAGGTATTCAGCACAGCAACAAGGCGTTCAGACAGTCTAGCACTAATGGTGTTTGGACTGGCAGCAAAGATGTTCTGGGTAACTTGTGTCCATATGCCACTTTTGTGTCCTATGTTGTGTGCGGGAGCACATGTGTGACATACAGCACATACAAGATCATAAGGCTTTGGTATACTGGTAAAGTGTTGGGCTGCCCTAGGCAGGAGGTCCCTATAGTAAAGAATACTGCAACAGTGACATACAAGGATATCAGCGGTTTCCTGTGGAGACCAATAAACTTTATGACATAATCAAGAATGACATCCACATCTCATGAGCGGAATAAGAATTGTCCAGATCAGAACAAATTCTGAGAACAGTACCCACAGCAGCAGGCCCAGAATGAGTTAGGACTATCCCAGGTCACAACTGCAGCCAACCTCTTGCGCAACTTAAGTCTGGACAAAAGTGGGTAAAGACTATGTGATGCTTCAATGCCTTCCTTCAGCAGTGAGGAGGACTCTTCCTCTTTGTAGGATGGCCACACATAGAGGAAAAAGAGGTAGAAAAAGAGTCAAAGTACTTCCACAAAAGGTCAGCTGTTGGCTTTCTCTTTAGCTCATCTTTAGAAAGGCCCTGGGCATGCTTCACCCTGTAGCTGCAGGCAAAAGTGTTTGAACAACCAAAATTACAGCAAGTCGCAAGGTAGTTCCCTTTGGTAGCGGAGGACAGTCTCTGGAATGTCTTCCTTGACTAAGGCCAGACTCAGAGATTGTCAGTTTTCTACAGCCTTGCAAACCAAGTAGGACTAGAACTTGGAGAAGTAAGATGAACAGTTCAGAGGTCCAGGTTCAGGTGGCAGAGGAGTATACTATCACTGACCACTGTCCAAAAGTTTGTACTCTTTGCTTAATGGCAAGGAGGCAAACCTTCAAGTGCTGTGGTCATAGAGACCTATCCTGTACTGAGGAGATCACCTAGGAATTAACAAAAGGATGCTTTGTAAGATACCCTAGCTTCAAGTGGGGGCCTGTAAAAGACATCCATCTTTCTAAAGGTCAAAAGAACCGAGTCAGGATACCTTTAGGCTGCTCAAAGAGCATCCACGATAAGGCTAGATGGCTGATGACACGGGATTCCTTACGCTTCTTTCCAACGATTTCACATGTTTCTTGGGGTGCATGGTATAGGTGCTCCCAATCAGTTCAAGACACTTTTCATGAACCAGACTGCATCTTCAAAGAATGGGTCATCTGAAGAAGCAGGAGTAGACTTGTTACACAATCTTTTCTGAGAAAATGCCCTCCAGGTGCTAGTAAATGTCAGAGGGGCCTGAATGACAGGAAGTCCCCCACACCAGAAAATCGAAAGAAATATTTCTTCTGGGATATCCTGTTAAAATCACCATGCAACTATGAATGCTGTGCTGCAAACAAGAAAGTACAACGTGCAGAAACCTGCACTAGGACCAAACACTGGCAACACACCACTTAATAATTTGGCAAAGTACAGCTGTGTACACTTACCATAAAAATGTAGATGTTAGAGTGTATTCACTTTTGCAGTCATTACATTTAAGTAATCTGCTGGCAGGTTGCCCTCAGTTGGCCTGATTAACAAAGTCTTGAGTCCTGCGTCAGTTGCTGTCCCTTCTTCCATGACGTCAGATCGTCAGGGGTATAAAACATGCAGCCGATGCCACTACATCAGTTTTTCTTGCTCCAGATGTCAGGTGCTCCCCAAATGGGGAGCAAAATATATATATATTATATATATATATATATATATATATATATATATATATATATATCTAAAATTAAAAACACAAAAATATACCTCGAAGCAAAAGCAAATACACCAAAAAGGCTTTTAAGCATAGTAAAAGAAAGTAGAGGTTTAGTAAGAGAAAAACAGGGGACTGGAGGGTAACCATGACTGCAACAGTGAATACACTCGAACATCTACATTTATGGTAAGTGTACACATCTGTACTATGTTCATCGTGTTTCACTGATGCAGTCATTACACTTGGGTAGAATCCCAAACCTATGGTTGGGAGGATGGATTTATACAGCATTAGGACCAGCTATAAGGTCCTGCAAAACAACAGTGGCAAAGCAAACTCTGGATTTAGAGAAAATTGGTAAGTGATGCTTGATGAAAGTATGAAATGAACTCCAGGTAGCAGCTTCTAGAATATCTCTGGTAGGAACACCTCTGAGAAAGGCTGTTGAAGTAGATGCAGCCCTGGTGGAATGAGATCTGATCCCCTGGGGGTAGGTTTTCCATGGTGCTTATAACAGAAATGAATACAATGGCTTATCCATTTAGAAATGGTTTGCTTTGAAATAGCCTTCCCCCTCTATCACTGCAGCAAATGCTACCAGCAGTTGTTCAGATTTTCTTCGAGATTTAGTCCTGTCCATGTAGAATCTAAGTTGTCTGTGTACATCCAATGAATGCAGAATCCACTCCCCCTTGTTCTGTGGATTGGGAAAGAAAGTTGGCAAATGAATGTACTGATTAAGAGCCACACTGGATACCACCTTGGGCATGAATGATGGATTGGTCCTGAGTGACACCCTGTCCGTATGAAAGATAATGAAAGGCTCCACTGCCATAAGGGCCTGCAAGTCAGACATCCTTCTAGCTGAAGTGATTGCTAAAAGGAAGGCTGTTTTCCAGGAAAGAAATTTTAAGTCTGCAGTAGCAGCTGGCTTGAAAGGAGGTAGAGTGAGTTTCTCCAATACAAAGTTAAGGTCCCAGAAGCAGGGGTTGGAGCTCTCCTGGATGGTCTCAAGTTTTTGCCCCCTCTGAGATACTGCTTTAGAAGAGGATGAGAGAAGAGGGGGGGGGGTTCTGTGTTGTAATGAGCTGAAATGGCCAAGACATGGATTTTTATGGAAGAAAAAGACAGTCCCTTGTGAAGCATCTCAGTTAAGTATTGCAAAATCGGAGGTATCTTGGGCACTGCTGTGCTCATCCCTTGAGATTGATTCCAGGCACAGAATCTTTTCCATTTGTCAGCATAAGATTTTCTAGTACTAGGTCTTCTCGCCTCCAAAATGACATCCATCATAGGTTTTCTGAGGGATGCTAAGGGGGAATTTAAGTGATTAGCCAAGCTGCAAGATTCAATGTTTGGAGCTGAGGGTGCAGAATTTGGTTTTCCTGCTGAGACAGTAAGGGAGATGTCTGAGGCAGGTGCCACGGTGAAATGTGTGACACTGCGCAGGAGTGGGTACCAGGGTTGGCGAGGCCAGTCTGGAGCAATCAAAATAATTTTTGGTTTGTCCTGTTTGACTTTTAGTAGAACTTTGGAGAGCAGAGGGAGAGGGGGAAAGGCATAGACTGATAGGTTTTTCCAGCTGAAGGACAGAGCATCCACTTTCCAGGCTTTTTTGTGACGAGTTCTTGTGCAAAATTTGTCCAACTGGTAGTTCTGAGGTGAGGCAAAACGATCTATGTCTGGACTCCCCCATTTGCGTGTCAACATGTTGAAAATCCGTGGTTCCAGTTTCCATTCATGTGGGTCCATGAGATTTCTGCTTAGTTCGTCTGCCAGAACATTCAGCTTTCCTGGCAGGAATTGAGCTTGTAGTTGTACTTGGTAGCTCAAGGCCGTGTTCCACAATGCCACGGCTAGTCTGCAGAGGGGGTAGGAATGTGTACCTCCCTGCTTGTTTATGTACCACATAACTGTGGTGTTGTCCGTCTTTATCAGTAATTGTCCTGGATGAAGGTAGTCCTTTGAAGGCTGTCAGTGCATTCTGTACAGCTAGCATTTCTTTTTGATTGATATGAAGGTGCATTTGATTTGGGCTCCATTTGCCCTGAATGCACTTCCCTGCCAGATGAACCCCCTCCCCCATGCACAGTCTGATGCATCTGTAGTTAGGGTTTGGGTGGCAGGGGGTGGTATGAATGGCAGTCCCTTGTTTTGGTGGCAGGCCTCTGCCCACCACAGGAACTCTAGGTGCAGGCAAGGTATGATGGGAATTATTGCTTCCAGGCTGTGACAATGTTGACTCCATAAACCTTTTAAGTACCACTGAAGTTTCTTCATATGCAGTCTTGCATATGGAATTAGAAGAATGCAGGAGGCCATGAACCCCAAGGCTTGCAGTATTTGCCTTGCAGATAGCAAGGTTTTTGTGGCCACCTGTTTGAAGTAAGTCACCAAATGAATTTGCTTTTCTGGCATAAGGAAAGCCATCTGGGCAGCTATATTCAAGCTTGCACACAGGAATGTAATTTTTTGAGAGGGTACCAGATGAGACTCCTTTTCATTTATGGTGTACCCTAGACGGGCAGATGTTTTAGAACAACCTGGTTTTCTGCCTGAATTAGACAATCGTCCAGGTATGGATATATTTGAATATTTCTTTGCCTGCAAAATGCAATTACTGGAGCTAGGCACTTTGTGAATACCCTGGGCGCAGTAGACAAGCCAAAGGGCAGTGCAGAGAACTGACCATGCATGCAGCCTGCTTTGAAGCGTATGTATCTTCTGCAAGATTCCCTGATTGGGATATGCAGGTAAGCCTCTTTTAAATCTAGAGTTGCCAACCAGGCATCCAGCCTAGCATAGGAAGTAACTGAAGAGTCAGCATCTTGAATTTTGTAATGTCCAGAAAGGTGTTTAGAGTAGACAGGTCCAGAACTGGATGTCATGATTTGCCTTTTCTGGGTACCAGGAAAAGTCTGGAATAGAAACCTTGTCCCTTTTCCTCTTCTGGTACTAGTTGAACTGCCCCCATGTTTAAAAGGGAAAATACTTGTTTCTGAGCCTCTGCCCACTGATTTGGGGGCAGGTCTGGCCACCTGTTTGGAGTTGGCAGCGTGTGGAAATGAAATCTGTATCCCTGGGACACTATATTTAAAACCCATTTGTCCTCGGGTTATAAGTTGCCAGTTTTTTGAATGAAGAGCCAGTTTTCCCCCCAAAGGGGCGGCTAAGAGTTAAGTGCTTGGTAATTTTAAAGGGAAGTCACTGAGACTGTTTACCATAGGGTGGTGCCTTGTTGTTTCCAGATTTGGAAGTGGAAGCACACCATTGCTTGGTTCAGAGAGTCCCTTGGGACTGAAACCTGGTGCTTTTGGAATGTCTTGGTTTGGCTGGAGTGGCTCTGGAAGGAGCTGGAAAGGACCAGTTCTTAGTAGGCCAGTGCCTACTAAATCTAGGAGGTTGTACTTGTAAGAAATCTTTCACAGTTTGCATAGATTTAGCTTTAATCTTCCATCTTTTTTTTTAGAACTTCTTCAGCCTTATTGCCAAACATGCGGTCCTGCTGTAAATGAGCATCCAAAAGTTTTGCTTTAACATGATCAGGCAGAGATTGCTCCTTAAGCCAAGCATGCCTTCTAAGCACAGACCCAGTAACAGCAGCCCTGCAAGATGCTTCTAAAGAATCAAAACCACATTGCAAAGTATGTTTGCCAACTTGTTCAGCTGAATGCAATAAATCCTGTAAATCTTTATTCCCCACACAATCAGAAATCAACATTTTCTGTTTAAGCAGTCCCATGATATGCTGTTAATATTTTAGCATATGGAATTGACAGCTTAAAGCCCTGATAGCTATAAACCTTTTTACCCCATCTATCCAGTGCCCTGGAATCGCTATCAGAAGGGGTAGGATTTTTTGCAGTAGAAGCCTTAATGCCCTTGGCCCCCTGAGAAATGGTTTCAGGGTCCGCAACACGATTTTTTAAAAGGAATTTGTGGGACTCAGGAACCCTGTCGTACCTGTCTGGTTTGCTGGGGCTGGAGGCAAGGAATCAGGGGCCATATTGGATTCCGAAAACACATCAACAATGTCTAGTACAGGAGGTATAGCCAAAGGCCTATGCTGAGGAAGAAGGAAATCTCTAAGCCTCTTTTTGGAGTCAGAGAAATCCTGACTTTCCCAGTGGAAATGCTCCCTTAAGGTATGTAAAGTTTTCCCAAAAGAGAAACCCTCAGGCGGAGAAGCAGAGGGAATGGAATCCTCTGCATCAGAGTCCTCATAAGTAGGGATGGACAAATCCAGATCATTAGAAGAGCCAGAAGAAACAGAGTCCTGTTCAGAAGATTCATAGTCAAGTTCAATCCTAGGTCTCTTTGGGGGGGTTGACTACCCCTGATTAGAGTAATTAAATCTTCAGCCATTTTGATCATTTGCTTTTTAGGCATAGGGGCCTGAACATGTGGCCTGGGCATTGGTTTTTTAGACAGAGATTGAGATTTAGGCCTTAGTACTGAAGTTGGAGTCAGTTTAATAAGCAAGTCTGTAGGCCTGAATACACCCTCAGAAGCAGGTGCCTGCTCAGCGGCTCTGGACCCATCCAAGGTAGAGACATCCGCGGGTTCCATATGTGAAGCATCTCGCGGCATACTGGACTCTGAATGGGTCTCGGTAGAGGCCTGCGAATCAGAAGTAGCAGGTATCAGGAGCTGCGAAAGCGCCTCACTGAGTACCGGCGAACGGCTTAGGAGAAGAGTCATTGGCAGTTTTGGACCTCAACGGCCTTTTTCTTTGCATTTTTTCGGTATTCTGGTAGTCAGATGGCTAACTAACATCATTTCTGGATAATTAAACCGAGAACCGAAATATTTAGAAGCAAAAATGTACCGAGAACAGATAATGTGCTGATTAAATAAAGCACAAAACCGACAGCAAGTTACGTTGTGGTCATGGCCTAGGCAAGGAATACAGTACAAATGAAAATCCTTATGAAGTATTTGCATCCCACAAGTAATACAATTATTAACTTTTACTGACACTGGTAAAGGAGCAGGAAAAAGTTTCCCCAACGGGCTACTTAGCTTCTAGTTGAAGACTTCGGTTCTGAAACTCGAAAACGAAAATTTCAGGAGTCGGCTGACCGGCACTTGCCAACTGCTTTTGCTTCGGGCACCGCGCATCAAGAAAGACTGATGTAATGGCATCGGCTGCATGTTTTATACCCCTGACGATCTGACGTCATGGAAGAAGGGACAGCAACTGACGCAGGACCCAAGACTTTGTTAATCAGGCCGACTGAGTGCAACCTGCAACATCGGGTATTTCACTGGACGCCAGTGTTCCTCTTTAGGGGCAACCTGGGGGCACTACCCAAATAACTGACTTGCACGGTGTAAGAAAATGGATGACGAAAGGGAATCAAATCCTGGACTACAGGGTGAAGCTTAATAGTACATAGCCTTAATCATGGTAACTGCCAGACCATATTCACTACAGGTGTACTTTGTCAATTTGACTCTTGCTTTCAATTACGCAGCAAACATCTGCTTGACACCAAAGTCTTAAAACATGAGGTCTGGAGCAGGACAACTCAAAAGGGACAGACTGGAGGGGGGGGGGGGCTGGGAAAATAGTCATTTGTCAATAGTTCTACTTACCCATTATCAAGTATCTCAATCATGGGATCTGCAGTGCTGGCACCCTGGGATGCATTCAAAGTAAAAAGTAACCAACCTCCCCCTCCTAGTCTATTGTCTTCTGCTAAAATGAAGATTGCCTGGGTCCAATCTTTGTCAAGCCAAGGATTAGCTTTGAACATAGACAGCCTAAGTGTGATGCAGAATTTAACAGTACACAAGCATTTCCAAACAGCATGGTAGAAAAAGACTAAGGGCAGATTCTCTTATGCCTCTTCCTGAAACAATGAAGACCATACCAGCAAGGGTTTTGGTTTGCAATGGGAGGGATATGATGAATATTTGCATGCATGAAAATGCAAGACTTTCCACTTGTTGACAAAGAGAATGATCTAAAATGTCTGAGTGAAAACAAATTGGCAAACTGACAGGCTCAAGGGACACTTCTGGATGGTTATGTTTAATTAAACGATTCCTAGAAGCTTTCAGTTTGTCCTGACTCTTAACCCTTACGGGGCAGATAGAATCCTACTGATCTGCTCATTCACCATCTGTGGTAATTCTCAACCTTTTCTAAAATAAAGAAATAAAGAACTACTAGAAAGGCAAAATGGACTTATTTTAGAGAAATTGCCCCCTCCATAGTCTAATGCTCACACAAATATGAAGTGTGGTCCCAGTGATCAGTAATTTCTACACGGAAATGTGAATTGCAAAACAAAAATGTTCTATATAATGGAAGAATTTAACTTTTGCATGAACTTACACTGAAAATGAAGAAAAGCTCGATGAACATTGCTCCAAAGGGAAGGATACCAGCCATGAGAATTCTGTAAAATGAAAAAAATAAAATAAAAACTCAGAAACTTAACTGTTTTAAAATACAATAAAAATGCACACAGAAGCACATATGCAAAGCTACATATATAACATATACGTACCCAACAAACTTGTTCATGTACCACCGCTGCTCAGGGATTTGACGTGGAATCTGATTAGTTCGAACTGGATTGTCATATGGCTTTTTACGAAACCCGAAGTAATAGCCAAGATATATTAAAGGTAATGAAATTCCAAACCACATACATAGGAGTGCAACCATTGTAGAGAATGGAACCTAAAATACACAATTACAAATGTTATAACTGGACATTTAGTTAAAAACACAAACAGCACATCTGAAGACTTCACCATATAACAGAACTTACAGATGCTTGTAGGTTACAATGCTAAACACAGCACTGCTTACCTTTCAAATGCTTGCAACTTTCCTCCACAGATTTCTCTGCATGTTCATTAGTTAGCCATCTCTACAGACAAACAACTCACTGGAGAAAAAATAAAATAAAGTAGCATCAAGTCTAGATTAACAGGTGTGTGGGGAGGGGTGGAACTGCATACATATACCCTAAAAGGCAACAGTACATCATTTGTCAAGTGGTTCTGTGCCACCCAGCTTCAGAAATATGGGGTAATGCATCAAGCAACTTAAGTATTGCCTGCTGCCTGTGCCAGTGGTGGAGGTAAATAGAGTCCTGACTATGGTCAATGTGAACAGAGATCTATTAGCTTCTCAGGAGCAGGTGAAGAAGATGCCATGAACACATCTGGGTGGAGCGGAATTGGACATACCTGAAGTTGATCCCTGGTGGAGAGTGGGGACACGTGGAAGACTTTGCCCTTGAGAGGGCTGTGACGGAGTTGCTGCTGAGGTGAGATGATGTGACAGCAAATGATCTGCAGGCAAGTTCTTACAGTTTGAAGTTAAAACCTGTCCTTGCTCTAATGTGCGTGTGTTGATCTGATACAGCAAAGGTGAGCACCTCTTATAAGATCAATTTTGCCAGAGCTATTAGGTCAGTTAGAATATGAATCACTCTGAATGTGGAATGGATATGAACTCAGTTTTGCACCTGCATTTACCAGCTTTCTTAATGAAAGGTTTGTGGTCAGCTTGAACCACAAGGGTTTGAAAAAGGCACAGTCTTCACCCTAGCTGGCGGGTGAGAGGCAGGGTAGGCATAAGCGCGAGGGGGTACACAGATGTGGTAGACAGACTGCTGCCCCTACCTCTCGGGTGGCTGCTCTTGAATGCCTTTAAGTGAGCTGCTCAGCAGAAAGCCCAGCTGGCACAATAAATAAGGTATTCACTCACCATGCACAAAGTACAAGGTTTGATCATGATCTCTGGGCAAGGCATGTCATGTATGGAGTTTGCATACTCTTCCTGTCTCTGTGGGGTTCCTCCCAAAAATGTGCTGAGTGTTTTCACCACAAATCTCATCCAATGGGGGAGAGTTGCACAGACCAACTGCACTGGACGTCAACTTTGGTGCAAAGTGTTTTCAAGATAAAAGAACATGGATCACAGACTGTGCACCATTGTCAGGGCTAATCAGGGATATGACACAGAATCTGATTAGTTCAAACTGGATTGTCATATGGCTTTTTACGAAACCCAAAGTAATAGCCAAGACATATTAAAAGTAATGAAATTCCAAACATTATACACAGATGGGCAAACCACTGTAGAGAAGGGAACCTAAAATATACAACACAAATGTTATAACTGGATGTTAATTTAGTTAAAATGCAAAAACCACATCCAAAGGTTTCACCGCATAACAGAACTTACTGACACCTGCAAGTTACAGTGCCAAACACAGCACTGCCTACCTTTCAAATGCTATGATCACATAAGCTGACTTGGTGGGTATACACGTGCAGTAAACTTCCCAAAATTAATTTTCATTTAATTGGGGATATTTCAATTCTACTGGACTGTATTGTTTTAAAAGTTACTTGTTAAAATTTTGCGCTAGATACATCTTGCTTTAGTGATGACTTAGCACTGCCTCCTGATAATGTAGTTTTCTTTTGTGGCAGCAAACTGCTACAAATGGGAAGTTGGAAAAGGTACTAGATTTTACTGGGCCTTGGCTTACCTCACAGCTGTGTGACCAAGACAATTAGTATATTAAGTTAGGGGGTTGTGATATGTCCCAACTACAAAAAAATGCATTTTTTTCTAAATTCTGATTTTACTGGATTCTTTAATTATGGGTTCTATTACGTAAGATGTACTTTTCCTAACTCAGGGATAAGTGCAGAAATGTATTCACATACCACTCCCTCAGTTACAGGCAAATAAATTCAATTATCAACGTTAAAAGATGGCCACTAGGGAATATTCTCCAAGACAATACACTCTTTTGAGCACAAATACTGTATCCTTAACTGGGTTCTTTAAGATGCATCAATCATCACTGCAGGGCTGGCACCTATAAATACACACATCTGATTTATAAATATACACCTCTGATTTCCTTTACACTACATACATTATCCAGAACACTGCTTAAGACCTCTGCATTTCAGCAAGCATTTGCCAAGCAGGAATAGTCACCTTGTCATTTTTCTTCAGAAGTTTCTCTGCATGTTCATAAGTTAGCCATCTCTACAAACAACTTGCCAGATAAATAATAAAGAAACAGCAAGTCTAGATGAACATGTGTGTGTGTGTGTGTGTGTGTGTGTGTGTGTGTGTGTGTGTGTGTGTGTGTGTGTGTGTGTGCATTATATACGCATCCTAAAAAGCAACAGTCCATCATTTATCAAATGTTCTGTGCCACCCAACTTCATCAACATGGGGTAATGCATCAAGCAGCTTAAGTACTTCCTGCTGCCTGTGCCAGTGATGTAGACAGAGTACTCACTCTGGTCCCAGGTGAAGAGAGATCCATCAGCCTCTCAGGTGCTTTACAGAATAGGTGAGGAAGATGGCTGCACCCATCTGAGGGGGGGGGGGGGCTGGATATACCTACTAGTTGATCCCAGTGGAGAGTGGGAACATATGGATGACTTTGTCCTGGGGGGACTGTGAGTTGCTGTAGAGGTGGGATGATGTGACAGCAAATGGTCTATAAGGTAAGTTCTTACACCCTAGAGTTAAAATCTGCCTTTGCTCTAATGTGCGTGTGTCGGTCTGATGCATCCAAAGTGAGCACCTCTTTGAAGATGAATTTTGTCAGAACTACTGGGTCAGGTGGAATAGGAGTCATTCTAAGAACGAGCAGAATGGTATAAAAGTTGTCTCTAGGTCATTCAGTCATGTTGACTAATCTCACCAAACATGGACATGGTATTTGCCGGTGATAAGTGGGTTGAAAACCCAGCCTATTCCAACCTATGCCAGGGAGCCATGCTAACTGCAGGAAGGGTGTATGTGCAACCTATTGGTCAATGTGTGCCCACCATAGAGCCCAGCAATCCTGGGTCAATAAGCTAATGGCCAGCCGGTGTTGGTGGCCCAGCTTGGGTTACCTGGGATAGTTTTGCTGTGGGAAAACTGGATATAAACCCAACCAACTTGCCAAATAAACTAAAAATTGTTATGCTCAATGTAGGTTCACTGACAGGATGCAGCTTGGAAGTGAATGACATGATGGTAAGGAGGAATCTGGGCATCCTCTGTATCCAGCAGACAAGATGGAGGGGCAATGCAGCAAAGCCACTTGGCTTTTGCAAGGAAGAGTTGGCAGTTACTGCCAAGTCAAGATGTGCCATGCTGATAGAATCCTACCAAAGAAGACTGAATGCTGTAATTAAATCAAAAGGTGCTTCAAAGTATTAGTTTAAGGGTGTGCACACTTATGTAACCAGCTTATTGTACGTTTTTTTTTAAATTTTTTTATATTTTTTTCTCCTAACATTAAAGGTGGGGAAAGTTTTGAAATAATTTATTGTGTTCTCATTTGTTTTATATCACAAAAACCTGGCATTTTAACAGGGGTGTGTACACTTTATATCCACTATACATTTATGCATTTTCCACATTTCTTGCCTTCTCATGTGATCCTTCACCTTATTTATTTTTTTTGGGCACATTTAGCTGCTGTCTGATTTTTGTCTTCTTCTGGTTTGATTTCCATTCCCACTTGACACCGATATGCTTTTGACAAAGCAAAGTCATCTTAGACGTATTCTCCTCATGTTTTAAACTTTCACTATGTTTGGATCTTGAGGTCAGAAGATATGGATGCAGTCCTGCAATGCAGATCTACACAAGGAGGCCCATACCTCCTTCAGAACAGGGAATATATAATCTTAGTATAAACTGATTTTTATAAATTATTTAATAAGCATTCTTCTGGTTTTCCAGTCCAACTGATCCAATACCTTTTGGGGCCAGTTAATCACCCCAAAACTGTACGTTAGAACAGGAACAGCAAAACTGGTTTATAGTTTGTCCTTTGTTTCTACATGTCAGGGCTACTTCAGTATTAATTTTAGTCTTCTAAAATATTCTTTACTAAGTTTTGTTTGTATTTGTTCACATTTTACTGTTGATCCTTCATCAATTCTCAAGTATTTAGTTACTCCCCCCTGTTCAAGTTCCGTTATATCACATTTACATCCCATACTAGCATTTTCTTGGTGCTGCAGCTTTCCTGTGTTAAAGGTTGCTTTTGTCCACTTATCAAGACCAAATGACAATCATCTAAGTTTTGAGCATTTGTAGTTGCGCGTTCATTTCCTCATCTGATGAATATACAGTTTTAAATTATCCACAAAGCTATAAGAAGTCTTGACACTTATTTTCTGAAAGCAAATTGTAACCATGACCTAATGTGTTAGCTGAAAAGTAAGGGGTAGAAAACAGTGGCGAGAACACAAGAACAGTACTACTCTAAGGTACAGAAAGCTAGACAGTAAAGGCAGAGCAGCTGAGGATGCTAGAAATTATGGGGATGTTCCTGACATGGCTGGTAGGATACACACTGTGGCACAGAAAAATGAGGACCCATCAGAGCAGAAGCCCAAGTAGCTCCAATTGCAGAGAAGGTTAGGGAGAACCAATTACAGTAGTTTGCACACATGTGCAGGAAAGCAGAAGAATCAGGTGAAGATAGTTTGGGACAGGCAGGAAGAAGGCAAGAGGAAATGAAGGTGTGCAGCGAAGAGGTGGATGGATTGTGTGAGAGAAGGCCTGCAACAGCCAGGCATGACAATCAAAGAAAGGAGTACGGCTTTGAATCAAGAGAGGTGGAGACATTTGACAACACCCTGACCCTGTGTAGAAAATGGGATAAAGGGGGTTGATGATGATGCTCAGCACAAGACTGCTTATGCTGATGACAACAGAAATTTGTTACAGTTTGGAATCAAGTAGTAAAAGAATCAATTTTCCGTGGAGTTATACATTGTTTCAACACTTCACCACTGTTTTCTATCCCTTACTTTTCAGCTTCTTTGGCATTCTTCTGTCATATGCTACCACTGTGCCAGCTGGCTGCAGCCTGTCTGATTCTAGCTTTGACACGTTCATTCAGACTTCCAAGTATGTGGGCGGGGCAGCTGAGGCGAAGGGAAGTCCAAAAAGCAATTCTCTGCCTAAGGGCCCAAATAAAAGCTGACTTTGTTGTTGTTGGGTAATGACTGTATCCCTTAGCCATGCATGCAGTCTGAAAACTGCCCAAGTCCATTGTAGAAACATCTGAAAGTGTACTTACAAATTATTAAGGCTGTCTTCAAGAATTTTGAAAGGCACTGGTCTTAAGGCTGCACCCAAGATCTTTTCATCCACATCCCTGATCCGTTTGCATCTTTGCAAATGGAGCAGGTGGGTTTTACAGTTAGCCCAGACAGCTAAAGTGTCAGAAGTGTAGACTTTCTTGCCCAAATCCATCTAGCATACGATTTTTTTTAATTTGGTAAGTATTACTAACTGGTGCTAACCCAGTCTTCTCTAGCTGTATCTGTGAAGATCATGACATGTTTGGCCACCATATTCCTTTCAAATACTCTAAACTCTCCTATACACAGTGGAAACAGTCAGTTTTTGCTGAGCAGCAGTGGGTAGAAATCAGGTACTAATAAGGCACCTTTAGAGGAGTCCTTGAATGGCAGTCAGCTTGGATTCTTCAATCGCCATATGTTAAAGTAAACATTTCTGAGAGTAAGAAAGTTCCTTGGTCAACCTCCATTTCCCATATTTAAAGTGCTCCTGCATTAAATTAAACTGTTTCCCCAAAGGACACATGGGGGGCTGTAAGATCAGTGTCCTATCCAAAAGGCATGTAATTGTGTGCAAAGCAGACCAAATCTTCCTCCTAAGTGACATCTAGGTCAGATGGCAGTTTTGGAGACAGCACTTTCTTCTTAAAAGGATGAGCCACTCCAAATGCAGAGGGTACATCAAGTAATGGCAGACAACCACTGATCCCCCACATACTACTACGCATTTTTCAGCATCTAATGTCTATAATTAAATAAAATAGAGACCAAAGAAGGGCCAATGTTCCTAAAAAAAATACAGCATCCAGTAAAAAAGAATGGGGGAAGTGCAAGTGGCACATTGGCAATCAGCTGTTTGCAGTTATGGTACAGCAATGTGTGTGACAAGACACCTGGACCATGGCGCCACACACTGAAGGGACACTGACAGTTGGGAATACCAAGGAAGATAGCAGTCAGAGGCTGACAAATCTGCATCTCTGACGGCACCAATGTGTTAAGGATATCACATGACTGACAGGGTTACAAAGGTCTCACACTTACTTTGTTTACAAGTTCTTAGAACGCTTGGTAGCTTTGCTCACTCAAGCAGAAGACAACTCTCCCTTCAAACCAGAAGAGGCACCCAGTTCCCTAAAACAAATAGCTTTTTATGCTCTAGAAAACAGCTTGCAGTTTATGCTCTTTGATACCATGTCTTTTTATTAAAGGAAGCATAAAGCTTACAAACTTCATGAGAAGGCCCCAAGGTAGAAAAGACGAGTCTTTCAGTAGTATCTGTTAGCCATAATTACACGTTTTGGCAACAACTCTCGGGGATGTACCGAGTCTTGGAAAGACGTCCAAACTGCAATTAAGAAAATAAATTGGCCAATACAACAGTTCAGTATGTCATCCAATGATACGAGTAGGGAAACTAACAGGCAAATATAGCAGTCAGCAACTCATCTAAGGATTTGAAAAATAATCCCAAAAGGATACTTATAGCAATTTGGTCCCATGTCACAGAGAGGTTAAACCCTTACCGCACAGCAGATGTCCCAAGTTTGACTAGTGATACTGGGGAGACCAGAGAGGGAAGATAGGAGTGGCTAACACCTGCTCTCCCATCACAGGGTAAGGGAAGCTATCAACGCTCACTGCAACAGCAGCATTAAGAACATGGTGTGCCCTGCACTGCAAGTGGTATATCACTGTCAAGAAGCTCCACAAAGTGAAGAAGGTGCATGCACCTTCTGCAGGCAGTAACTGTGGAGATCGCAAGGTTGCTGTGGGGTGAGAGGGGGATTACAGCACACTATATGGCAGCAGTGCCCTCCATTTCCTCACTGGCTGTAGGCTAGAGTGAACTGGGGGAAGCTAACAGAGGCCCAGTAGACCAGGTGAATAGAGAGAAGCTGGTGATTAGATGATGAGACGGGAAGAAAAAACACACAAAAATGTTACTTTCAGCAGCTTTGGCTTCACATGGACAGTACCAACAGGGTGACTTTTGATCACTCCCATGGAGAAGATTGTGTGGATGCTTGTCCATACTACACATCCTACTCATGTTTGCAGCATGGAAAAGATCAGCCTATTTCGGAGACGTTCAAAACCTCTGGATCTCAGACCAGATGGCAAACATTTGCCTGCTGCACAACTTCCACATTCTATGAATGACCTGCAGCAATGACCTTCACAAAGAACATTGAAAGCTAATGTGTAGACAAAGCTCCAGCTTTAAGAGTAGACAAAACAGGTGATGGTGGTCTTGGAGGATGTAGGTCAGGACAAAATGTGTTATCAAAAAGTACAAACGAATCAAGAAAGCAGTACAGTTTTGCACTCGAACTCCATGTAACTTTCGCTAAAGAAGCAATTCTTCAACTACAGAGAGCAATTTTGACATGTAGTGGTGTGGGGGTTGGGGGAAAGGAATACAGAGTGTGGCCATGAAGATGTCTAAAGAACGAAAGACATGAACTGTGAATGAAAACAAATCACAGCCCACTGCTTAAACCCTTATAAAAAAAAAAAATCACACTGCATAATCAATGCTTGCAGACTGAGAACATTCTGTGGCTGACAGAACTGACTGATTTGTAAACAGACTATGATTTCTACTGACCTACAAATATAGGACTGCTCACGAGCACAGCAACTCACTGAAAATGTTCCACTAAATGACTTTTGACAGACAAATCTTCACCAAAAATAGTTACACTATTACAATGAAATTTTAGTCTGAAGGCTCCTCATGTACGAGGAAATACATCTTTGGATGAATGCATATATTCACTGTTGTTTCTAAAGTAGCCTGTCAGCACTAGCAAAAGTGCATAAAGACTGTTGGGAGAGATCAACACCTCATTCATTACCTCATGGTCAACAATCAGCAGCACAGACTAGGAAACTGTGTCACTCACCAATATGCCGTGCTGGATAGAGGATGGCAGCTACTGCTAAATACTTGTGTTGCCTTCTCACCTGTGTGTCACATCTAATAAGTGAAATGCACACCAACTTTCTTGCTTCTGAACACTACTGCATTTAACCCGACTGCCTCTGAATCTGTGACATTCAGGACGGCTACTGCCTAAAGCTAAACATACTATGCATGCCTAACAATTCTAGATATGCATACAAAAACACACATGCACACAGACTGACTTTTTTTTTTTAAGATTCTGTTCATAATCACTATAGCTTTTTGGGAACCAGAAAACAGATAGGGATGCTTAGCTTAAATGGGGTTCCTAACAACTTCTGAGCTTTGCAGGACTGTTACATGAAGGTGATTAAGAGATACAAATACAGTCACTTGAATCCTGATAAAAATAGCATGTTTATGACCAAAAAAAGATGACAGACCTGATACGGAGCTGGAGGATGTCCACACAGAATGGCACAGAAGTCTAAATAATATGGAATTTTGTTTAACTTTTAAAGTGAACCACAGAACTAGCTTATCCAAGTTCAAGCCCAGGATATACTGACTCATGGTGTCTGCATATATAAAGAGGAGTTTGAGACACTGACATAGCCACTTGCATATCTCGAACCCTGAAGAAACTGTAGTTCCTAACACAAGTGTACTAACTATAGATGATTGAGTAGACTTACTGATACAGTACTGACTCTTGGGATTTTCTATCTATAGAAGCCTGGTAGCAGGCCCAGATACCACAGTTCACATCTCAGTCTTTGGCCCATCAGAATCCCTCCACTCCTGATACAAGGATGTTAGTAGTACAAAGAGCAGTTGACCAGTCATCTTCTGGTCGTTCTTGCCATAGAATGCAGCTATAGTTCTTTAAGGCCCACAGTATGAGGTATCCAGTGCTGGTCCAGTTCAGTACCAGGGAGCTAAAGAAGGGCATCTGGAGAAGAATCTAAACATGGTGTGGAAGATGATGAACAGGGCACCCACCCCAATCCCAGGGCACAGGTCAGGAGAAAAGTACAGTTGTGTAAATTTTACCATAATGGTAGAGGTCCTTCTCTTTACTGCTGCAGTATTCACTACATTAGGGATCTCCTGCCAAGGGTGACCAGATGTCCAGTCATTACACCAAGGTCTTTAAGGTACACTGTACTTCATACATATGCTCCTTGCGTAGCATAGGGCATAAAGGCGACATCCGGACGTACCATCCTCAGAACTGAGAGCCCCAGTAAGAACACCAGTCCATGGAAAAGAAAACGTAATCAGTACATCCAGAAGAGAAATGGACCAATTGGAGGAAGGAAGGAATGAATATTGCAACTGTGAAGAAAAGGACATCTACAGTTATGATAAAATTTTACACAATTGTGTTCTGTCCTTCCATTTCACTGTTGCAGTATTCATTACATTAGGGAGAGTGCCAAAGCTCAAAAAGAAAATTAGGAGGAGAAGGACCAGCACAGCCCTCCAGGATGCCATGAAGGATGTACCTAGCAAAACCAGCTGCAGCTCTGGAGATTCCATCCAATGCTTGGTAAATTTATGCACAGAAGTTCAGGTAGCTGCCTCAAGAATAGAGTTAGTATCCAAATCCTTGATAAAAGCACCAGAAGAAGTCACAGCCCTAGTAGAATGAACTTTAACAGAACAAGGAAGGCTCTTACCATGAAAACAATAACAAAAAGAAATAGCTTTTGAGATCGAAGAAGAAATAGTCTGCTTGGATACAGCTAATCCCAAGAACCTGGGATGAAAGGAAAAACAGAGCTGATCAGATTTCCTAATAGTCTTAGTCTTACCTACATAAAATCTGAGTTCTCTATGCACATCCGACGTGTGCAGCACCTTCTAATTGGCAGATTGCAGAGAAGGGAAAAAGTGGGCAAATGAGCAGACCGATTAACAGACAACTCATTCACCACCTTGGGCATAAAAGAAGGATTAGTACGCAAGGACACACTGACACTGTCCTTATGAAATACCAAAAGAGGAGGACAAGCCATAAGGGCTTGAAGCGCAGAAACCAGTTTGGCAGAAGTAAAGGCTAATAAAAGAACAGTCTTACAAGAGCAGTGTTGCAAGGAAGCTGAAGGCTCAAAAGGAGCCAGAGTCAATTTTTCCAAAACAAAATTAAGATCTCAGGGAGGAGGAACAGGCTTCCTGGGAGGTCTAATATGAAGGACACCTTTTAGGAATTGTTTAGCATCAAATCTAGAAGCTAAAGGAGCAAGTCACGCAAATAAGAAAATCAACGGGACATCCACTGAAAGTGGATCCAAGTTACCAGAAAGACACTACACAGAAAACCTCTTCCACATAGATGAGCAGGATTTCCTAGTATTGGGTTTCCTGGCCTCCTGGAGGACCCTAAGTACGTCCTCAGAAAAAAGGTGTCTGTGGAATCAAAATCCTATCACCCCCAGTGTCAGCTGAAGAGTGGACAGGTGGGGATGGATGAGAAAACCCTTGTCTTGTGTGAGTAGGTCCATCCTGTGAAGTAACTTGTGATGACTGCCCTTGGCTAAGTGCAGAAGAGGGAACCAAAGCTGTCGCGGCCAAAAGGGAGGCACTAGCTTAATACTGGGCAGCAGGATAACACAGCGGGAGTGCCAACTGGCAAAGAAAATCAGATCTTGCCCCCCCCCATTTTTTTTTTGCATACCACATTGTTGTGCTATTGTCTGTAAACACCTTGAGAGGTCCTGAGAAGAAAAGAGGATGAAAAGTTTGAAGCGTCAGCAGAAGAGCTCTCATCTCTCTAACACTGATGTGCTCTTTTTGTTGAAGAGGTAACCACATCCCCTGCACTTTTAGGGAGGCAAAAGCTGCTCCCCATCCCACATCTGAAGCATCTGTGAACAGCTCTTGAGAGGGAAGAGGGGGATGAAAAGGGAGCCCTGGATTTAGAGAGAACTGCTGGATCCACCATTGAAATTCCTTCTTGAAGCGTGGTAGAAGATGAGCTACAAATTTTAGGGGATGCGCATTTTGAAGCCAAACTTACTTCAGAAACCACTGAAACGTTCTCATATGGAGTTTGTCCAGAGGAAGCATAGTGATGGTGCATGCCATGAATCCCAGAGCTCTCAAAAACTCCCTGGCTGTAATAGAGGCCAGAGGAAGAAGAGTTTGAAAGAAGGAAATGAGTGTCAAGACCTTGGAAGGAGGCAGGGATACCAGCACAGACACCATCTAAATCCTGCACCCCAGAAAAACATGGCCCTGAGAAGAAGTCAGAAAAGACTTTGTGAAGTTTATTGTGAACCCCAGGCTTTGCAGAAGAGAAATGGCAAAACGAGAATTTTGCAAGAGGATCTCTGTAAGGAAATACTTGGATCCCCTGAATCCTGCAAAAAGCAATCACAGGGTGAGGTCATTTCATGAATACTCTTCGGGCAAAGTACAGAACTGAAAATGCCAATAAGCAACAAAGAAATGTAAACTTCCTGCAAAGGCAATGGATCGGGATAAGAAGATACACATCCTTGAGACCCAGACAAACCATACAAGCCTGAGGAAGCAAAACAGGGAACACAGTCTGAAGGGACAACACTAAAAAGGAAGGCACTTTCTGAAAAGTGTTTAGATGAGAGAGATCTAAAATTGGTCTCCAAGTACCCTCTTTTCTGGGTATTAGAAACATCCTGAAGTAATACCCCCTCCCCTCTTTGGGACACAGGTACCTCTTGAATAGTACCCCAAGTCAAAAGGTCCTGAAGCATATCTGGAAAGGAGAGCTGTTCCTGAGGGAGCTGAGAAATATCTATAAAAGGGGGAAGGGATTTCCAAACCATGAAATACCCCTGATGAATAATGGACAGGACCTAAGAATCCTGAGTAATCTGTAGCCAAATAGGAATAGAAAGGCAAAGAGAAGTACTAAAGTGGCAGGGAAGAATAGGATAGTCAGACAGCACCTGGTTTATCTGGAAAAGGAGACTTCTAAGGCACAGATGTCTGGGTAGCCTTAGCAGGAAGAGCCCACTTGCCACCCTTTTTGTCCTTATGAGGGCAGGACTACCTGCGAACAAAAGCTGGCTTATTGGGATAGTTTCTCTGAAATTTAGGAACAGGAGAAAAACATGTTTACAATCCTGTAAAGCCTTACCTTTATCCTGAATATCTTAAACATAGCAACAGCAGCAGCTTCACCAGTAAGTGTTTATTATCAAGAGGGGCATCCATCAACTTAACCTTAATATCATTAGGCAAAGGTTGAAGCCAAAGCCAAGAATACCTCCTCACCACTGACCCAAAGGTAGCAGCCAAAAAGGAAGCATCTGCTGGATCATAACTACACTTGATGGAATGAAGAGCCACCTGGGAGTAAGTCCCAAAGAGGGAAAGAGCAGAAGTTTTACCTTCAGAGTCTGGAAGATCAGAAATAACCTGATAAACCTGGGATAGGACAGCCAACAAATACCTAGGCATATGGGTCTGATAATTAACAGCCCTAAAAGCCAAAGTAGCAGAAGTGTGATCCTTCTTGCCTAGTCTTTCTATGGTTCTGCTGTCTTTATCAGAGGGCAGTAACTTAGGAGAAAGAAGCAATTGAGAGGGCTTGTCAGAGGCTATAGACACCACCGACAGCTCAGGGATTCACTTTGGAATCTCAAAATTCTGAAACATTAAATCTCATATGATTGAAACCATATGATCGATGTTTTGGAATATCGACTTGGAAAACCAGCAACAGAACAGGTGTTCGGACTGATGATTAAACGATGGCATTCAGACTGGTGGCAAAGTTGTTCTCAGGGTGGTATATCTGGATGTCACCTTTATGCCCTATGCTATGGAAGGAGCATATGTGTGATGTACAACGTAGCTTAAAGCAACCTAAAGGCTTTGGTATGCTGGCTGGACATTGGGGCGCCCTTGGCAGGGGATCCCTAATGTAATGAATACTGCAACATTGAAATGGAAGGACATCTGGAAGTACAACAATGAATCTACACCAATATCTACAATTACAAGTTCTTAACAAAACCATACTAAGTCCCTTGTAAATCACTGCTGCAGTACGGACTCTAAGCTAAACAATGCTGTGTGGTCAGATTGTAACAGGAGTAGGGGATACCAACATCTGCAGGATGGCCAAAGCAAACCCTTTCCTTACAACATGGTTCCAAAATTGTGATGCCTATCAAAATTGTGGACTGACTGTTAGATTTGCTACTTCCATAACAGACTAGGTACAGACCCGCTTTAGGAAAGCTGTAGTGGCAGCCGTGGCCCTAGTAGACAGAGTCCTGATAGAGACACAAATTTTTTTTCTATGGTGCAGGAAACAAAAGTCAGTACCATCAGCAATCAATTTGGAAATGCTCTGGTTGTTAACAGGTTTCTCTTCTTTCCCTTTTGCAAAGGGGACAAAAAGCTGTCTGACTTGCTTGTTTTTATTCTGTCCAGGTAAAATCTGAGCTGCCAGTGTACAACAAAGGAATCAAACTTTTTCTCCCATGTTTTTGTGGTGAGGGGAAGAAAACTGGTAGTTGGAAGGCCTGTTAAGTAGAGTTCAGTCATCACTTTGGGCACGAAGGTAGGATTAGTGTGTAAAGTGATCTTGTCCTTAAGAAAAAAAAAACACAATAGGTTCTCTACAGATGACAGCCTGTAGTTCACAGATCCATCTAAATGAGGACAAGGCTAAGAAACATGGCGATTTTCCATGTCAACATCTTGATGGAGACTGAAGCAGCTGGTTCATATGATCGCAAGGTTAGTTTTTCTAGCACAAAATTAAGGTCCCAGGGCTGAGCTAACTTTTGTCTGGATCTTAAACTGAGGACCCCCATCAGGAACGGTTTCACAGGAAGTTGTGAAAATAAAATGCAATGACAGACAAGCAGATATGGCTGAGGCATGTACCTTATTAGATGCGCAAGACAAGCCATCTTTGAAAAGATCTGCCAGACTGTTGAGGACAACCAAGAGATGCGACAGGTTCTGTTGCTGACCCATTTTCAGGCACCAGTGAGAGAACATTTCCAGGTAGGTATACATGATTTCCTAGTTAGCGGTTTTCTGTTCTTCATTGATATGCTTAACATGTCATTAAAACACATAAGCCTGGAGATTATGAGAAATAGATCATCCATCTTGTTAGTCTCAAGGTCCTTAGGTTGAGACATATGATAGACCCCTGCCCTGGGGTACAATGTCTATGTGCTGAGGCAGTTCCAGGGTTTCTCCCTGGCTAGGCTCAGTAGGAGGGAGTACCAGTGCTACCTTTGCCAAAGGTGTGCTAGTTAAGATCACCATTTGCCTCTCCTCCCTGATCTTTTGCAGTACCCCGAAGTACCCTGAGGATTTGGAGAAAGTAAGGAGAGTATAAAGAAACAGACCTAACCATGCAATGGCGGAGTCGTCTCTTACCCAGGGCCCCTTTTCTGGATCCTTTTGCAGAATTTCCTGAGCTTTTCATTTTCTGGAGAAGAAACAGGTTTATTTTGTGGCACACTGTAGCTGTTGAGCTAATCCAGAAAGACTTTTCTGACATCCTTTTGGTAGAGTCTGATAATGACCTGCTTAGTTTGTCTGCTGGGATGTTGTCCTGTCCAGGAATGTACTGCTCCATCAGTGTCAGTCCAAAGTCCTGGGCCACCTCCCATACCTACACTGACAGTCTGGAAAATAGGTGCATTTCCTGCCCTGTTTGTGTATGCACCACAAGACTGTGGTATTGTCCATTTTGCTCATCACAGGGTCCATGCTGCCATATGTGTCTCTGTGCCCCGATGGCTACGATTACTACCATGACTTCTTTTATGTTTAAGTGCTTCTAGGACATGTGCTTGTTTCAAATGTCATGGACCCTCATGTCTCCAGAATGGGCAACCCATGCAGCATCTGATGTATCTGTAGGCCTGTCCATAAACCTTCAAACCCAAGACCCAGACTGCATTCTGAAAGGGACTCCCTTGTTGAGCTGTATACTATCTGACAACCATGCAAATAATGGAATACTTGGTTGTTAAGGAATTTAGATGCTGGACTCTCCTGTTCCACAGGTACCACTTAAGCTTTTCCATGTGCAAACAGGGATGGGGGAGGACTATTAGAATGCATAACATGCGGCTCAGCAGCCCAAAAACTTTGCTAGCTAATGAGCAAAATTGCCAGTCTCAATAGCTTAAGAAAATTATCTTGTCCTGCAGAAGAAAAGTATTCTGTTTTTCTGAATGTAGTACAATTCCCAGGAAGGCAACCAATTAGAGTTGCAGTCAGCTGGAACTTTTGAAGGTTTATGGACAGGCCTACTCTTTGAAAGCAGCCCATGGTAATTAGAATGGACCTCTGGAGTTCCAAACAGGAGGAAGCCAAAATCAGGCAATCATTTAGTTATGGGTATCTGCATGCCACCTTTGCCTTGCAAAAGGCGATCACTAGATCCAGGCATTTTGTAAAGATTTTGGGAGCAGAAGGCAAGCCCAAAGGGAACAGCATTAAACTGGCAATAAAACTCCTGCTTGAAATTGTGGGAACTGTGTCCCGGAGCAATGGGGATATGGAGGTAGATATTCTTCAGATTCAAGGTTACCATTACAACTCCTGTGAGGAAGCAAGTTTTGAAAAGTCAACATTCTGAACGTTGGTACTAGCTCATATTTGTTTAGTTTCAACAGTCCAGTATGGGCCTCAAAGATCCACTGTTGCTTTGAACAAGGAAAAGTCTGTAGTAAAATCCTGGCTCCTCTCACTTTCTGGTACAAATTTTATGGAACCCCGTACTAGAAGACTTGCTAGTTGTAGAGATAAGCATTGCTTCTACAGGTAAAAATTAGAGGCATGCATTGTTTGAAGGTGGAATTGCCTGGAATCTGGGTGTTTTTTTTTTTTTTTTTTTGGAAACAGCAGGTTGTAGCAATATTATACTGCTTTTTAAGACCCACCTGTTCTGGGTGATCTTTCCCCACATGTCAACAGAAATGTAACTACTCTGTGTTTAACTGGAACTTTGTAGAATGCAATGCAAACAAACAGATCTTTTTCTCCTTGGGCCTCCACTGAAAATGGGAAATTGGAATTTCTGGTAAACAAAGATAAATAAAAAAAAAATAAACAGCAATAACCTGCCTCCTATTTTTTCTGGGAGGTAAGGGAGATTGGGAAGGGATCTCTTGGGAGGAGGTGCTGTAGAGTCACAGCTACTCCTTGTTTGGGCCCTGGATCTGAAACCCTTTTTGTGGTTTTCCTTTGGTCTACTTTGTAGGAAAGGGGAAACATTAACTTTAACTTGAGCAGTGGGAATTGACAAAGGTCTTTAACAAACTACACAGCTTTGTTCTTTTCCTTCATTTGTTTGAACACCTTTTCGGGGGGAGGGGGTACAAAGGGGAAATGGTAAGTTTACTTACACAACTGTACTAACAATAGATGTTTGAATGATCACTGCTGCAGTATACTTAGCTATACAGGTTATATATCTTGTCAAGGACAGAACAGCTGGTCAATTTCCAAAGCACCTTTTCACATATCCAAGCTGTCAGGCAGCTGAGGCTGAGCTGATAAAAAGATAATTTTGGGTACAAAGCCCTTTACAGCATTCCTGCCAAAGAGGAGTGGGGAAGGATAGACAGATAAAGAGAGAAGCTGATCCCCGAAAGGACAATGTGGGAACAACAAAAAAATGTTCAAACCCTGGCATAAAAAGCACACCAAAAAAGAGAGGATGGAGGGAGGGCGTTACTACTGCAGCAGTGATTATTCAAACATCTACTGTTATGGTAGGTTTACTTACACAACTGTACTATGGTCATTACAGTAATCACTGCTGCACTAGTCTTTGCTAAACCGGTAGATCCAGTTTACTATATTTGTGAGGTGGAAGGAAAAGAGTGCAGTAGTCCTTGGAGAATGATCCTGGCAAGCCTGATTCAAACCCAGAGAAGGAATCAAGCTTATACCGCTTTCTGCAAGTATGTACAGAGGACCAAAGTAGTAGCTTCTAAAATATGTCTAGAATCCAACTGTCCGCCTACCCACCCCAAAAAAGATGAAGCCAATGCCCTGCAGACTGGGCCTCGACCTGCCTGTAATAGTTTTGTTATGGTGAGTTTAGCAAAAGTTAATAGACAGCCATATGGAAATGGTCTGTTTTGACACAGGTCGCTCCTTCTAATCTTCACAAGAAATTAGCTGATTCAAAGATCTGAAAGATTTAGTTTTGTCAAGACAGTACCAGAGTTGTCTGTGAACATCCAAGGTATGCAGTATCATCTTTAGATTTAGGAAAGATTGGCTTAAAGTAAACTCAGATATCACTTTAGGTATAAAAGAAGGCTAAGTTCTAATAGAAACCCTGCCCCTGTGGAAAATGAGGTAGGGCTGACTCATATGAGGTTGCAACTCAGATGCCCTTCTTGCAGAGGCAGAACAATCAGTAAAACTGTTTTTCCATGTTAAGAACCTCAAATCAGTCAGACTAGCTAGTCCAAATGGAGCAAGTACTAGTTTCTCTAAAAAAAATTATGATCCCAAGGAAGGGCCACAGCTTTTCATTTGGAGGCCTCTTATGTAAAAAACCCCTTTCAGAAACATTTTGACATGAGACTGCATTGAAAGAGGAGGATCCATAGGCAGACATGCTGAAATAGCCAATAAATGAACCTTGCTAAATGAATAAGAAAGGACACAAGATATAAACTCACAAAAATATTGCAAGACCAGAAAATAACTAGCCCTGAACAGGTGCTGGTTATGTTAGCACCAACCAGAAAACCTTTTCCACTGGCTAATGTATGATTTTCTAGTAGCAGGCTTTCTTGCCTCTGTTACTACCTGCTGCATATCCTCAGTAAAGAGGTGCCTAAAAGGAATTAGCACCCTATCATCCAAGCAGTCAGTTGAAGTTAATTGATGTTGGGGTGTATGAAACACCCTTGTTCTTTTTTCTTGTGAGTAGATCCAAGAGATTGAGTATGATGGTGCTTTGTTAAATACTTTATTCACAAGAAACCACTACATGTTAATAGATGTCTGCACAGATTCGGTATGCATGCTAAGCATACATTTCGGGGGATTGTTAATAGTCAATATTTATGTGCCAGCAGGTTATATACTGACATTAATAAATGTGCTCAACAGATGAATGAAATGACTAGATAATTTACACAGAGATTATGATCTAAATACACAAAATAGGATTAGAGATGAAGTTAAAAGCCGGGGGGGGGGGGGGGGGGTAAGGCAAAACCTGCAGTGAAGATTGCTTTGTTCATCCCTGTTACTCATAAGGAATTCAATTTTAAGTGCTTTGCAACTTGTAATACTGGTACTATTGCCTATTTGGAGACCTGTACAAGCTGTTCTGTTTTTTATGTAGGGAAGTCCACCAGATGATTAAAAGACTGAATCCTTGAGCATAAATCTGAAATATGTGGAGGTGTCATAACAAATGCTCTGGCAAAGCATATTGTTGAGTTTGGTACATCCCATCAATTTAGGTTTAGAGCAATTGATACAGTCTATAAGAATTACAGGGGTGGTGACTTGAATAATAGATTTGAACTTAGAGAATATGACTGGATTATATGTATACAAGCTGACCATTTCCCTGGTGTGAACAAGACTGTCACCATCAAACCTGTACTGAAACGTAAATGGATGTGTTTAAAGTGATTTGCTCTATTTATTAATATTTTAAGTGCACATTTTCTACAAATGTAGGATATTTCTTTAAATGTTTTTAATTGAATGATTTTTGTCTTATTTTGATTGGCTGTGCTGTGTTTGATCTTTTTATATACAAGGGTTTTACCAATTGTATTTTATGTCACACTGAAGAAGGATTTCTATCTGAAAGCTTTATGCTAGTTTGTTTTAATAAACGTTTGATGTTGTTATAGCTCGCTTTTTGTTACTGTGGAATACAGTAGCAATTTTTTTTGAACTACCCTAGAGTGCCTCCTGACATTGGGTGGGGCAGCTTGCCAACATCTCACTGTGGAAGTGAGAAGCATGCTGGACAGGTTTGCCCACTGCATACACTACCTACAGGAGCTTACCACACAAGTGCATGGGAGGGAAAGAAGTATGCAGGAACCCCTCCAGCAGCAGCATGATGTGGACCTGGGATACCTTGTTTGCCTTGCCAGCTCCAGCCCTTATCAGTTAGTCCAGAGGAAGTTGAATTGTCTATGTCATTAAATCAAAAGGACAAGACTTATTTCATGAGTCGATAGAACTAGTGGAGCATGGAGAACGAGTCTCCTTGTCTCTAGGCAATCAGGATGAACTTTATTTAATGTAAGTAATGTAAATGGTTGCAACACAATGAACACTATTGAGAATGTTGGTCTATGTGTTGACTTAAATGCTGATGTACAGAATAAGTCTGTAGAAAACTGTAATACCCTTTTGATATCTAGCAATGTACAGGGTAACAACATGGGCTTGTCAAGTATAGAACCTGCTGTTAGACCTAAGGTATTAATGATGGTTAACAATGGCAGTACAAATAAACAGGGTATAGATAGCTCCCATCACTCAGCATTTTCTTTTTTAGAGAAGGCCCTACCCATAAAGCAAGATATATGGGTGGGGAGGTCTTGGAGCCGCAGGAGACAAGGGAGGGTACAGTCCAACCCCTCAGTCTACAACAAGGGTCCAACCACACGCAATCGCAAGTGAATAATCTGAGTTTTAACTTGTCTTCTGTGGATTTAACTGTAGAACAGCTATCTATTTTAAATAGAGGTTTATCATTTGTTCCAGCCACCAACATGAATTTAGTAGACACAATTTTAGAATTGAATAGGTTTGCCAGGAAAACAATGCTCAAAACCATTTGGGGATGTGAATACTACAAATGTATGTGCACTAAAAAACCTAGTTATTTCATACCTAACAATTCTCCTGCTATGGAGGCGTTCATAAAGATGTGGGAGGATGACCTAAGAAAATCAGTTAATGAGAGATCCAAGAACTGATTTTACCATCTTACTATGAAGGAGAGCGAGGCATTAGCGACACTGACTAGGGCTGAACATTTTAGTCATCAGGCCTGCTGATAAGGGTGGTGGGATAGTTGTCTTTGACACTACAGATTATTTTGAGAAAATGCGTAAGATGTTGTATGATGACAAAGTGTATGCTATACTGCAGAAATTTCAGGTGAATGGTATCATAGATTGAACTTCTACACATATGATTTATTGATGAATGATCAAATTGACTATTTTTACATGCGTGAATGGGCCTTCCTTCATTGAAGGTTGTGCGTTAGGCCCAGCAAGCCAGCACGTAAAAACTCTACTGCCAATCATTAGCGGACCGGAGTTCCGCTGTGGCGACCCCTAACCGGGAAAAAGCCGAAAGACACAGACAGACAGACTATATATGTATTTTTCTGTAGAGCATCCCACTATACCAGTCATATATGGCCTACCTCCTAAGGTTCACAAAGATCCCTTGAATCCTTCCCTCTGTCCCATTGTATTGGGCAGAGGATGGCTCACTGAGCCTATGTCTATATATGTGAAAAAACAGCTTAGACATGTATTGAACACTGTAGAAACTGTACTGAGAGATAGCAAACAGTTCCTAGAGCAACTGTACATTTGGGCCAGTCTTAGGAATAATACTGATATTAACAATGTATTCTTTGTAACACTAGATGTGAATTCTTTATTCACAGTGATCCCCAATGATGAGGGCATTGAAAATGTATGACACTTTTTAACCAAGGAAAGTAACTTTTCTAACACCAAGGTCAATATGAGCTGTGCCCTACTGGATTTGGATTTTGGAAAATAATATATTTCTTTTTGAAAATGAGTTTTTCCTCCAGAAAGTGGGGGGTCACTATGGGTACAGCGTATGCAAATACATATGCTAACATTGTGATGGCCCAATGGGAGAAAGATTTTTTTTTTGCTGTGACATGTTTAAGCAACATGTCACTTTTTATAAACGTTTTGTTGATATCTTTTTTACATGGCATGGTAATGTGGTACAGCTACAGAGTTCTGTGAATTTTCTAAGGAATACCATCTCTTATCACTCTCTTTCTCTACAGTACTCTCAGACTAAGATTGATTTCTTAGACATTAATGTGACCAAAAACATGTCTGGTAACATTTCAACTACGTTACACAGAAAAAGCTGTTGGAAAAACAATATTCTTCATCGCTCCAGCATGCACCCCAAACACATAACCAGGAATATAGTTAAGAATCAAGTATTACGTTGTAAGAGATTACATACTGATGGGGGAGACTTTGAAGAGGCGTTAGATAGTTTGCGTGTAGATCTTATGAGTAGGGGCTACAAAGCCTATGAGATTCATAAAGCTATGGAAGAAGTGAGCTCTCTTGAAATTAATATAACTAGACCCTATATCTCTGAAGAACTCTCTGCAAATGTTCATGATAAAGGGAGAAAATGTGCTGAGAAGGTGAATAGGCTGTTTAACTTTTTCCAGTGATGTTAATAGGACCTGTGAGATAGTTAAAAAGAACTGGCCTATTTTACTCACAGACCCTCAAATTAGTAGGGTTGTAGGATCCACTCCAAGCTTTAGTTTTAAAAACAGTAAGATTTGAAGCAATGGCTATGTTATAAGAACAACAGAACAAGTGAAAGGTCTATTTCACAGCGCAAAGGAATATATGCATGCAGGGCTTGCAAAATTTGTTGCAACATATGGTCAACCTGTATGGTTGTGCATCCGGTACACTTGAAACCAGTAGAATTTTCTTTCTATGCAGACTGTTGTACTAAGAACATAGTTTATCTTGCCAAGTGCAACTCATGCAGTACATTTTATACAGGAAAAATGAATCGTATGTTGAAGGAGAGTGTCATGGAACATCTGAATGACATACGTAATAATAAATCAACAAATGCACTGGCTAAACGTGTATCATGGTACACAGCAAAACTTTAAATTCTTAGTTTTACAAAAAAAATTAATGAGAGCTTAAGAGAAGGAGATTTACGTAATGAAACTGAATATACAGAGTTGAGATGGATTGTTGATTTTAAGGCTTATGTTTCTCCTGGCCTGAACAGCGCTGTTTCTTTAAAACCTCTCAAGAAAAAGAGGTTTGTCACATTAATTCTCATTAAGTGTTTTTATTTATTTGTATTTAAACTGAATGCTTGCAGAAGTTTTTTTATTAAGGTCTGAAGAAGAGGGTTTCCTCGAAAGCGCTTATCTAAATTATTTATTTTATTGGTAATAAAAGTGTGTTTTTTTACTCTCTAGCCACCACGCCTTATTTTATACTATTTATATTTTTTGGGCTTGTTGGTTCCACCACTTTCATCTTGTTTAGTCCAGAGGAGGCCAGTACAGGTAGGTAGGATCAACTATTGAGGAAAGGCACAGTGAGACAAAAAATGGGCAAAAAAGAACATGATGACACTAAGCAGAAACTGCAGCTCAGAAGAGTACTGGGAAAAAATGTATGTAAAAAAACAAAACAGAGAAGTGACACGAAATTTGAAAATATAGCAAAAAACCCAAAGAAGTTATACGAGATTTGAAAATATCAAGTCTGCATTAAGGAAATTTACTACTGAATGCTGAAACAAAATATCACTGTTTCTATCTCAGAAGAATGACTCAAAAACTGATGACTGAAATTTAATCTGCACCATTATCTTGTGGTGCCAGGACTTGTATGCTACATCATGTAGGGACACCCATGATGGACAGGATCATGGAAGGAAAATCAGACTAAACACTGTTGACTGGAGAAAGTAGTGACAGATCCACTCCAATATCTTTTGCCAAGAAAACTCCAGTGACAAAACCAAAGACATGAAGTGGCACCAGATGGTGAGACTACAAGGTATGAAAGTGTCTGGAATACTACTGAAGGAGGGGCAAGTATGAATAGGGAAAACGGACAAAGGATCAAATACTTCACCCAAATTCCTCTACGGTGGATAGGAGCTTTAAAAAAAGTTAGTCCCCTCTACTCAGAGGGAGGATGATACCACAGCAGCACAAACTCCAATGAAACTTTTTTGAAGCAAATGAACAAGAGATCTTGCACTGTGAGGATCACAGCAATTACAATCACTTGGTACAGCATAGTTCTTAGAGGGGCGGACTTCTTACCTTGACTGGGCCACAGTGAGATGCTGAATGTCTAGTGGGGGGTCAGAAAAACACACCCAATCAGTGTAAGGTTACAACTATTACAGAATTGCATGGGAAAGTATGTTGTGTAAAATCTTACCATAACGATAGATGTCCTACTCTTCACTGTTGCAGTATTCATAACACGAGGCATTCCTTGTCAAGGGTGACCCGACGTCTGGCCAGTATACTAAAGTCTTTTACTACTTGCAAGTATTTGGGACGTCATACATATCCTCCCTGCATCCGTAGGTCATAAATATGACGTCTGCATGCACTATCCTCAGAAATGAAGGCCAGTCTAAGGAAACAAGGAGGTAAATCCTGCATCCATAAGGCAAAACAATACCCATGCAGTTAGGAGGGGGGCAGAAAGTACAGTTGTGTACCTACCATAAATGTAGATGTTCGAGTGTATTCACTGTTGCAGTCATTACTCTTGGGTTATCCTGCTGGCAGGCTACCCGCAGTCAGCCTGAATTCCAAAGTCCTGGTCTGGCGTCAGTTGCTGTCGCCTCTTCCCTGACGTCAGTGCGCCAGGGGTATAAAAGATGCAGCAGATGCCATTTTCTTCAGTTATTCTTGCCCCAGATGTCAGGTGCCCCCAAAAGGGCAGGCTAAATATATTATGCAAATAAACATACATGCAGTAAAGAAACATTTCCTTCATCTACAAGCAAATACACTACATAGGTTGTATAGAATAGAGAAGTACAGATAAACCCCAGCAAAAGAAGGGGGATGGAGGGAGGGTAACCTGGACTGCAACAGTGAATACACTCGAACATCTACATTTATGGTAGGTACACAACTGTACTATGTTCATCGTGTTTCACTATTGCAGTCATTACTCTTGGGTTGAATCCCAAAGCTGAGGATGGGTGGCTGAGCTAAATAGGATTAGGAGAGGCTATGAGGCCCTGCAGCACTGCAGTGGCAAAGCCTGCTCTGGATTTAGAGTAAAGAGGTAAGTGGTAGTGCTTTGTAAAAGTGTGCACTGAACTCCAAGTTGCAGCCTCTAAGATGTCTTTGGTTGGTACTCCTCTGAGGAAGGCTGCTGAAGTGGCTGCTGCTCTGGTAGAATGAGGCCTAATGCCCTTAGGCACAGATTTGCCATGCTGAGAATAGCAGAAACAGATGAAATGACCTATCCATTTAGAAACAGTATGTTTTGAGATAGCCTTTCCTTGTGATCCTGCAGCATATGACACTAAAAGTTGCTCAGTCTTTCTGAAAGCTTTAGTTCTGTCCAAGTAGAAGCGTGGCTGCCTGTGTATGTCCAAAGAATGCAAAATTTTCTCACCCTTGTTCTGTGGGTTTGGATAAAAGGTAGGCAAGTGAATGGTTTGGATGAGGGCCACACTGGACACCACCTTAGACATAAATGTTGGGTTTGTCCTCAGAGAAACCCTGTCTGGATGAAAAATGATAAAAGGTTCCACAGCCATGAGTGCTTGTAACTCCGAGACTCATCTTGCAGAGGTTATTGCTAGGAACAGAGCTGTTTTCCAGGATAAGAACTTTATATCAGCTGTTGAGGCTGGCTCAAAGGGAGACAGTGTGAGTTTTTCCAAGACATAATTGAGGTCCCATGCCGGAACTGGTGCTCTCCTTGGAGGCCTGATGTTTTTGGCCCCTCTGAGGTACTGCCTTATTAGAGGATGAGAAAAGATAGGTGGTTCCGTACTGTAACAGGCTGAAATGGCAGAGGCATGAATCTTAATTGATGAAAAAGAAAGGCCTTTGTCCAGCATCTCAGTTAGATACTGTAAAATCTGAGGAATATTTGGTACATACGTGTCAATGCCTTGTTCCTGGTTCCAAGCACAGAATCTCTTCCATTTTTCTGCATAAGATTTTCTGGTACTGGGCCTCCTGGCCTCCAAGATAACATCCATAACAGCTTTTGAAAGAGGAGTGTTCTGAATGGCTACATTATCCACCATGCTGCCAGATTTAAGGTCCTGAGTTGACTGTGCAGGATCTGATTGTTTTGTTGGGTCAGCAAGTGGGAAGTTTGAGGCAATATCCATGCTGGACCTTGAGACAAGCTCTTTAGGATTGGGTACCAGTGCTGGCGTGGCCAGTCTGGTGCAATCAGTATCATTTTTGGCTTCTCTTGTCTGACCTTTTGGAGTACCTTGGGAAGGAGAGGCAGTGGAGGAAAGGCATATACTGTTAGGTTTTTCCAGCTGAAGGATAGGGCGTCCACTCTCCATGCTTGTTTGTGATAAATCCTTGTGCAAAATCTCTAATTGGCAGTTGTGAGGGGAGGAAAATAGATCTATGTCTGGGCATCCCCATTTCCTTGTTATCATGCTGAAGACTTGTGGATCCAGTTTCCACTCGTGGGGATCCATAAGGTTTCTGCTTAGTTCGTCTGCCAGAGTATGTTTTTCCTGGCAGGAATTATGCTTGCAGGTGAACTTGATAAGTCAATGCTGTGTTCCACAAGGTCATTGCTCGTCTGCAGAGGGGATAGGAATGTATGCCTCCCTGCTTGTTTATGTACCACATGACAGTAGTATTGTCCGTCTTTATCAGCAGCTGTCCTGGATGAAGTAGATCCTTGAAAGCTGTCAGGGCATTCTGAAGAGCTAGCATCTCTTTTTGATTGATCTGGCTTGCAGGCCAAGTGCCCAGAGTACATTTTCCTGCCATATGGGCCCCCCAAGGCATAATCTGATGCATCCGTTGTCAGTGTCTGTCTGGCTGTGGGTAAACTGAATGGCAGACCCTTGTTGTGGTGACAGGCCTGTGCCCACCATCGAAACTCCTGTTGCAGGCAGGGAATAAGGGTAATTACTGTCTCCAGGCTGTGGCAATGCTGAGTCCAAACACTTTTTAGATACCATTGTAGTTTCCTCATATGCAGTCTGGCATATGGAATTAGTAGAATGCAGGATGCCATGAAGCCCAAGGCCTGCAGGATTTTCCTTGCAGATAACTGGGTCTTTGTTGCCAACTTTTTGAAGTAAGAAGTCAGTTGCCTTTGTTTGTCTGGCGTGAGATAAGCCATCTGGGCAGTTGTATTTAAGCTTGCACCCAGGAATATTATCTCTTGAGAGGGAACTAGTTTTGATTTCTTTTCGTTTACTGTGTACCCTAGGCAAATTAGTAATCTTTTTACAAATGCCAGATGCTTTAGAAGAATGTCTTTGTTCTCTGCTTGAATAAGGCAGTCGCCCAAGTAGGGATGTATTTGAATTCCTCTTTGTCTGCAAAATGCAATTACTGGTGCCAGGCATTTTGCGAAGACCCTGGGCGCAGTAGATAAGCCAAAGGGCAGTGCAGAGAATTGGTAATGCATTGAGCCAGCTATGAATTTGAGGTATCTTCTGCAAGATTGTCTGATTGGGACATGCAGGTATGCCTCTTTTAGGTCCAAAGTTACGAGCCAAAGCCTTCTTGCCCAGGATGGGCAGTAGCTGCTATAGAGTCAACATTTTGAATTTTGGAACCTCCAGAAACGTGTTTAGTATAGACAGGTCCAGTATTGGTCTCCAGGTTTTGTCCTTTCTGGGCACCAAGAAAAGTCTCGAGTAAAATCCTTGCCCCTGCTCTACTTGTGGTACTTATTGAATGGCCCTCATGTCCATGAGGGCTGTAATTTGCTTTTGTGCCTCTGCCCACTGATTGTGTGGCAGGTCTGGCATACCTTTTGCCCTTGGTAGGGTCTGAAAATGGAACGTGTAGCCCTGGGACACTATGTTCAAGACCCATTTGTCTTGGGTAATCATTTGCCAATTTGATGAAAAAAGTGCTAGTTTTCCCCCTAAGGGGGCTGCCAAAAGAAAAGTGCTTGGATCTGGCAGAGGAAAGTCATTGGGACCGTTTCCTGTAAGGTTGTGATTTGTCTTCTTCGCTTTTGTAGGTAGAAGCACCCCATTGTTTAGGCCTGTATGAGTCTTGGGGCTGAGATCTGCCTCTGGGAAGTCTGTATCTGCCTCTTTGTGGCCTGTCTGACACTGGAAAGGACCAAATTTTGGAAGTCCAGTTCCTGCTAAATCTGGGTGGCTGTAGCTGTAAAAAATCCTTAATTGTCAGCATGGATTTTGCTTTATCCTCCATTTTCTTCAACACCTCTTCTGCATTAGCACCAAACAAAGTATCATGTTGTAATGGAGCATCTAATAAGTTTGCTTTAACATAATCGGGTAGATTCTGTTCCTTTAACCAAGCATGCCTTCTAATAACAGAACCTGTAACCGCAGCCCTGCAAGAGGCCTCCAGTGAATCATAACCACATTGCAAAGTATGCTTTCCCACTTGTTCAGTTGCATGCAATAAATCCTGCATTTCCTTGTTCTCTGAACATTCAGAATTTGTCAACATTTTCTGTTTAAGCAGTGATATTAAGTATTGCTGATATTTAAGCATATGAAACTGACAATTTAAAGCCCTTACAGCCAAGGTAGCAGAAGTGTAAACTTTTTTCCCCCCATCTGTCCCGTGCCCTAGAATCCCTATCAGAGGGGGCAGGGTTTTTTGCAGTGGAAGCTTTGACCCCTTTGGGACCCTGAGATATAGTTTCTGGGTCAGCAGTGGGGTTTTTATATAGGAATTTATGAGAATCTGGGACCCTGTAGTATCTGTCAGTCTTAGCAGGAGCAGGAGGTAAAGAGTCAGGGGATAGGCCGGACGCTGAAAATACATAATCTACAATGTCTAGAACAGGTGGAATAGCAAGGGGTCTGTGCTGAGGTAATAGCAGAAAGTCTCTGAGCCTTTTCTTAGACTCTGAGCAATCTTGGCTCTCCCAGTGGAAATGCTCCCTCATGGTATGCAGTGTTTCCCCAAAAGAATAATCCTCAGGAGGAGAGGCTAAAGATATGGATTCTTCAGCATCAGAATCCTCACAGGGAGAAATAGAATAATCCTGTTCAGAAGAGGAATCAGAGGAAATAGAAACCTGATCAGAAGAATCATATTCTGTCTCTTGCCTAGGCCTCTTATCAGGAGGGGGATGGGAACCCCTGATCAAAGTAATTAGGTCTTTGGCCATTTTAAGCATCTGTTTTTTAGGCATGGAAGTCGGAGTAGGAGAATGCTGTACTTGTTTCATTGTCTTTAGAGCTGCTTTAGTCTTTGAAGCTGAAGATGGTTTAACATATAACTATGTAGGTCTGAAGACACCCTCAGAAGCCGATGCCTGCTCAGTGGCTCCGGACCCATCTGAGGGAATGATTTCCAAGTGTCCAATACCTTGAGTATCCAGAGGCTCAGTCGGCTCCACGTGGGAGTCGGAAGCGGCCTGTGGCTCTGAGGTAGTGGGCGCCAGGGGCTGCGAAAGCGCCTCACTGAGAACCAGCGACTGGCCTAACGGAGGCCTCATCGTCTGTTTTGGACCTCGGATGCCTATCCTTTTCCTTGTCCTTGCGTTTTTTGCAAACTCCGGTCATCGGCTGTTCCGACGGCATTATATAATTAAACCTTCGGCCAAAGTAATGAAATGCAAAATCGAACTGACGCTTAATAGTGCGTTGGTTAAATCTAGCACAAAACCGACAGCTAGCAACGTTGTGGTCAGGGCCTAGGCAAGGAATACAGTAAGAGTGAAAATCCTTATGAGGTATTTGCTTCCCACAAGAAACACAATTGTTAACTTTTTCTGACATCGGACTGGAGCAAGAAAAAAGTTTCCCCAACGGGGTACTTAGCGTTAATGAAGACTTCGGTTCTGAAATTCAGATTTGAAAATCTCAGGAGTCGGCCGACCGGCACTTACGAACTGCTTTTGCTTTGGGCACCGCGTGGCAAGAAAGACTGGGAAAAGGGCTTCTGCTGCATCTTTTATACCCCTGGCGCACTGACGTCAGGGAAGAGGCGACAGCAACCGACGCCGGACCAGGACTTTGGAATTCAGGCCGACTGCGGGTAGCCTGCCAGCAGGATAACCCAAGAGTAATGACTGCAACAGTGAAACACGATGAACATCACTGCAACAGTGAAGAGAAGGACATCTATCATCATGGTTAACATTTTACACAACTATACTTTGTACTCCCATTCTACTGTTGCAGTATTCATAACATGAGGGAAAGTACCAAAGCTCATGATGAAACTTGGGATGAGGAAGGGGCAGTAAAGCTCCCTAAAAAGCCATGAAGAATGGCCCTAGCAAAACTAGCTCTAGCGAGTCTAACTTTTAGTGTCAGGTGAAGGTATGTACAAAAGTCCAGGTAGCAGCTTCAAGAATGGAATCAAGTGTACAAACCCTTGAAGAAAGCACCAGAAAAAGCCACAGCCCTAGTAGAATGAGCTTTAACAGAAAAAGGAAGGCTCTTACTATGAGAAACATAAAAATAAATAGCCTTAGAAATCCAAGAGGAAATTGTTTGCTTGGAAACAGGCAATCCCAAGGACCTGGGACGAAAGGGAAAAATCAGATTTCCTGATAGCCTTGGTTTTATCCAAATAAAATCTGAGTTGTCTATGCAGAACCAAGGTGTATAGTACCTTCTCACTAGGAGATTGTGGAGAAGGTAAAAAGGTGGACAAATGAATGGATTAAGTGACAACTCATTCACAACCTTGGGCATAAATGAAGGATTAGTAAGCAAGGATACCCTGTCCTTATGGAAAACCAAAAAAGGAGAAGAAGCCATAAGAGCATGAAGCTCAGACACCTATCTAGCTGAAGTCAAAGCTAACAATAAAACAGTCTTCCAAGAACAATGCTGAAAGGAAGCTACAGCCACAGGCTCAAAAGGAGCCAAAGTCAATTTCTCTAAAACAAAATTAAGATCCCAAGGAGGAGGAACAGGCTCCCTGGAAGGTCTAATACATAGGAATTGTTTAGCCTTCAAATCTAGAAGATAAAGGGAGACTGGCAGAAAGAGCTGACAAGTGGGCCTTGACAGAGGAATAAGCCAACCCAGAATTGAGCAATTCAAACAAAGAAGAAAACCAATGGAACATCCACAGGCAATGGAGCCAAGTTATATGAAAGACACCAAACAGAAAACCTCTTCCATTTTGATGAGAAGGATTTCCAAGTATTGGGTTTTCTGGCCTCCTGCAGAACATGAAGCATGTCCTCAGAAAAAAAGGTGTCTGAAAGGAATCAAAATCCTATCACCCACAGAGGCAGGTGCAGAGTCAACAGGTGTGGATGGATAATAGATCCTTTGTCTTGTGTGAGAAGGTGTGTCCTGTGAGGTAACTTGTGATAATTGCCCTTGGCTAAATGTAGAAGAGGAGGGAACCAATGCTGTCTTGGCCAAAATGAAGTCACCAGCAAGACTTTGGGTTTGTCCTGCTGAACCTTGAACAGGACCTTCAGAATACAGTAGACTCCCTCTTATCCCAACTCTCTTTTACCAGCCTCCTCTTTAACTAGCCATCAAATTTCTGCCGTAGCCCTAGCAAAAGACAGAGAATAACACTTTGCTTCCTCTGGGCTAAATAATGACATCTGAGTTTTAGACTTCATAATCATTAGAAAAATGCATTATAAAACAAATCCTGTTATTCTACCTGATTTATAGCCTATAAATGCTATTTTGTATGCTTCTTCTGATTAACCAACCATTTGTTTGTTTAGTCTAAGGTCCAATCCCAGCAAGACTGGATAAGAGGGAGTCTACTGTAAGAGAAACGGTTGGTATGCATAAAGAATCATGCCCTTCCAAGAAAAAGATATGGCATCCACCTTCCAAACCAGAGGACCTGGGACTCTGGCACAAAATACAGGAAGTTGTCGGTTCAGAGGGGAGGCAAACAGAAATACTTGAGGAGTACCCCACTGGTGGACAATGCCCAGAAACATATCCCTGTGAAGCATCCATTTGTGGGATTGCATCAAAGACTCTATCAGAGTGTCAACCACATAATTCTGACTGGAGGAGATGTACACTGCCTGAAGAGTGACATGATACTGAACTGCAAGCTCCCAAGCCATGAGAGTTAACCTGCAAAAAAGATAAGATTTCGTCACCACCCTGTTAGGTTACATACCAGAGGACTGTAGTTGTCTGCAAACAGCTTGAGAGATGAAAAGCCTGAAGGACTAGAAGTGCTCTTATATCTTAGCTGTTGATGTGCTCCTTTCTTTGGGAAGGTGACCAGACCACCCGTACCTTCATGGAGCTGAAAGCTGCTCTGCAACCTATGTCTGAAGCGTCTGTGAACAGCTCTTGAGAGGGAAGATGGGGATACAGAGGGAGACCTGGGTTCAGGGTCACCTGCTGAATCCACCAATGGAGTTCCTTCTTCAGACAAAGAGGAGGAAGAACCAAAGCCTCTAAGGGATATGTATGCAGCATCTAAACTGTTTTCAGCAAGTTTGGCCAGAGGTAACACTGGAATGGTGGATACCATGAATCCCAGAAGTCTGAGAAACTCCCTGGCTGCGACAGAAGACAGAGGGAAAAGAGACTGGAAGAAAGAAGTGAGGGACAGAACCTTTGCAGGATTGAGAGAAGCCAGCATAAGGTCTGTCTGTATCCTGCATCCCAGGAAAACATGATCCTGAGAAGAGATGGATGATTTTGTGAAAATGTATGGTGAACCACAAGCTTTGCAGAAGGGAAATGCTGAAGTGTAGGTCCTGCAGCAAGATCTCTGGGGAAGACGCCTGAATCAGATTGTCTAAGTAAGGGAAAACTTGGATGCCCTGAAGCCTACAGAAAGCAATTACAGGCGCTAGTTATTTAGTGAATAGTCACGCAGGAAGTATAAGTGCAAAGTCCCATATACTTGTGAGTAGTAAAAACTTTGGTATACTGGCCTGACATCGGATCACCCTTGGTAGGGAATCCCTCATGCTAAGAATACAACAGTAGAACAGGACATCCTAATGTTCACCAATCAGGAGGAGGAGGAGGGCTTAGTCATCAAGTTTAATCTGCGCTGATGACTGATCAAGCAGCTGAACTATTTGAAATCCCGCAAAATGACAGTGCGAACAAAATATTACTGGTCATCTGACAGCAAACTTTAGGAAAAAAATAGTTTCCACTGAATTGGAACAGGTACATTTTTATTCCAATTCCAGAACAATTACACCTGCTTTTACATGCTAGCAAGGTAATGCTTAAGATCCTGTAGATTACACTCCAGCAATATATACAGCAAGAACTAGCAAATGTACAAGCTGGTTTTAGAAGAGGTGGGGGTACCAGACCTCAAATTGCCAACACCCACTGGATAACCGAAAAAGCAAGGGAGTTCAAGAAAAAAAAATAGTAGTTATGTACTCACCATAATATTCCATCTGTGTTGTCCATTTTCTTTCTTCCTCAACAAATAGGGTTAGGATCCAACTCAGCTGCTTTGTCCACCCTATAGAACACAAACTCTCAAGCTCCTCCCTTACCCAAAATGCACTAGTCCCCTAACATCCTCAGATCTTGTTTGCTGCCCCTCAACCCTGTTTGACATAAAAGATGACGAAATAACATCTGCAGCTCAAATAAAGGAACACTAGTTCCTCAGCATCTTTCAATCCTTCCAAAAGTCAAAATATTAGGAGGCTGGAAGGAGGGCAGTTGAAGAATGAAAATGGACAACTCAGATGGAATATTATGGCGATTACATAACTTCATCAGCTATCATTTTCATTCGCTCCTTATCAAATGGAACAGAGTCCCCAGCTACCTAAATCCTGGGAGGACTGTACGGAAGGGTATTCCTGAGCACTGCTGAGCCAAAGGCTGCTTTTCTCTTAGAGACCAGATATAATTTGTAATGAGCAATAAAGGTATGAGAATTAGTCCAAGTTGTGGCTGCACAAATATCCAATGAAGATCTAGATAAAAAGGCTGAAGTTGCCATAGACCTGGTGGAATGAGCTTCTGGTGGTTTTGGTAAAGACAAACCAAATTTTTCATAAACAAAAGTAATACAGTCAGCCATTTAGCTAAAGACACTTGAGACACAGGTTTGCCTAATTCTGATTCTGAAAAAGAAACAAATAACTGTCCTGATTTCATCAAATGTTTAGTTCTATGAAGACAAAACTGTAAATGTCTGTGAACATCCAAAAGGTGCTAGACATACTCTCCTTTATTTGAGAAATTTGGAAAGAAAACTGGAAGGCTAATAACCTGATTAATGTTGGTTTCTGACACCACCTTTGGAAGACAGGAGAGGCTGGTTCGTAAAGATACCTTATCCTTAAGAAAAATTAAATGAGGCAGCTTAGAAGACAGGGCATGTAGTTCTGGAACTCTTCTAGCAGAGGCAATGGCCACTAAAAAGGCAGTTTTACAGGTCAAAAAATTTTAGTTCACACTCGGCTGATGGTTCAAAACAAGACTGCGTCAATGACTGTAAAAGACTATTTAAATCCCATGAAGGAGTGGAATCTTTTAATGGGGGTTTAAGAAGAAAAGTTCCCCTTAGAAAGGCTTTACAAAGTTTTGAAGAGACTAAAGATAAATTATTTTCTTCTAATATAAAAACGGAAATGACAGCTAACTGTACTTTAACAGTAGAGGAGCTAGCACCTCCATCGAAAATTGCAGCTAAAAATTCAAGAACTTTAGAAACAGGTGCTGAAAAAAAATCAATGTATTTTTTGCTGCGCCCAAAAAACAAATCTTTTCCATTTACTTCTGTAATGTTTTCTAGTGGAAGAATAAAAGAATGTGGCAGATGGGGGAGGACAGTCTGGACTGTCAAGCTATCAATGGAAGTGGAGAAACCATACGGTCAGCTTTAGGCCTAGAATGTCTGGGTGTATCATGTCTGCTTGGTGAGAGAGAAGGTATGGAATTGGATCCAGAATCTATGCTGGGTGAAGTAGATAAGGTCAAAGGAAAGGAAAACAAATCTGATGAGACCAATAAAGGACAATGAGCACATCTATGCTCTTTAATCGAGATGCTTTCTAAAGAAATTTAGGGATTAGAGGTAACTGTGTGTGTGTGTGTGTGGGGGGGGGGGGGTAGGTGTAGAAGAGTTCTAGGGGCCAGTTATAAAGAAGAGCATCTCTTGGTGATTCCTCCAGTGGGGGGATCAGGACAAAGAATCTGCTGCATCTGTTGAAGGGATATGCAAAAGAGGTCGCCACAAGGCTGGCTTCAGACACAATCTTTTCCACAACCTTCATGTTGAGTGACCACTTGTGAGGCATTAGAATGGACCTGCCTAACTTGTCTTCTATCATGTTGGATTTCCATGGAATATGCATTGCTATCAGAAACCAACTGGATGAGATCGCCTACTGCCACACTCTCATAGCTTCTCGATAGATGAAGAGAATAAGATTTTGTTCCTCCTTGCTTGCTGATGTATCACACTACTGATATATTGTCTGTCTGAATCGCAATAGTTCTGAAGAGAAGAGAGTCTTGAAAAGCCTGCAATGCTAGGTGGACAGCTCTCATCTCCAGGACATTTATATGCATGCTGGCCTCTTCGGAGGAACATGTGCCTTGTACTGCTCTTCCCAAGAAATAACCCCTCAGCCCTACCTGGGAAGCGTCCATGGTAACTATGGCCTTGGACTGCGGGAGAATAAAGGGGTGACTTTGAATTACTTGACTGGAGTATATCCACCACAAGAGATAACTCAGGCCTGCAAGAATCATCTTGATTTGGGTGGATAAAGGTTTGTGAAGAATGAACCACTGAGTTGCTAGGGTCCACTGAAGAATTCTCATGTGATACCTTGCTAGTGGAACCAAAATTATTGCAGCACAGACTGACCCCAATGCTTGGAGGATCAGTCAAACTAAAAGAGAACTTTAAATTATTTTTTTGACCTGGAATCGAATGGTTTGAATTCTTGATACAGGGAGAGAGGCTGTCATGGATACCATATTGAACAAGGCTCTGACAAACTCCAATGCTTGAGTTGGTTCAAGTTGAGATTTCTTGTGACTGATGGTAATACCTAGGTGAGAGCATAACTGGAGTATATAACCTTGAGCTTTGATCAGATGATGCCTGGTCGGAGCAGTTATGAGCCAGTTGTCTAACTATGGAAACACCCGGCATCCCTGTAAGCCTCAAGTCAGCTGCTACTACAGCCATACATTTGAACATCCTTGGGCTGTGGTGAGACAAAAGGGTAGAGCTCTGAACTGGTAAGGACAGCCAAAAGTGCAGGTATTTCCTGGAGTCTCTCTTCATTTTGGTATGACAGGATGCATCCTAAAGCTCTATCAGGCACATCCAATTGTCCTTGTGCAGAAAGGGCAGAATGGACTGGACTGTGACCATCTGGAACTTGCTGTACTGGACTGATTTGTTCAGAATGCTGAGATTAAAAATTGGCCTCAAGTCCCCTGTTTTCTTTGATACTAAAAAGAATCTTGAGTAAGTTCTGGACTCTCTCGCTGGTCTGTGGAGACCCTCCTGGATAACATTTTCTAATAGCTGGTTTATTTCTAATACTGTTGCTTCCCTCTAATTGGGTGTAACATCAGGGATGATTTTTTTACTGTCAAAGGGGGTGGTAGGGAAAAGGGTATTACATAACCTCTTTCTGTAATGAATCCTGAATCTTCTGTAATTCCTAGTCAGGCTCGCTGGTGCAGTAATAAACGACTACAAACAGTCTCCAGAGGTGGACAGTTGGGCCTCTTTTCGGGAGCGCTGGTAGGATCTGTCAGAGAATGTATTGTTAGATCACTACTTCTGAAGACTACCTCTGCCATGTGAGCAGGGTCTTCCATTAGAATCCCCACCTTGCCCCTGGGGGAACTATCTACACGTGGCTCTTGGAGGGACCCTGGGACTTTCTGAACCACATTTTTCAACCATCTCTGATTCCTAGAAAAAAGTCCTTTGATGGGTCAAAAAACGCACACCCACAGCAGACAGTTTTATCTTCCTGCTCAAACCTGGATGGGGTGTCTTTTACTTTGGGGCCAAACAAGGGACTTCTGTCAAAAGCAGCAGTAATGAAGGAAGACTTGAAGGGCTCTGTGAAATCTTACAGGCGCATCCAGGCATGTCTCCTAATGGAAATGTCTGAACCCGCTGCCCTTGAGGTACCTTCAGCTCCATGGGAGATGAGCCTCATGGATGAGTTTGAAATAGATTGTAGGGTAGCCAACTGTGAGGTAATCAAGCTCTATGGCTTGGAAGTAATGGTCCCAGAGAGGGCTTTGGTAGTGTCTATGTTCAGTCATCGACTGAAAAATCCATCTAACCTCTGTTTATTGAACTTAAAACATCAAACGTTCACTTCAGCGAACATTAAATAAATGAATATTTCACCCAGGGAAAAGAGACAGTGGAACAACATGCATACCGAAACCCACCACAGTATATCAAACCCACCCAGGTGGGGGGGCTGTGCCCCCCCACACCCCACTACTTACCTATACCAACTCTGAGATCGTACTACATTGGGAAAAAGGGCAAATTTTCTAATGCTGGCCAACCAATTCCATTCCCTGGATAAAATATTCAATCTCTGAATGTTTGCTGAAATGAAAGTTCAATGTTTTAAGTTCGATGAACAGAGGATCAATGGAGTTCTCATTCGATGACTGAATGTAGACCCGATTTGGTAAGTTCTTTAATCAAATCCCTCTGGAGTGTGTGAAGTGTGCCAAGTAATTCAGCAACCGAAGTGCGATGGTCACTGAAGCATACACATGCTTCCAGAATCTGCCCAGAGCCCTAGAGACCCTGTTAGGGGGATGGGCAGAGGAACTTTGTTCTGCTAGTTTCTTCTTCTTTGTGGCCACTGCTAAGACCATGGCATCAACCGGTACTACTTTGCTCCAGAATTCCCTGTCCTTAGATTATGCCAGGATCCTGTCTGGTTTCTTGGGGATCTGCTCAATGGTATCAAGTCCTTTCATGCCCATCGAGAGATCAAATCAATGAGCTCGTTGACGGGCAGTGTCATCCAGTAAGGTAGATGGAAAGCTCCAAAAGCCTCCAGGAATACCGACTCCTCTTGGGAAGGGCTGTCATTTGACCAGTCACCTCTTAGAAATTCTAGAATATCTTCAAAAGAGATGTCGTCAGGTGGTGATCTTGAGGACCCTTCCCCCTTCATCAAAGTCACCATCCTCTGACGGATCAGTACACCTTGCTAAGTATCCTGGTGGCTCATCTGGGCTGGTTGTCCCTGAAGCATAAGAAGTTGAGGATCAAGGCACAAAGATAACTGGGGTTGGGAAGTAGGAGTGAAAGAGGGTGGAAACATCCTTTCTCTAGGAGTCCAGAAAGCTCTCAAAAGCAGAATGCCTCAGACAGAAACAGACTGCTCCTTCTGGAATGGTGGCTCCCTTCAACCCGAAGGGAGAACACTTGAGGAAGGAGTCTGAGCCGAGCCACCCAGCATCAAAGCTTTGAGAAGCAGAGATGGCTCTGACAACTTTGGAGTCAACTCCAACACCCTAAAACCATTGCTGACGCTATGGCTCAGTGTGTCATCCAGCTTCAAAGTGCTTGGAGCCAGTTTAGAGATGGCACTAGAGTCGAAGATACCATGATCTTTGGATCCACTGCAGATGGCTCCAGCATCCTTGGATCCAACTGCTCCGAAACCAAAAGTCAGATCGGAGAAGGTGTCAGTATAGGTGGGGTAGTACTTATGAAGGTCTCTGGACCCAATGGGGTTGGAGCCAGGAGAACCCCCCCCCCCCCATTTTAATTTGCATTGAAAGGAATTTCGTCATCCTGTCCACGTTGGCCTCAGACTTCTGGTGGAATAAATGGAAGATGCTGTGGATGACATTTTAGAGTAATGACACTTGAAAGACCTGTCCAGGAAAAGAGAAAGGAGACGGGATGATACTGGATCCAATAGCAGAGGAGATCTGATCTGTGGTGATTTATCCGATTTTGTCTTCAGATCCAAAGAGGGATGGATCTGAAGTTTTCTATACCTTGAGGCAGTTACGAGCCCAAAGTTGAAGAACTTGTAGAATCCAGAAATGCTTGTTAGCTTCTTTTTTCACAGATTGTTTTTTAGGGGTTTCAGCCCCAGATAATGCTTTGGATGATTTTGAAGGAAGTAACCCTCTGAAGATCAACTTATTTTTGTGATCAGAGCCCTAAAGTTGAAAGCTTTACATATGTCGTAAGCAGACTATAAATCTACAAGGCCTACACAATGTACAAACTTAGAGTATGCATCAGAAAGTGTTATTTTACGGCCACAGGCCATACATTTTTTTAAAATCATAAGATCTGTCTGCCATTATTTAATTAAAGAGAAAAACTCAAAGATTTTTTATTTAAATAGGTTAAGAGAAGGGGAAAAGGAGAAGTTATTACCAATGACGGTAAGTTTAAGATGCAGTTATAAGTACAGAAAAAGGGGAAAAAATTACCAACTATGGTATCAAATATACAACTACAGTGTAAAAGAGAAGGGAGGTTATGCAAATGCAACATAAAGCTTTATAAGAAATAAGTAAATCAAAAAATATATTCATGAACACTACCACCAGAGAGTTTGCAGTGACCACCTCCATATGCAAAGGTGGCAAATGAGATCTGAGGATGTTAGAGGACTAGTGTATAGTGGGTAAGGGAAGAGCTCCAGAGTATCAGTATTCCACGAGCTGGAAAAAGCGGTCAAGTCAGATCCAAGGGTTGAATCCGAACCCCATTTGCTGAACGACAAATACAAATTACATCAGATCATATACTTTCGCTTTACTGACTATACTGCACCTTGGATTTTGAAGTCCATAAAAACTGTGACAAGGTCTTACAGAAAGGGGGATACCAGTTTAACTTATTTGCCTCCCAAGAAGTCTGCATACATATCAAGAAGCAACAATGAGAACTAATCATGGAATAACAGAACCAGTCAAGATTGGAAGGTGTGTGTGACAAGCTTGAATACTATCATCCTACTTCTTTTATTTGCCAAATGTATAATGCAAAAATTATGGGCTAGATGAATCAGATGTTGTAATTAGAACGGACAGGAATAACATTAACTTCAGATATGTAAATGATACCACTCTGATTGGGTAAGAGTGAGGAACTGAACAGTCTGATGGTGAAGATGAAAAAGTGCAAAAGTTAGTTTACCGCTCAACATAAAAAAAAAATAAGAGGTCATTTAGCCCCAACAATTCTTTGGAAATAGATGGAGATATGGAGTGACAGATGTTCATGGTCTCAAAGATGTCTGCAGAGTGTGACTACAGTCATGAAACTGAAAGACATTTATTTACGTCTTCAGAAGATACTAAAAAAAGAAAGACATTGTAAATTCAAGAGATGTCCATACAGTCAAAGCAATGCATTTCCCAGTAATAACATGGGTTTAATGGCTAGACTACAAGTAAGGTTCTGAAAACTATTGCTTTTGAAGTATGGTGTTGCAGAAAGGTTCTTAGAAAATCAGTGGACTACTACATGATCAAATGAATTAATACTTAAGGAAATAAATCTTGACTGTTCACAGAGAAATCTGATAAATTCAAATACTCTGCCCACATAATACAAAGACACGACTGAATGGATAATGGTCCTGATCATGGGAAAGGGGACAGACTGATATCAAAAGAAAAAGAAGGCAACAAAGGCTATGGTGGATAGACAGCATTTCTTGCAATGAATATGAATTTGCATAAGAAGCAGTAGTGAATGGACAGTTCTTAACTTCTTAATGATGCTAAAAACAACAGTTTTTTCAGTGGGCAAAGAAGAATCCTTGAGGATGGCCATAAAGCTTAAAAAAGGATCCTATTTAAAAGTAAAGCAAAAATGCCAGGAAAATTACTAATATGTGAACGTTTCTTGAAATGCAGACATGAGAATTTGCTGAATGTATGCTCCTATTCAAAAATATTTAGAAGTGATGTTTTTGACCTGTTAGCAAAATACGTATTTGCCAGTTCTTATTCAATCTGTGCTACAGCTTTTGTGACATGGAATAATCAATTGTTAAAAGAATGTGAAATAGCACTGTAAAGGCAAATTTAAAGCCAGATCATCAGAAGGAAAATAAGTACATAGAAGGGGAAGTTTGACATTAGGAAAAAAACAATAATAAATCAATAATTTGTGATATGAATGCCTTAAAGCTGGAGACAAGTAACAGGATTTCCAGACCATAAAGCAATTAAATGAAGATGAATGAAAAAAATTTATACAGAGATTTGCAGAAATAAGGGTTTATTAAGGAGGACACTGTTAGGCCTTGCTTTTAGCAATCATGGTGGGATTATTTGGAAATGAGTTAATGTATATGAACTACATATTTATTTTTATTTATTTTACATTTGTTGACCGGGCTAGTCTAACTGGATATATGTCCATTTTCCGTAGAGGCCCGGGGAGAAAAGCTCCACATTAAAACAGATAAACACACAGAGTTAAGAATTTTACATCTTCCCCTTCATTTATGTCAAGAGTGCTAAGACAGGAATAGTAAGGGGAACACTGTATACAAAAATGGAAGCTTTAAAAGGTGTGTTGGACAAAGGAAGTCTATAGTCTTACACAAAAGAAAGGTAAATTTGTAAGAAAAATGAAAACACAAGACATGAATGAACTAAAAGATACTTTGTAAATGGAAAAAAAGAGCAAGCCAATCCACTTTTAGCAAGTTAAATTTAAGAATTATCATCATACAAAATTTTCATTACGACAGGGCTATGGTACCCATCAGGAGATAATGGGTAAAGTGGAAGGTGCCAGTCATTTACATAAAGGAAGCTTTTTTTTTTTGTTATGGGAAGTTGCACTGTTAAGTAATGAGACAAAAAGGGATAAGGTGGATTACAGACAACATCACAAAAAAGTTTAGAAGGGTACTGAGTGAAGGTTAAAACTCAGGGGCATCAAGATTAGATGCAACAGGGTAATGGCAGAAATTTTAGAAGATAAGCGTCTTGGACAGCTAAAGGAAGCAATACACACAACTTACTGTTATTAAATATGGAGGTGGTGAAGGACAATTCAGAAACAAGAGCTTGGAAGGTTGACAGTGAAATCTCCAAATCATGTGATAATGCATCACAAAGAAATATAGGATTTATTAGATGCCTATGGTTTTAAGAGTTAAAACAAAACCACAAAACAAACTGGGAACTACAGGCGTAAATATACAAATAACCCTAAAGAACACCTCCACCAATGGCACACAAAAAACTGAGCTGCTCCAAACAGAATTTGTAAAATATACACTACTGAGTACTTTCATCTTTTGAAAACGATTTCATCAGAATGAAAGACTCTTGAACGCGCACACACACAATCTGGATTCCCTTCAGATGATCCAAGTTTTAAAACTTGGAATTTCATATGGCAGAGACCATATGATCGAAGTATTAAAACTTTGAACATGCTGAACAGAGATCTACAGCATGGAATGGGAAATTTTCCCTTTTCCTCGCTATAGTGAGATCTTGGAGTTGGTATATTTAAACAGCAGGGGGAGTGGGGGGTGCAGAGGGGCTTGCCCCACTGCAAAAACATCCAGGAAACAATTTTTCCTTTGTTTTTCTGTCAGGTGTTCGAAATATCTGTATATACAGTGGATATATAGCTATAGATCGATATACAGATACAGTGTATATAAAAGTTTACACACTCCTGTTAAAATACCAGGTTTTTGTGATATAAAAAAGGAGACCACAATAAATCACTACAAAACTTTTCCCACATTTAATGTGACCTATTACCTGTACAATTCAATTGAAAAAAAAAAAAAATCTGTTAGGGGGGAAAAAAAAATAAGCTAAGCTGGTTGCATAAGTGTGCACACCCTTAAACTAATACTTTGTTGAAGCACTTTTTGATTTAATTATGGCATTCAGTCTTCTTGGGTACACACCTGCCATCAATAAAAGAGAATTTGATTAAACCCAAATAAAGCTGAGCTGTCCTAGTAGGATTTTCCTGACATTTACTCAGTTGCCTGCTACAGCGAAAACCATGGTTTGCAGAGAGCTTACAAAGCATCAAAGGAATCTCACTGTTGAATGGTCATCAGTCAAGAGAAGGGTACAAAAAAATTTCCACAGCATTGGACATGCCATGGAACACAGTGAAGACAGTCATCAAAAAGTGGAGAAAATATGGGACAACAGTGACGTTGCAAAGACGATGCCCCTCTAAAATTGATGAAAAGACGAGATCAAAACTGGTCATGGTGGCTGCCAAGAGACCTCCAGCAACACTGAAGGAGCTAGCTGCAAGAATTTCTGGCAAGTACTTGTGTACTACATGCGACAATAAACTCCCGTATTCTCAATGTGTCTGGGCTATAGGGTAGGGTTACAAGACGGAAGCCTTTTCTTACATAGAAAAACATCCAGGCCCAGCTAAAATTTGCAAAACAAATACATCAAGTCCCCCCAAAGCATGCGGGAAAATGTGTTATGGTCTGATGAGACCAAGGTTGAACTTTATGGCCACAATTCCAAAAAGTACGTTTGGCGCAAAAACAACTCTTCGTGTCACCAAAAGAACACAATCCCCACGGTGAAGCAATGTGGTGACAGTATCATACTTTGGGGTTGCTTTTCTTCAGCTGGAACTGGGGCTTTAGTCAAGGTGGAGGGAATTATGAACAGTTCCAAATACCAGCCACATTTGGCCCAAAACCTTCAGGCATCTGCTAGCAAGCAGAAGATGAAAAGGAATTTTACCTTTCAACACGACAATGACCCCAAGCATACAAACAAATCAACAAAATAATGGCTTTACCAAAAGAAAAATAAAGTTTTGGGATGGCCCAGCCAGAGCTTAGACCTAAATCCAACAGAAGATCTGTGGGGTGACCTGAAGAGGGCTGTGCACAAGAGATGCCCTCGCAAGCTGACAGTTTTGGAGTGCTTTTGCATGGAAGAGTGGGCAAATATTAGCAAGTCAAGATGTGCCACGCTAATAGACTCCTACCCAAGAAGACTGAATGTTGTAATTAAATCAAAATGTGCTTCAACAAAGTATTAGTTTAAGGGTGTGCACACTTATGCAACCAGCTTATTGTATTATTTTTATTTTTTTACATTTTTTCCTCTAACAGATTTGTTTTTCAACTGAATTGTAAAGGTTATAGGTCACATTAAAGGTGGGAAAAGTTTTGAAATGATTAAAAATGAGACCACAATAAATATCACAAAAATCTGGCATTTTAACAGGAGTGTGTAAACTTTTTATATACACTGTATCTATATATAGATCTATATATATATATACAAAATATTAACATTTACAGATATATATATATATATATATATATATATTTATATATATAAAACCACAACCAGGAAGAAACCATTACATCTTTTCCTGGGGCTCACAAACCAAAAGACAGTCCAGTAATTCCACAAGGTGACCCATAAAAACAATCTTTGCCTAGCCAGATAGAACAAAGTATAAATGAAGTATTGGAGAAACAAAAGCATGCGTTTAAAACCTTGCTTTGAAATAAAGTGTTATAAAACCCACTACTCAAAACATTATGACTATGAAAGTGCTCAAAAAATATGAAATCAATTTTACTGAATATTTTAACATTAAATGAACACAGCACACTTGAATCACTCCACCTAACATGAAGGACTTGTAACCTTGCTCTCACATTTAATGACTGGAACCAAGGAAAACCGATCACTGAGACCTGGTGGAGTACAAGCATTTAATTGCAACTGCCACATAAATTCACAATTTTCAAGTAAGGTCTCCCACGACCCTCTCCTTGGGTTAATATCAATCTGTTCAGGACCCAAAATAAAAATCTATTTTGGGGACATGTGGCAGCATGCCTATAAAGGGCACTAGATTCTACCGTTTTATTAATCTCATACATATGTTCACATTCTCTATTCTTCGGGGCACGTTCTGTCTTTTCCAAATTATAGGAGAAAATGACATGGCAAAAAGCTAAGTATACAACTCTCTTATTTGTACAATTACAGTACCTACTTGCTCTGAAGGTTTCAACAATATCAGGAAGGAGCAATGTGCCATTGTTCGCCATATATACACATTGATGGCACATACCACACTTGAACATCTCCTTCAAACATGGTTGCCAGCAGACATTGTCCCCTTTGTCCCTTTTATCAAGATATTCTTAACACTAACCTCTTCTATAGGTGCATATAGGGGGTTGGGAGAACACTGGTAGACTGGCATTTTGGAAAATAATCCCCAATATTGGGTCACTACTTTCTGGAGTTTGACCATATCACTGTTGTATTTAATAATAAAAGACCTATTGTAATTCATTCCACCTGACCCTTTTGCCATTACTTCCTCTGGTATAGAACAACCACACTCACTTGACTCATTGCTGTTAGGTATATGGCTCCACAAAAAGGGAACACATTTGGTATCCCAACCATTTAACACTTCAGTTCTGAAATTTTTAACTATGTGCTCAGGGTACCCTCGTTCTAGGAAAAGTTCCTCTATATATTACAATTCTTTTACAAGATCTTCATAAACAGATGTTATGTGGGTTGCTTTAACCATCTATCCCTTAATATTTTTCTTCTGGTGCATGGGAAGATTGCTATTAAAATATAAACAGGAATTGGAGTATTTTTCTTTTTTATAAAGTCTATATGTAAAACAATCATTATCAAGATCTTTAAGGAGGGTTACATCCAAATAGTGAATCTCAGCATCCCCCTACATTACTAGTAAATTCCAGAAAATCAGTGGTCGAATTAGTAAACAAATTCATCCAATTAATTTTGGTTCCTCTTCAGATGAGACAGACATCATCTAGGAAGTGTAAATACAAAACAATTAATGGGGAATACTTGGAATTAAACACCCACTCTTGTTCCCAATTTAATACTACTATATTAGCAAAACTGGGGGCAATCTTGAGCGTTAAGAAATTCTCACCCCATCAATATATTTTCACACCACTGTAAACACAGGGTGCGGGGTATAACAGTGAAAAGATCTGTAATATCAGAAGTCACAAATAAGTGGTGGGATGATAGTATTCTTTAGTCACTTTTGGTAAAAAAAAAAAAAAAAAAAAATCACATGAATCAGCCAGATTTTTATTTTGGGTCCTGGGAAAGGTTGATATTAACCCAAGAGGAGGGTCGTGGGAGACCTTACTTAAATACTGTGAATTAATGTGGCAGTTTCGATTAAATGCTTGTACTCCACCAAGTCTCAATCATCATATATCCTTGGTTCCAGTCACTAAAAATGAGAGCAACAAGGTTACAAGTCCTTCATGTTAGGTGCAGTGATTCAAGGGTGCTATGTTCATTTTATGTTAAAATAGCAACATTTTTTGCAGTTTTTAAACACTTTCACAGTTATGTTTTGAGTAGTGGGTTTTAGAATACTTTATTTCAAAACAAGGTTTTAAACACATGCTTTTGTTTCTCCAATACAATGTTCATTTATACCTTGTTCTGTTTACACAGACAGATAATTTTATGGGTCACGTTGTGGAATTACTGTACTGCCTTTTTAAATTCTTTAAGTGGTTTGTGAGCCCCAGGAAGTGATGTAATGGTCTCTTCCTGGTTGTGGTTATATGTGTGTGTGTGAAACAAGAGTCATTCATTCTGATGAAGTCTTTTACAAGACAAAAGCACTAACAAACAGTAAGGTTACCACCTGTCCCACTTTGCAAGGGACAGTCCCTCTTTGGGCAGTTGTGTCCTGACCAAATATATTAAAAATGGCAAATGTCCTGAGATTGTAGGACATAATTATGTCCGATATGTAATGTAATAGTTGCATAAAATAGTTATTTCTGTATCTAAAATACCTACATGTTACAAGAAACAGGATAAGCAACTAAACTACTACAAGAATAAGCTTTTATTTAGGCAAAAAAGTAAAGTTCTATCCTTTGTACTGACCATGGGTTTGTGTCAGCCTGTAAAATCTGACGTATGTCCCACTATGTCCATATGAAAAGGTGGCAACCCTAATAAATAGCGGATATTTTACAAATTCTGTTTGGAGGAGCAGTGTTTTTTTGTTGTGCCATCAGTGGAGGCATTCTTTAGAATTAAATATTTATACAGCTATAAGTAAGGAATAAAAAAATAAGCTAAGGTGATGCTCCGGGTTCCAGTATAAAATCCTTGTTTAATAAGATCAAATAAAACAATAACAGTACACAAGCGCTTTCACAGTCTGCTTCCTCAGAATACTGAATTCCTACTCACTTAAATGCCTTCCTGTGAACAATCACGATATAAATCACCTGATACTGAAGAATAAAGTACACAGCTCATATAAAAAAACTCAACAATATTTAAAAATGACAATAAATTACAACTGAATAACTGATTCATATAAATATGATATTCATAAAATCACAAATAAAACAAGCTGCACAAAAGTCTAATGTGACATACTCATCTAGTTAAGGGTCTAGACTTTAGTTTCGGTCTCAAGGGTACATATTCATTCAATCCACTTCCTGCATCTCCCATGAGCCTAACTATCCATCTAGCTTCCTAACTCTTCTGTGGCATTACGTGTGTCACCTCCTCTTCTATTCTCATATATTTGGCTTATCACCATGAACTTACAAGTATGTGTGGGGCTAGTACTACTGACATGTTTAGCTGGAGCATTGATCTTACTCCCTTTGTCAATGTGATATATATGCTCACGCATCATTTCCTTCAAAGTTCTATCAGTCTTCCCCACACAGAATTTCTTACATTCTAAGCAATAAGCCAAATATACAATATGTGCACTATCACAAGTGGCATATATATTAAACTTGTATAACATTTTCTGGTCTGAATGGTAAAACTGTGAACTAGTATCAATATAGCGACAGAAGGAACATTTACCACAGGGTCTAGTCCCAACTTCCTGTCTTACAACCATTTCACTTCTTGGAAAGCAGAGATGTCTTTTTAAGAATGTCATGTTCCTATAAAGGAACTTTGGTTCAGAATCTATCAACTTAGCTATTTCTCTATCTGTGGTTAGAATATTCCAATGCTTTCGTATAATGTTCATGTATTGAGAAACATTATTCGAATAACTCAGGGGTACTCTCAGTTTCTTATTACTGTCACCTTGAACTCTATCAACATTGTAACTATAGACAGAGAAATATGGTTTCGCTTTCGTATCCCTCATGTTCATAATCTCTGTGACATTAGGTCTGATGTCTTCATCGGTATAACCTCTGTCACCAGGTTCTCTTGTAACTGTACTGACGTTGTATAAAATCCTCATTTCTCACATTAAGTCTGGAGGCCCTAAAAATCTGATTACGTACCACATTTTTAAAAATGTGAGGAAGATGCATGCTATCTTTACTTAATGATTGACATGGCCCTCCTTCCTACAGAGCAGTGTACAAATGTTGAATTCTTCATCTACCTTGATAGTGACATCCAGAAAATCAATCTCATTCACACAGTAGTCAAGTGTAAATCTGAGGAAATGAGTACTACCATCTATGTACTTAAACTCTTCTAAGCTGGCTACTGTGCCTCCCCATACAATAAAAAGGTCATCCATAAACCTTCTAAGAGTATAGAGTTGTGAAAGGGACCTTGTATTCAATGTTCTAATTCCCACATTGCCATCAATGCATTGGCGTAGCTATTGGTACATGATGTGCCCATAGCTACGCCATTGTGTTGCCAATAGAACCTCTTGTCAAACAGGAATATATTATTTATAAGTACCAACCTTAATAACACACTGATCTGAGAGATCTTTTCCTCAGTAAAACCAGTGTGCTTCCTTAAAAATCGTTTAACATAACTAACTCCACCTGGTTAGTGGTTGTGATTTTATTTATACAGCTATAGTTTTAGCTCCATACATTTTGGGGGGGCAGCTGGTTACTGTAAGAAATGGTTTTAAACAATGTTATGCCTTTAAGACCAGTTTGGTTGAATCCAATTTTATAAGAATTTAAGACTTTAAAAAATGGGTGTATAAGGAAACAGAACTATATATCATCATTTTTGCTCGGCTATGTGACTATTTGAATGGATAAAGAAAAGGTAATAAAGTGTCTTGTGGCTACATTAGGTATGTTGTTGCTGGACATAGGCTTAAAATTAAAGCAGGCCAAAAATGCGGTGGGGGGGTTGGAGGGCAGCAACTATGAGAAATATATCAATATGAAACAGATAAAAGTACTGGGTATTACACTTTATGGGTGTGATACTATGATAAGCGTATGAAAGACGTTTTCATAAATTAGGTGAATTTTTGCATTATGGAATGGCCATGCATTGTCTTACAGGAAGAAGGTGTGTTTGGTTTAGTTACATTAGGGAAAATTACTTACTATGCAAAGTTTTTTTCTATGCCAGAAAGTTTGGAAGTAGAATGGATTACATTTTTTTTCCTGCTACCCAGCAGACATGTTTGAGTACTACAAATAGGCACATTATATATTAAAGAAGGAAAACAGGGGTTGGGGAAGGTGAGGCTGGCCAAGGACTAAAGTTAACTCATTCCCAACTACCAGACTCTCACTGTGGAACAGATGGTCAAATTGGGATTCCCCAGCAGAGAGTTCTTAACTTGATAAAAACTGCCCAGCTTCAGTTCCCCCTGAAACAATAAGCAGACTGGGTATGGGCAGAGGAGCCAGCGGGGGTGAGGTATGGTGGTGGTGAGGGTGGGGGATGACTGATTGCAAAGTAAATATAGTAAAGTACAGTTGTGCACACATAACCATAAGTGTAGATTGAGTGGATTCACTGTTGCAGTCTTAAATGACGAGGATTTCCTGCCACTGAATCCCCTGGCTGGTCTAACTACCACAGAATTTTCTCCTCCTCCTCCTGAAACCAGTGGATGCCCTGACCAACAACAAGACATCTTGGTATAAAGGGAGTCAGCCAGAGCCATAACCTCAGTACTTTTCCCCCATAGCTGTTGCATCATTGTGTTTTGGAGATGCACAGAAATTTCCACGGTTAACCAGTACAAAGTGCATGTATGTATGCATGGGTGTCTGTTACACCATCCAAAGTGAAAACACACAAACAGTGATGGAGCAGAGATTGATTGACACCTACCATGGTGGAGAAGCTACTGATATCACAGTAGCAGGCTTGACAACTGTGGTCCCCCTTTAGCAGTTGAAGCATTGCTTTTCTGGAGAGATGGGCAAAAACCCATGGTTACCTGGCACAGTGTGTGTATATCTGACTTTCTCTGGGTATGTTGGGAAGACAACAGATGTAATGGAGATTTTTTTTAACCTACCTTCATTATGTCTAGTCTATCGCAAGTTTGATAATGTTAAGCTGGTATGCTGTAAAATGCTCATATCATACAAATAGTATTTTACCTTCTAGATAGCATATCTTTTCACCTTTATGATATGGGGATTGTGGTGGTATATGTGGGAATGTAGTGTATGCTCCAGAATGTGCATTTATATATTTATTATTAAGTGTAATGTATCAAAAGTTATATACAGCATGTGGTGTACGTGTGCATCTACTTATGTCTTATACATGTGTGGGTGCTGTCAATGTTACATCTGTACTGTCATCATTAATTTGCATGGTTAAAGGTGCACTGGGATGGTGTGTTGGCACGAACTGAGGTGTTTGATTAAGACCATGGACACTGCAATCGTAAATGTACAGAGATGCATAATGGTCAACTTTAATGGTATATTTAAGTGTGCGTTCGTGTGTGTGTACACATGCATATGCACTTGCATGCAGTAACTGTTAGAAAAGAACAGATGTATAGAACACAGGCACACCTACTTGATACCTGTGTGTTTGCCAGCTGATGCCAGCAGTGTATTTTTACTACTGTAGGTGCGTGTGGTTACAACTTGATAACTCAATTGGCCACTGTGACTGACACATGGTAACTAACCAAAATTTCAAAATGAGCACAGCTCTGAGTGGGAGAATTATAAGCAATTTAGGATAATCATAATATTCATTGAGGGGAAAAAAGTTAACAGAATTGCAACAAGAGCCACAAACTGTTGCTAGGTCATCTGCAGACTGCTTAAAAATAACTGGTATAAAACACAAATCCTATGACAGTCACTTATTAATTATTTCTCAAGGAACTGTCAAAATTCTTGGGTAGGAAGGAATAGAAAAGGACGTAGCAATGTAGACTGGATAGTAGTATTAACTTGGACAGAAAAATGTGCACATTGCTAGGGGCAGTGACAGTTCTGCATTATATTGCGCTTACGGAGTAATACACTGAGTAACATCAGAAAATGTGTAATGGAAATTTCACTACAGCAACAGTAAGGAAAAGCAGAAGGTAACATCAGTGGCCTGTTTAAGAGGTAACAAGACTGACAACTGCATCACTGTATAATTATCTGTCTGAAATAGCACTAATATTTGGTGGATAAGAACATTTGCTTGCAGACATAACAGCTGTGAGTAGCAAAGATGAATTCTAATACATAGAGTAGAGCACAGAGTCTGGAATACTTGGATTCCTGCTGTTAAAGGAAAAACTCCACCCTAGAACTAAAAAAAAAAAAGTTTTCACTCTGTTTCCTGACCTATTTTAACACCTCAAAATCACCAAGTGCTTTATTTGTAATTTTAGCCTATTTTCCCCAACATGGCTACCAAAGGGGCTTGATGTATCAATGTGATCTTGTTCTTCCTCAACCCTTTCTCTTTCCCATAATATTTTGTATGACTCATGTCAGACATAAGGAAGTTACTGAATTCCCATGCCATTGACATATAATGGGATTTGTGCAAGTCACTGTCATCTATACCTTCGCTAAAAGGACTGCTTCTTTTCTGTCTCTAATCACCCTCATTTATGTTTGGCTCAAAGCTTGTTTTACACTACACTTAGAAGTTATCCAGTTACAGACAGAAAAGTAGCTAAATTGCAGGCCTTTGTTCAGGGTTTTCTTTTGTAGTCCAAAAGGAACTGACAGTCCCCTCCCCCACACTACTGCAGAAGTGTTAAAACTGTCACTGCACTGAGAGACCCTTGCAGACTCAAGTACAATTGACAGCTCATAATGGAAAGGAAGGGACTTCCAATAGAAATCTCTTCCCCTCTGACCGCAGTAGGAAGATCTATATTTAAATAGTTTAATTATTTTTTTTCTGGGTGCATGTAGCAGAAACTGGTTGATTATTTTGGTTTGTTTTATTACTAACAATTGATTTACTCCTTACTATATCTACAACACATTACTGCAACTTAAGAATGTACTGAAAAGTATCTCTATTTCACAATGCAGTACAATTTTTTTTTCGGAGGAGGGGAATGGTTACTGAATATTTTAGGAAGTTCTACATCACTTGCATTAGTCATATAACTAATGCATTATTTTTGAACTTGTGCTGTTCTCAAATTCAATGGCAAACTATTAAGCCAATCTCTATTCCTTGCCCTAGCATCAGTAATTTCTCTTTGAGGCACTCTTGTCTGTGTGCATTTTTAATTAGTTATATTGTTAGCTGCACTGCATGGACTGTGGAATAGAGATGATTTTCAGTACATTCTTTTACTGTGCCAGTATCGGAGAATCAGGTTTGTCAACTTAATGTTTTACTGTAATTTAACAAATCTGGAGATGACTAGAATGTCAGGAAATTACAGAAAAAAACATGCCACAAGACAGGTATTCCACAGAAAGAAATAGTTAAACAAACTTAAGTTACAGTAATATTGTGTTGCAGATAGAGTAAGGGGTAAATTGTTACTAGTAATAAAACAAACCAAAATAATCAAGCAGTTTCTGCTACTTGCACCCAGAAAAAATAATGAAACTATTTAAATAAATAGATCCTCCTACTACAAGCAGAGGGGAAGAGATTTACATTGGAAGTCCCTTTCTTTCCATTATGAGCTGTCATCTGCACTTAAAACTATCACTGCACTGAGAACATTGCAGAATCAACACCTCTGCAGTAGTGTTGAGTGAGGGGACTTATCAATTCCTCTTGGGCTACTAAAGAAAGCCTTGGACAAAGATCTGCAGTTTAACTACTTTTTTTGGCTGTAGCTGGTTAACTTCTAAGTATAGTGTAAAACAAGCTCTGAGCCAAACATAAATGAGGGTGATTAGAGACAGAAAAGCAGCAGTTATTTTGCAGAAGGTATAGAAGATGATAGGGACTCTCACAAATCCCATTATATGTCAATGGCATGAGAATTCACAGTTACTTCCTTATGTCTGGCATGAGTCATACAAAGCATTACGGGAAAGAGAAAGGCTTGAGGAAAACTAAGATCACACTGACATCAAGCCCCATTGGTAGTCATGCTATGGAAAAACGGGCTAAAATTACAAATAAAGGACTTAGTTTGACTCCGGTGTTAAAATAGGCCAGGAAACAGAGAGAGAAACACCCCTAGATTTTTTAGTTCTAGGATGGAGTTTTCCTTTAAGGATTGTTACAAGCATTTTATAACATTATTTATGGTGAAAGTGCTATTCAGATTATATGAATAGAAAGAGAGAGGAGGGAACACTTTTTACTGGCACACCACGCAGACAGTTCTGTTTGATGTCTACCGTACTGCACAGGTGACTGACTAAACTTGCAGGGCAGGGCATTACAATCTCAACAACTGTGCCATCACAGTGCACTATGGGGAAGATTTAGCTTAAGAAGAAAGCAAGCTCTGATCAGCTTATCTTTCTGATGACTACAGGTTAGCAATATGTAGAACTTCAGGAAAATATAAAGTGTTTAAATTTTTTCCCCCATAGTGGTGCTTTAAGAAGAGTGACAGCCGTCCTCAGAGTCTTTGGGGGGGGGGGGGCTTGAGGAAAAGGAGATGAATGGAAGACTCTATTGCTTCCTGCTGGGTCCCCTTTTGACAGGATCCCACAGGACCAATTGGAATCTGCTTGCCACTGTCTTGGTCGCTTGTGCTGCCTTTGATGCCTTTCCCTTTGAGGTCTCCTATGTCTCAGCTTAGACTGGGATGCTGGAAAGGACCACTTTATGGTAGGGTTAATTGTGGCTGAAATGATGGGGGTGAACCTGAAGAAAATTCTCGACTGTTTGCACAGCCCTATCCTTATCCTGTATATTCTTAAGCAAAGCATCAGCCTTGGGGACAAAAAAGAAATCTTTGTTCAAGGTAGCATCCAAAAGACTGGATTTTACATGTTCAGGGAGGGAATGTTCCCTCAGCCAAGCATGTCTTCTAATGACGGATCCTGTAGCTGCTGCCCTATTGGAAGCTTCCATAGCATCACAGTTGCAGTGCAAGGAGTGCTTAGCTAGATGAGTACAAGCATTGCATGTATCTTGCAGTTCCTTGGAAAGGGCCTTATTTCCACTCCCCACCCAGTTTTGCTTTATCTGGTCTAAAATGGTTTCTTGATACCTCACCATATGTAACTGGCAATTTAAAGCCCTCATGACCAGGGAAGCAGAGGTGTAGACTTTCTTTCTGAACTTTTTCAAGGCTTGCTTTGCCAACTGGCAGGTGACTTTTGGAAGTGCCAGCTTTAGCTTCCTTAGGACCCTGAGTCACAACTTCAGGGTCTGCTACAGGGTTCTTGAAAAGGTGCCTCTGTAGAATCTGTCATGTTTCCAACGGGCTGGGGGAGGGAATCTGACTGTAAGGAAGAATCCAGCAAGACAATGTCCACTACCTCTAGGACTGCAGGAATGGCAAGAGGTTTATGCTTGGAGTTTTACAAATTCCCTAACCCTCTTCATGGATCGTGGGTAGTCCTGTGCTCCCCATTTAAAAATTTCCCTCAGGATATGTAGGATCTCCCCAAAGAAAATACCCTTGAGGTAGAAGCTGAGGCAAGGTTCTCATCAGAATATAAATCCCCATAGAGAGCAATAGATAAAACTTCCTCAAAGGCAGACTCATCACTATCATCCTCACCATCAAAAGAATCAGAAGACTCCTTGAAGGAGATATCCCATTTCCTTTCACCAAAAAATGACTCACAGGCAGGAACTGGGGGTGAAATGCATCTGGATCAGACTACGGTGATCAAATCCTCAGCCACCCTAACTAGGTCCTGTTGATAGGCCTGAGTTTGGGAGTGGTAGCCAATAAGCCTCAGCTGGGGGTAAGCTGGATGCAGCCTTGTAATAAGAGGCCTTAGGCTTGGACCAGAAGGAAAGAAAGAAAATAAAAACTTTTTACAAAGATTTATACATTTTTAAATATTTAAAAGCAACACACAAAATATGCAGAATTTCAATGAAACAGTACTTTACGCCTTTCAAGGTTTCTCCAAGGGACATGCAACTACTTCAGACTTCACTAAAACAAGCACAAAAAGAAAAGCAACACTACTATAAAGACATCTGTACTTACAGCTCCTGATGAATGCTCTCCCCAAATAAAACAGTTCAAAACAAAACAGACGGCAAACACCACACCTGGATAAAGGACAGTAGTCTGTAATGTAAAATACAATACTTGGCATTAGAAATCACTTAAGTTGCACAGGAAGATCTTAAAACAGTGTTTTGATAATGAGAAGCAGGCAAATGGTTTACCATTAATAATATGCAAGCAAGTACAAAGCCATCTCGTGGGGTGTCAAGTGACAAATTCCACTTAATGTCTTCCATCAATGGCAACTAAAGCTATAACTCTCTTAAAATATGGGGAATAATGCATGCGCAAAGTCTTACTTTATTCCCGACTATACAGTTTACTGATCAGGGTACAGAAGTAGAAAGAGGATGTAGAGAATGCTGGAGCAGGGCTGAGTGAACCACACTCAAAACATCACAGCTATGTAAGAATTTCAAACACAAGACAATCACATATTCTGCTTCATCTAAAAAATTGACTTCTGTCATTCTTAATACCTTTAATCATATATATATATATATATATATATATATATATATATATATATATATATATATATATGCATATATATATATATATTCACATTCTACAACTTTGACCAAATTAAACCAATGCAAATCAGACTTTCTGACCAAAGTACAGTAGTGCCAGCATAATTACCACAGCTGCAGATGCTACTGTAAGATTACTGCTGCAGTTACAATCATGATGTAGGGGAACTGTGCCAAACATGAATGCCTGACCATACAAAGCCAGACTTCAAGTCAACAAAACATATGGTACATAAAGTGGGGGGTGCCCAGTAAAATCTCAAGTTCAGTTTCTTTCCTTCCTTCCAGGATGACCAAGGTTGTCACCAGTTGTGCTTATGGAACTGAGTAGAATGGAAAGTCTCTCCTCCCCAAAGACAATACAGTGATCTAAGAAAAAAGGGGCACATCTCAGAAAGAGTAAGGAATCCTCTTCCAAAGAAAATATGACCAGTAAGGATACTTCTCAAAAGTATGTTGCGTTTGAAATGTCTTGAAAAGGTGTGACTGAACATCCATGCAGCTACCTCGTTAATACTTTGCGTAAGGCACTCCTGAAAAAAAAAATCCAACTGCAGCCCTTGTGCAGTACTCCCAAATCTGATCAAGTTTTTTCTTTAAATGTCATAAAAGAAGGCAATATTATCAGCCACCCAATTGGACAAGGTTTATCGACAGGTCTTTCCTGTCTAGTATGGAGAATACAAAAAGCAAGTGAGCCTGCCTGAAATCCTTAGCCTTATCAACAAAATCTCACCAATCTGTGCACATCCAAGAGGAGCAAGATCTTTTGTCTTGTGGCTTTGGAAAACACAGGAAGCTGAAGAGCTTGGTCAAGTGTCACTTCTGAGACCATCTTTAGCACAAATGAAGAACTAATCCTAAGGTCCACACTTCCTTTAGTGGGAGACAATACAAGAGGCTATGCACATTGGGACACCTGTGCACTGGCCCAGCAATCAAGCAACCTCAATCCTCACCACTAACACCAGTGAGGGGCATCCATATAGGGAAAGGATAACAAATACACACACAGTAAACTACAACTTTCCTTAAGAGCACACAGAGATCACAGTCAGTCTGGGGCTGGTTTCCCCCTTTCTCTCCAGATCCTCAATAAGCCTCCCCACTGGCATAGCTATAGGGTACAGATCGCAGCCTAATGGGCAGACTAAACTCTCCAGCGCCCTCTCTGTCCAACCAGTGCTTCATGTCCCTGCCCAAGTAGCTGACACACACACACACACTGAGGTAAGAGTTACATGCAACCACACAGACACTCCTGGGGAAGGCTGGCACAGGTTCTTCAGCTGTGCCCCATTTACCCAAACTATACGGCAGTACCACCTGCCACCACCCACTAATATTTATCAGCTACCAAATGGCTTTATGAAAAGGTGTCCAATTATACTGTGCAATATTATCCAAATGGTAAGTGCCACTGAACAGTCAAGGCTCATTTGGAGTGGCTTGGTACAGTATCACTATATACATGCAATGTACTCTTAAAGCTTAAATCTCTACACAAAACAGCCACAGTTGAAAGGTTTAAAAATATTTAATAATAATAAATAAAAATACAAGACAATACTTCTTACTACACAGTGCTAGTCAAGAGTTCAGAGATCACAGTAAAATGCTCAAAATAATACAGAACAGTTCTGATATCAACACAGAAAAACGTTTAGTCTAATCTTCCTAATTCCTAGATATTTCTAAGAGAAACAATAATGTCTAAGATCCTACTTGCATACAGACACTGGCACAGTGGTGAGTTGGATGTTCTCAAGATAAACGCTCGAATGCTCTCATTCTTTCTGTCCTTAAATTGATAACAGTACCACCGATTCATTTCAGATTACATAATTTCTTTCTGGCTCCCAGGCTAACAGAACTCAAAGGTTAATAGCCCCTTTGATCTTGCAGCTGGTCAGGAAGCCAGAACAATAAAATTAATTATACATGCAAATTCTAGCTATTAACCCTGGCCTCAAAACAATAGGCACAATGCCCTTTATCTAGACATCTCTGTTCCAAGTTTTGACATCAAAGAATTGACTTATCAGCTTTTGTTACAGCAAAGTGCACTGTTAGATTTTTGCAGTTCCACATATAACAGCATTTTCTTCCATTTAAGAGAACAAACCTGTGGCTTATATTAATATTTACAAATTACAGAATTATCTACAAAATTTCATCTGGCTAGGCTGGCAGCCTTCACATATCTTCACACACATGCATCAGCATCAACCCCCTCTTTCCACATCTTCAACATAGGATCTGGGTGTTAACTATTGCCACCTTTCTCAATTCAATGCCATTCTCATACCTTCAACAGTCATGCATGACTGTCGTAGGTCTTCACTCGCACAATCATCTCCTTGCTGGATGCCCTTGTTTCCTGGTCTTTTCAGCACCTCTCAAATCTTCAAGTAGTCTTCTGCTTTCCTACTCATTTGCCTGCACCACTTTTGATCTGTTCTCTGTGACCTACTCTACAATTGGAGCTACTTTGATTTCTTCTCCAGTGACATAATTCCTTTGTCTGTCTTGCAGTGTGCATCCTACCATCTGTGTCCGGCACTTCTATCTTCCTCAACTGCTCTGCCTTCACTGCCAAGTTTCTGTATCATAGAAAATTACTGGTGCAACACTGTTTTGTACACTTAACTTTTCAGCATGCTTTATCCCAGCACTGTGTACTAGGTGGCTAAAGCCCCTCTGATTCTAGTTTTGATCTCCTCATTCAGACTCCTCTTCTCCTCAACTACTCCTTCCACATAACCGAAAGTGTTAACCTGTTACACTATTTTCCTTTCAATCTCAATGTTCAGCTTCTTCTGTTTCCCCATTTGCAGCCATAACTGTCTCATCTGTACTCTGGTTCATCCCACTTGCCTTCAGTTTTGCATTCCATTCCTCTATCATTTGTTGAAGTTCCTGTTCAGCTTCTGCACATAATGCCACATTGCCTGCATACAGCAGCTTTGTTGATCTGTCCCCTCCCACCTGTTTGCTAATGTAGTTCATCACCAGTTTGAACAGTAGTGACTTATAGCTGTACAGTGACAAACCCCAACTACCACTTGAAATTCCTCTTGGAATTTGAACAATGTTAATACTCTTGAATTGGGTCTTGTACATTGCCTGCACTACTTTTACCAATGTTTCTGGGACTTTGAAAAACTGAAAGACTGGCCAAATCAGCTTTCTTGGGACCATATCATACACTATCTCCAAGTATAATAATGTCAGAGCTGAACTCTTTCCTCCATTCTAGCTTCAACTACACTCACAGCAATCTTCACATTGGTTGCACTGCATTCTGATCTGAATCTAAACTTCTTGTATTTCATATTACTTTATGTTACTCTGCATGTTCATTTATCAGTCCTCCTCTCCAACACTTTCAAGCAGTGTGACAAAAGTTTGATACCTCTATACTGCCCACAGTTTTGAATATCCACCTTGTTCTTGTACACTGAAACCAGAATACTTAAATCTCCAGTCATCTCTCCATACGGCTACAAGTACCTTCAGGAGCCACTTCTTCATTACCACACCCAACAGATTGATGATATATGCTTTAACCTCATCTGAGACTGCTAACTCCATGATTTCATTTTCTTCGGTTCTCCTTTTACTTCTAGGGTGAGACCTTTTTTTTCCTCTTTCACTGTATGCAGTGTACAGGGCAGTACAGCTTCTGTGTGTTTTTCTTCATTCAGAAGCTGCTGGAAGCAGTCCTTCCATCTGCTTTTGATATCCTGTGGACTGGTGAGAAGGTTGTTGCTAGCACCCATTATGAACAGTGACGGATGTCTTTCTGCTTTTGCCTTGCAACCCGATAGGAGTTTTTGTGCTATCTGCTAAGTCACTTTCTAGAAACTGGTAGTGTGCCTCTGATACCTTGTTCACTTTGTTAGCCAGAGTTCCTTCTTAGCCCAATCTGTCTTTTGCATCTCCCTCTTTTTCCCGCACTTTATGTATATTATTTCTACACCTGGCTGGGACACAATCTCTCCTTTGGTCTTCACACATGCTGTATTAAGATGATGCCATTCTTCAACTTTAAATTATTTCCTCTTCTTCCTGAGGTGTTACAGTCCTGAGTAGTTCCTCGAACTCTTGGTCTTTCACTCCATTCAACTTTCAGGTCTTTAGCCTAGTCTCTGTTGACCTTAGAGCCTTCTCTGACCACTCCATGGTGCTAATTGGGGCCACCAGCAGTTTATGCTGTGGGCTGATTGCTTAGCTTGGAAGGACTTTGCAATCTCTTGATTTAACCCAAGTGTCCTCCTTATACTGATCACTCTTATAGGTGATCTCTCCCTCTTGCTGAACCATGTGTTGGCCACCATCATGCCATTTGCCAGACAGAAGTCTAGAATGGCTTCTCTCTTATTCCTGCCATGCCACCCATGAGGGTACAGTCTTCCTATCCTGTTCTGTGTGTCCCAATGTCAGCATTCACATCCCCCATCATCAACACCAACTTAAAGTGTCCTCTATCTAGCAGGTCCTGCGACTGTTGCCAGATACCATTTTCCTTGCACTCACAACCCTACTCATGGAACAAAGGCTGAGATTATGAATTCCACTCCGTCTTTACACTGGAGTCCGATTGCCAAGAGTCTTATCACTACTTTTGATGACATCCCTTGCAGTGTTCAGAAGACTCTCTCAGCACAATTTCCACTCCATTTTCTTTTCTGTCCTCAGCCCCTGAATAGAAGATTTTGTATTTCAAGTAGAATGGCTTTCTTGCACTCCTAGACAGAGGATGTCCAGTCTTCTCCTTGCCATCATGTCATTCACTTCCAAACTGCACCCTGTCAGTAATTCTATATTCAGTGTAGCAATCCTTGGTTTATGCTTTGCTTGGCAGGTTGACTGGACTTGCATCCAGCACATACTCAACAGTGCTATCCCAGGTATTTACTAGGCAACTAGACACCAGCAGGCTTGGGATGCTGGGCTTTAGGGAAAAGCACACACTGGCCAATAGGGGTGCACAGACCCTCCTATTGTTAGCTGTTAAGCATGTGGTCCCTAGCAGACTTTGGAGTAGGCTGGGCCCTCAACCCACTTACCATCAAATACCCATGCCTATTTTTCAGTGACTCTAGTCAACATGACCAAATCAACTTGTGCTAATTTTATACAGTCAGATTGGTAGTCCTGACATGGCGTGCAGTGTGTAGTCTGTGTTCTCCTATGTTGAAGACACTGCACACCAGAACTGATGGCTAAAACAGTTGGTCTACAAAACACTTTCCCAAATGGGCAGCTATGCAATGCCTGAGACTTCATTCAATTTTAATTTTTCCTGGGAGACATTGAAATGGAAACCCCCAGCTTGTTTGTGGGAGGTTGAAGAAACCCCACAGAGACATGAGAAGAATGTGCAAACTCCACAAAGGCACTGTGTTAGATGTCAGGACTGAACACTGCACATTGTGTTTGGGAACAAAGAACTTAACCATTAAGCAAAAGTGTATTTTGCACATTAAGGCCTGCATTCTGAAATATTCCTAGCTGAAGTACTGGTTAATAAAAAAAGTAGTTATGTCTTACCATAACATTCCATCTGAGTTGTTTCATCTTCATTTATTCATTACCCTTGGGATTTGGTTCCAACCTCGGAACCGAGCCGGCCTTTTTTCAAACTTGCGTCAGCCACAAACCTCTCGAGCTAAGATTTTACCCATCATGCCCTTCTCCCTGTTATCTCAGATCTAATTTGCAAATTGGAAAAATGAAGCCGAGGCTATCTCTGGTTAGACATGACCTAACAACTGGAAAGAAGGACAAATGAGATCCACCAGAAACCTTTGGAGGGGGAAAGCGGGTGGGCCATAATGAATAAATGAAGATGAAACAACTCAGATGGAACGTTATGGTAAGACACAACTTCTTTATCTGATGATGTTAATCTTCGCTTATTCCTTACTCTTGGGACAGAGACCCAGCTATCTTGTTCCCTGGGTGACCCTATGGAATCACCATAGAACCAAAGGAAGCTCTGCCTCCGGAGGCAGACTTTAATTTGTAATGAGCAATGAAGGTATGAGACCTAGCCCAGGTTGTGGCTGCACAAATGTCATTCAAAGATGTTCTAGCATGGAAGGTTGCAGAAGTTGACACTGATCTTGTAGAGTGGGCCTTTACTCTGCCAGGTAAAGGGATACCATTCTTGCCATAAATGAAAGTAATACAATTTCTCAACCAAGTGGCTAAATAAGAAGTTATGTCTTACCATAACGATCCATGTGAATTGTTCATCTCGCCTTTGTTCTTGCACACGGGTTCGGAGCCGATCCTCGGCTCCGAGTCGGCCGCATCACTAGCTCGCATCTTCGAGAAAGCTTGAGGCACAGTAATATCCCATGATCCTCCGGTGCTAACCCTCAGATCTAGTTTGCTATACCAGAAGAATCCCTCTTAGAAATATGTCTAAAACAGTTATGAACAAATACTACGAAATATCTGAAAACCCTACTGCCAGGTAGAGGATAAAAGATGCCATTACTGATGTTAATAACATGTCAACCATACCTAGAAAAGGCTGAAAAGGAATCTAATCAAAAGCCGTTCTCCCAGACCGTAGGACGGGGGATGGAGGGGGGGAATGTAAGAACAAAGGCGAGATGAACAATTCACATGGATCGTTATGGTAAGACATAACTTCTTAATGTGAAATTGTTCAATCTCGCCGTTTGTTCTTACACACGGGTAGCGTCCCTAGCTCCTTTTTTCCCAGGTGGCTCAAGGGAGAACATTCATGAGTACAGTGGAACCAAACGTCGCCCTGTCCCTGGAGTTCTTGTCTAGCTTGTAGTGGGCGATAAAGGTATGTGGTTTTGCCCAAGCTGCCGCTGCACAAATGGTATCTAAAGGCAAACGAGCGGTATGGGCTGAAGAGGTAGCAACCGCCCTTGTAGAATGAGCTCTGGGTTTGAAAGGAAGTTGTTGTTTGGATTCAGCATATACGAATTTTATGCAATCTGAGAGCCATTTGGATAAGGTAACCTTCGTTACTGCCTGTCCTTTTCTTTGGTCAGCGTATGATACAAATAGTTGATCCGACTTTCTGTACTTTTTTGTCCTATGTAAGTAAAATCTTAGTTGTCTTTGAACGTCCAACTTGTGCAATGTGTATTCCAGCTTATTGGAATGATTTTTAAAGAAGGTAGGCAGTTCAGTAGATTGGTTGATGTTCTGAATCGAACAAATCTTCGGAAGAAAAGATGGATTGGTGCGCAAGGTTACTCTAGCCGGATGAAAAATCATGTACGGGGGTTGGATAGATAGAGCCTGTAACTCTGAAACTCTTCTGGCTGAAGTGATGGCAACCAGAGAGAGTGTTTTCCACGAAAGCAATTTTAACGGAGTTGTGGTTGCTGGTTCAAAAGGGGGCAACATGAGTTGTGCCAGCATGAGATTAAGATTCCAAGGTGGTATTGGATTACGAAAAGGGGGACGAAGATGAAAAGTACCTTTCATGAAGGCTTTACAAAGCCTGTGAGACATAAGAGAACCATCCTTACGGCCAGTATGAAAATTAGATATAGCGGCCAGTTGAACCCTTACAGTGGATGTTGATGCTCCTTCTTGAAAAAGAGAGGAAAGGAAATCTAGTATCTGGTGTACTGGGGCCCCGAATGGATCTGTACCTTGTTTGGAGGCCCAGTGCACAAAACGGTTCCATTTGCTAATGTACAATTTTCTTGTAGATGGTTTGTGAGAAGATACAATAATTTGTTGTACTGCAGGAGATAGTAACTCCGACCTGGCTAAGATGGGAAGCGGAGCAGCCAAGCTGTCAGTTTGAGGGACTTGAGGAAGGTGTGAGGAACTCCCGACGAGTGTGTCAACAGATCTGGTTCCGTGTCCAGAATCCATGGTTCCTCCACTTGATGGGATTGAAGGAAGGGAAACCAGATTTGTCGAGGCCAGAATGGTGCTATCAGTATTATGGTCCTGTCCAGACGTTCGGCTTTCTGCAAAAACCTGGGAATTAGCGCAACAGGAGGAAAAGCATAAAGGAGACCCGGGGGCCAATCGTATACCAGTGCGTCCCTGGGGACACCCCCTGGGGGGGGTAACAGGGCAAAATAACTTCTGCATTTGGCATTCAAAGGGGATGCAAACAGGTCGCAGCAAGGCTGGCCCCATCTGCAGAAGATCTCTTCCGCTACTTGACGTTTGAGGGATCACTCATGAGGGAACAGGATGGCTCTGCTCAACCTGTCCGCGATTACGTTGGAAATCCCCGGGATGTGCGTTGCTATCAGAAAGCGTCCAGTGGACTTTGCCCAGTGCCAAAATCTGAGGGCCTCTCTGCATAACGGGTAAGATCTGGTTCCCCCTTGCTTGTTTATGTACCAGACCACTGACATGTTGTCTGTCTGAACTGTCACTGTTCCCCGAGGTAAGGACTCGTGAAAGTGTTGCAACGCTAGAAACACTGCCCTCATCTCTAGAACATTGATGTGCAGATTGTACTCCATTGTTGGACCATTGACCTTGGACTGTTTGTCCCTGAAAGAATCCCCCCCACCCTATCAGGGAAGCGTCCGTGGTTAGAGTTGCTACCGGACTGGGTAATATAAAGGGTCGTCCTAGTGTTAGCTCTTGACTGTGTATCCACCACAAGAGATCCTTTTTGCAATAATTCGTGATCCAGATTTCGTGAGACAGTGGAAGTTGATACGACCATTGGGCGAATAGCATCCATTGAAGGATCCTCATGTGCATTCTGCCCAAGGGAACTACAAGAAGGGATGCTGCCATCAAGCCTAGCACTCTTAATACTCGTTGTGCAGAGACTCTGTTGTTCTGAAGGAGCAGCGAAATTTGGTGCCTGAGGTCTGACACTTGATGGGGGGAGAGTAACTTGAGCCAGGGAAGTGTCTAGCTGTGCTCCTATAAATAAGATACGCTGTGACGGCGATAAGACAGATTTTCCAAAATTCACCGTTATGCCTAGTGAAGAGCAAAGATTGATGGCGTAGTCCCTGGCCTGTAGAAGACGACACTTGGTGGTGGCGGAAAGGAGCCAGTCGTCTAGATAAGGAAACACCCGGAATCCCTTTCGTCTCAGGTGAGACGCTACTACTGCCATGCATTTGGTGAACACCCTGGGGGCTGAGGTGAGACCAACGGGCAGAGCGCGAAACTGGAAATGACTGGCTCCCAGCCGGAAGCGCAAATGATCTCTGGACACCCTGGCCATTTTGATATGGTAGTATGCGTCTTTGAGATCTATAGAGCACATCCAGTCGCCCTTTTGCAGAAAAGGGAGGATTGACTGAAGCGTGACCATCCGGAACTTTTCCTTTTTTACAAAGGTATTTAACTTGCTGAGGTCTAAAATTGTCCTCCAGTCCCCTGTTTTCTTTGGAACTAAAAAGAACCTTGAGTAAGTTCCGGATCCTATTTGGTCCGCTGGGACTGGTTGGATGACTCTGTTTTCGAGCAACCTTCTTATCTCTATGGTTGCTTGGTCTCGCAGACTGGGTGGAACATCTGGGAGTTTTTTGGAGTTTGGTGGTATTGTTATGAAGGGGATGTTGTAGCCTCTGGTAACTATGCTTTTTACCCAGTAATCGGATGTAAGATTTAGCCAGGCCTCTGGGTATAAAGCCAAGTGACCCCCGACTGCCTCCAGAGCAGGACAGTCAGGCCTGCACTCAGGAGTGCTGGAAGGGTTTTCCAGAGAAAGTCTCTCTGTCACCCTGATTTTGCGGACCCCCTCTGCCGGCTGGGCGGCGTCTTCCATTTCTTCCCCCTCCTCTGCCTCTGGAGGGGGCGTCACTTTGGGTGTGTTGAAAAGATCCCAGAGTCTTTCGGAACCACATCTTTCCTCCTCGTTGCCCTTTAGGGTAGGGTCTAGATGGAACGGAAAAACGGACCCCTACGGCAGACAGGGTCTTTCTTGTTCACACCTTGTGAGAGTCTCCTTTACTTTGGGCCCAAACAGGGAGGCATCATCAAAGGGGGCATTGGCAAAAGAAGACTTAAAGGCTTCCGCAAAGGAGCATAAGCGCAACCAGGATTGTCTTCTCAGTGCAATCGCTGAAGCTGCCGCTCTACTCGATCCTTCGGCTGTGTATGAAATCAGCCTCATGGACAAGTTGACTATGGAATTTAGGGTGTTAAGTTGAGCTGTCACTTTCTCGGCGACAGCAGCATCTGTGTGTCCCTGAAGAGTATCTCCTAATTCCTTAATGAGATCTCTCTGTAAACGCGTAAAATGCGTAAGGTAGTTGAGCGATCGGATGGAAAAAGTCGCCGAACTAAATATGCGCTTCCCATATCTGTCCATTGTCCTAGAATCCTTATTAGGAGGATGGACAGAGGAAGATGATTCAGACATCTCTTTCTTAGTGGCCGCCGCCACCACCATAGTGTCTACGGGAACCCCTTTTGTAAGGTAGGCTTTATCTTGGGGGGCTGTCATGTATTTGTTGGGTTTACGCGGGACTGGTTCCACTGTATCAGGTGTTTCCCAAGCCCCCTGAGCTACTAGATCCATGAGATCGTCAAAGGGAGGAGTCACCCAGGAGGTAGAAGGTTGAGTCCCAAATGCCTTCAGTAAAACCGATTCATCCGCAGAAGGGGTAAGGGTTTGCCAGTCCCCTCTTTGCTTCAGGATTTCCAAAATGTCTGCGAAGGAGACATCCTCAGAGGTGGACCGTGGGGACCCTTCTGTTTCATCTAAATCATTATCAGATGTAAGAGATTCCTGTGGGGAATCTATGTGCCTCCTCTTGCACAGTCGTTTCCTCGGAACATCCTCAGTGGGAGCTTCTGGGGATGCATCTGAGGAACCAGAGTCTCCCTGTGGGGATTTCTGAGGCATTGGGTCTTGACGCTTGGTAGGTACCGAAGGTACAGAAGCAGAACGCGGACCTTTTGGGGAAGGAGATAAAGAAGCCGATGAAGTAAGTGTCTGATCCGACAAGACCTTCCTCATGATGTCAAAGGCACTGGTGCCCCGACCCGAAGATCCGACCCGATCCGAAGAAGGAGATAGTTTCTCCGGAATCGGAACCACGGGCTCCAACACAGAGGACGGATCCGAACTGATCTGAGCCGAGGCACCGAGAGGAAGAGTCGGAACCGAAATCTCGGTTCGACTATCCCCCCCGGAACCCAGGAAAGATGGTCGGCTCCGAGACTCTCCGGCTGCTTCCGAAGGAGTCGAGGTCAACGGAGCCGATAGCACTACTGGAGGCTTCGGCACCGAGGGCTCTACAATCATCGGTTCTTCAACTCCTAACACCGATGACTCGACGGGTCTCGGAGGAGGAAGTGTCGAGGGAGCTGGAATAGCTTCGAGTTTCGAAACCAACTGGGACGAAACCTCGAGTAATTTTGAGAAAGCCGAGTTCTCCATAAGCTTCTGTACCACTCTGGAGTCGGAAATGGGCCTTGAAGAACGGGTCGAAGGAATCGAAGCCGTCACCGAGCGAAGGATAGTAGATGGTGGTACCTCTGATACCGGCTCCAAGACCTGAGCCTCGTGCAGAGATAAGGTCTTGACACCCGGCACCATAGGAGCCGGTGTCCGAATTTGAAAAGAAGTGCTCGAGCCGATGACTTGGGCTCCGACACTCTTGAAGACTTCGATCCCTTCGAAGACTTCGAAACCTGTTCAGCCTTGTCCAGGGCTTCTTGAAATTCAGGTTTGATTAAACCTCTGTCCACCAACTTCCTGCGTCTTTCCAGCATGACCCTCCCACTAAAGGAATGACAGATGGAACAGTCTTCCTGCAAGTGGAGAGGGCCAAAACAGTAGATGCAGGAAGAATGGTTGTCAGTAATGGACATCTTCTGTCCACACTGACACCTTTTGAATCCACTCTTAGTCTTTTCTGACATTCTAGTAAAAGACAGCACTATATAGAAAAGAATTTTTAACTACCAAATCAGTATATAAGTATCTAAATATATATAAATGTATAACAAACACACCACAGCACACTGATATATACGTATATATATATTGAAAGAAAAAAGAAAAAAGTTAACTTTCTTTAAAAAAATACTGTAAGATGTTACAGACAAAAAAATGGCCTAAGGCCCTTACTAATAATTTTAAAGGTAACAAACTACCTAACTAGTTCACACAACTATCTATATATATGAAGCTATCAATTATAAAGATAAAGATTATAAGAATATAGAAAATATAACTATATTTATCAATAAAAACAGTAAAAATTGTACTGGCCCGAGCCTCTCGATGTGATCTGCTGCTAGCGGCAAACTAGATCTGAGGGTTAGCACCGGAGGATCATGGGATATTACTGTGCCTCGAGCTTTCTCGAAGATGCGAGCTAGTGATGCGGCCGACTCGGAGCCGAGGATCGGCTCCGAACCCGTGTGTAAGAACAAACGGCGAGATTGAACAATTTCACATGTAACTTTAGAAACTGGACAACCTAATCTGGATTCAGAAAAGGTCAAAAACAACTGGTCAGATTTTCTATTAAATTTAGTCCTGTCTAGGTAAAAATGAATGTCTATGTACATCCACGGTATGCAGGCAATATTCCCCTCTGTTAGAATGATTAGGGAAGAACACTGGCAAATCAACAGTCTGATAGAGAACTTAAACGACCTTGGGCAAAAAGGTCGGATTGGTCCTTAATGAAACTCTGTCCTTGTGAAAAATGAGGTAGGGGGGTTTGATAGACAAGGCCTGTAATTCAGAAATATGTCTGGCAGAAGTAATAGCAACTAAGAACAACATTTTCCATGATAGATACTTTAGATCACAGGTAGATGCAGGCTCAAAAAGAAAAGTTGTCAACCCCTGAAGGACTAAGGCCAGGTCCCAAGGTTGAACAGGTTCTCTGAACGGAGGCTTTAGTTGGGTTACTCCCTTCAGAAAAGTCTTACAAAGTATGTGAGACATTAAGGAAGAGCCTTGGAAGCCATTATGAAAATTAGAAATTGCAGCCAAGTGAACACGAACTGTGGAGGCTGCTACCCCCAATTTAAAAAGGTCTGAAAGATATTCTAGCACAATAAAAACAGGGTCTGTAAAAGGGTCCAGTTGTTTATCTTGTAGCCAGAGAGAAAACCTCTTCCATTTGCTGTGGTAGAGTAGCCTGGTGGATGATCTATGAGAGGCAATCAGAATGTCACGCACAGAGGAAGATAGGTCATACTGCCTGGCAATCATTGGAAGTGGATAAACCAAACTGTCAGTTTCAGGCTTGACAGGTTTGGATGAACCAGATTCTGCGGGTGAGAGATCAACTCTGGGGTCAGACTGAGAATCCATGGTCGATCTAGCGGATGAGGCCACAGGAAGGGAAACCAAACTTGTCAACGCCAATATGGAGCGAGGATCACTTTGCTCTTCAACCGACGCGCTTTCTTGAGGAACAGGGGAATGTGGGGTATTGGAGGATAGTCATATAGCAGACCCGAGGGCCAATTGTGGACTAGAGCATCTCTTGGTGACTGTCCCTGAGGGGGGATAAGGGCAAAGTAGTTGCTGCACTTGTGATTGGACTGGGACGCAAATAGGTCACAGCAAGGCTGGCCCCAGCGGTCGAAAATCTTCGCCGCCACTAGAGGATTGAGAGACCACTCGTGAGACTGTAGAATGCATCTGCTCAACTTGTCCGCTATCATGTTGGAGCTCCTGGTAATGTGCGTTGCAATCAGAAAACGATTGGAGGCTATTGCCCACTGCCATATTCTCATGGCCTCTCAACAGAGTGGGTGTGATCTGGTTCCTCCTTGTTTGTTGATGTACCAGACTACTGCCATGTTGTCTGACTGGACTGCAATAGTCCCTGACGGAAGGATCGATTGGAACGCTTGCAACGCTAGTAGCACAACCCTCAGTTCTAGGAAACTGATATGCAGATGGGCCTCCATCTGTGACCAAGTGCCTTGGACTATCTTCCCCTGAAACAGCACCCCCACCCCATCAGGGGGCATCCGTGCTCACTGTGGCATTGGGCTGATGAGGGGTGAAGGGGCGAGACCACTGGTGAGGGTTGTTTGACATCCACCAGAGCAAGTCCTGTTTGCAAATCTTGGTTATTCGAATTGGAAAAGATAAGGGGTGAGGGATGGGTACCACTGAGTAAGAAGCAGCCATTGAAGAAGCCTCATGTGTAGCCTTTCTATGGGGACTATGGTGATGGAGGCTGCCATCGATCCCAGCAGTTGAAGAATGGATCTAAGGCTAGATTCTGTGAGAGTATTACCTGAGCCTGCGTTGGTGGTGCTGCGGTAGCGTTGTCTCCTCACAGAAGTTGCACGTTCGATTCTCAGAGCGTCTTCTGTGTGTCGACATACGAGAATGGGCATTCCTTTGTTGGAGGTTGTGCGTTAGGCCTGGCAAGCCAGCACGTAAAAATCTACTGCCAATCATTAGCGGACTGGAGTTCCGCTGTGGCGACCCCTAACCGGGAAAAGCCGAAAGACAGTTTATTACCCAAGCCTGTTCTTTGATCCTCTGAATTCTGTAATCTGCTTGAGAGGCTGTACAAGTCAGTGTGTCCAGAATCACTCTAATGAGAGACTCGGAGTAAGGTTTGACTTCTTCCAGTTTATCAATATTCTGTGCTGCTGTGCAGTGTTTAGGGTGTAAGTCAAGGCCTGATCCAGTAGAAGTCTTGTTGGGGCAGTAATGAGCCAGTTGTCTAGGTAGGGAAACACCTGGAATCCTTGAAGCTGCAAATGAGCTGTGACTACTGCCATGCACTTTGTGAACACTCTGGGGGCTGTAGAGAGTCTGAAGGGGAGTAGGCAAAACTGGTAATGACTGGCTCCCACCCGGAAGTGAAGATATCTTCTTGAGTACCTTTCCACCTTTATATGGCAGTACGTGTCTTGAACATCTATGGAGCACATCCAATCATCTTTTTCCAAAAGTGGAAGTATATACTGAACTGTGACCATCTGGAATTTTTCTGTCTTTATGAATTTGTTTAGGGCGCTGAGATCCAGAATTGGTCTCCAGTCCACTGTCTTTTTTGGCACCAAAATGAATCTTGAATAGAACCTGGATCCCGTCTGTTCTGGGGGACTGTTTGGATGACTTTTTCTAAGCAGCTCTAATATCTCTATAGCTGCGGCTTTCCTTTGACTGGGTGGTACGTCGAGTAAGCTTCTGGGTAAGGCGGGAATGAATAAGAAAGGAATATGGTATTCTCTGGTGATGAGCCTTTGTACCCAAGCATCTGTAGTTATGGTTTGCCAGGCAGAAGGGTACAAGGAAAAATGATCGCCGGCTGCTTCCAGAGGAAAGCAATCGGACTGCTCTTCAGGAGCGCTGATAGGGCTGTCCAGAGAAAGATTCCCTGGAACTCCGGTTTCACGGACCTCCCCTGCCACGAAAGAGGCATCTTCCATTAGAATTCCCCCCTGCCTCTAGTGGAAAACTCGGTCTGAGAGTCACGGAAAGGACCCTGACTTTTTGCGACACACATTCCCACTCTTCTGATTCCTAGAATAGAATCGCTGAGGAGAAGATAAACGGACACCCATGGCAGATAGGGTCTTACCGTCTTGTTCACATGTGGCCAATGTATCTTTTACCCTGGAGCCAAACAAAGTAGTGGTCTCAATAGGGATGTTAAGGAAGGAAGCCTTGAAGGGATCCGCAAAGTCACAAAGGTGCATCCAGGCATGGCGTCTGATGACAATGCCTGCACCCACAGCTCTCGCTGCTCCCTCAGTAGCGTGTGATATCAAAACGCATTGAGGAATTGGAAACCGATACTAATGTCACTAACAGAGAGGCCACCTCGTCTCGGACCTCATCAGAAACTGTTCCTGCCAATGTCTGAGAGCTTGGACACCTGGTCTCTCTGTAGCCTTGTGAAATGTGCCAGGTAGTTCAAGGACCTAACAGCAAAGGTCGATGACGCAAAGACTCGCTTCCCTAATCAGTCCACCGCACAGGAATCCTTATTAGGTGGGTGAACAGCCTGGCTTTCCTCTTCCAGTTCCTTCTTTGTAGCAGCAGCCACCACCATGGTGTCTACTGGGAGACCTTTCGACCAATGGGAGCATTCTTCTGGGGGAGAAAAGATTTTGTTCGGCCTACAAGGTATGGCCTCCACAGAGTCCGGTGCTTTCCACGCACACTGCACGATGAGCTCATCAGCAGGTGGGGTAACCCAGGTTGTAGGGGGCCGGGAATGAAAAGTCTGCAGGAACACAGACTCCTCTAAGGAAGGATTAGCGGGCGTCCATTCACCTCCCTGCTTTAAAATTTCGAGGATGTCACCAAGGGAAACCTTGTCAGACTGTAAACGTGGGGACCCCTCCCAGTCATCGTAATCTGTGTCTTCAGTCACCGACTCGTCCATGTGCTTCCTCTTACACGTAGTCTTGCGGTGGCCTTCCTCAGTGGGAGACTCTGGGGAAGGCTGCAAGCACGGGATCTCTAGGGGAACAATGGCCTGAGACTCTTGCGCCCAGAGTCCGGGGGGGTGCGACTTGAGACAGCTGAGGCTGAGAGAAAGAAATAGTCTCAGACAGAGGCGGCCGAGAGGCAGTGGCCAGTGTTCGCTCCAAGGCTAGGAAGGTCAGCCCACCCGAGGAGGGGATGTCTCGAAACCTCCAAAGAGGTTGGAGTATAGGTAGCAGTCTGCGGAGAAGGGTGAGCAACTCCAGAGGAGAGGGGCACTTTTGAAGGGTCAAGAATTCCTCTGGCCAAAAGCAGCTAGTCTATAAGACACACCACATAATGTTCAGGAAGGCTTCTGGTAGACCTCACTGAAAGCCCTGAAGGCAATTCGGGCCTGTCCAAAAAAGGGCTAGCACGACCAGTGAAAGAAGGTGTCTGAATAGGTAATGTCAGCACCAAAACGGGTGGCATTTGTATAGTTTGCACCACTAAAGCCGGCGCAGAAGCGGTATGCACCAAAATCAACGGTGTGGAAAATTCCTGCACCGAGAACGGTGTTGTCAAAGTTGGAGTTGTCTGTACCGAAACCATCGGCACCCATAAAGCCTGCACCAAAGATGACTGCGCCGATATACCAATCGGTGCAGAGAAAGTCTGCACTGAAAGTACAGTTGTGTAAACTTAAATGTAGATGTTCAAGTGTATTCACTGTTGCAGTCATTACATTTGGGTAATCTGCTGGCAGGCTGCCCTCAGTCAGCCTGATTGTAAAGTCTTGGGTCCTGCGTCGGTTGCTCTCCCTTCTTTCATGACGTCAGGTCATCAGGGGTATAAAACATGCAGCCGACGTCATTACCTCAGTTTTTCTTGCCCCAGATGTCAGGTGCCCCCCGAATGGGGAGCAAAATATAATCTTAAATTACAGCAATATACCTCTCCAATCAAAAGCAAATACATCAAAAAGGATTTTAAGCATAGGAACAGAAAGTAGAGGTATAGTCAGAGAAAAAACAGGGGGCTGGAGGGAGGGTAACCAGGACTGCAACCAGTGAATACATTCAAACATCGACATTTATGCCAAGTGTACACAACTGCACTATGTTCTACGTGTTTTACTCTTGTAGTCATTACATTTGGGTAGATTCGCAAAGCCATGGTTGGGAGGATGGATTTATACAGCAGTAGGACCAGCAAGACAGCAGTGGCAAAACCAGCTCTGGATTTAGAGAAAATTGGTAAATGATAATGCTTGGTGAAAGTATGAACTGAACTCCAGGTAGCAGCTTCTAGAATATCCCTGGTAGGAACACCTCTGAGAAAGGCTGTAGAAGTAGATGCAGCCCTGGTGGAATGAGATCTGATCCCCTGGGGAATAGGCTTTCCATGATGCTTGTAGCAGAAATTAATGCAATGGCTTATCCATTTAGAAATGGTTTGTTTTGAAATAGCCTTTCCCTCTGCCCCTGCAGCAAATGCTACCAGCAGTTCAGATTTTCTTCGAGTTTTAGTTCTGTCCAAGTAAAATCTCAGTTGTCTGTGCACATCCAATGAATGCAGAATCCATTCCCCTTTGTTCTGTGGATTGGGAAAGAAAGTTGGCAAATGAATGGACTGATTAAGAGCCACCCTGGATACCACCTTGGGCATGAAGGATGGATTGGTCCTGAGTGACACCCTGTCCGTATGAAAAATGATGAAAGGCTCCACTGCCATATGGGCCTGTAACTCTGATATCCTTCTAGCTGAAGTGACTGCCAGAAGGAAGGTTGTTTTCCAAGAAAGAAATTTTAAGTCTGCAGTAGCAGCTGGCTAGAAAGGAGGCAGAGTGAGTTTCTCCAATACAAAGTTAAGGTCCCAGGCAGGGGATGGAGCTCTCCTGGGTGGTCTCAAGTTCTTGGCCCCACTGAGGTACTGCTTGAGAAGAGGGGAGGTTCTGTGTTATAATTAGCTGAAATGGCTGAGGCGTGGATTTTAATGGAGGAAAAAGACATGCCCTTGTGAAGCATCTCAGCTAAATATTGTAAAATCTGAGGTAAACTGGGTGCTGCTGTGCTCGTTCCTTGAGATTGATTCGAAGCACAGAATTTTCCATTTGTCAGCATAAGATTTTCTAGTACTAGGTCTTCTCGCCTCCAAGATGACATCCATCACAGGTTTGCTGAGGGATGTTAAGGGTGAATTTAAGTGATTAGACAAGCTGCAAGGTTCAATGTAGGGAGCTGACTGTGCAGAATCTGGTTCTCCTGCTGAGACAGTAAGGAAGGTGTCTGAGGCAGGTGCCATGGGGATATCTGAGGCACACTGCGCAGGAGCAGGTACCAGTGTTGGTGTGGCCAGTCTGGAGCAATCAAAATAATTTTTTTGGTTTGTCCTGTTTGACTTTTAGCAGAACTTTGGAGAGCAGAGGCAGAGAGGGAAAGGTGTAGACTGATAATTTTTTCCGGCTGAAGGACAGGGCATCCCACTTTCCAGGCTTTCTTGTGAGGAGTTCTTGTATAAAATTGTCCAACTGGTAGTTCTGAGGGGAAGCAAATAGATCAATGTCTGGGCTCCCCCATTTCCTTGTCAACATGTTGAAAATCTGTGGTTCCAGTTTCCATTCGTGTGGGTCCATGAGATTTTTGCCTAGTTCGCCTGCCATAATATTCAGCTTTCCTGGCAGGAATTGAGCTTGTAGTTGCACTTGGTAGCTCAAGGCCGTGTTCCACAATGCCAAGGCTAGTCTGCAGAGGGGGTAGGAATGTGTTCCCCCCCCCCGCTTATGTACCACATAACAGTGGTGTTGTCCGTCTTTACCATTAGTTTCCTGGATGAAGGTAGTCCTTGAAGGCTGTCAGTGCATTCTGTACAGCTAGCATTTCTTTTTGATTGATATGTAGGTGCATTTGATTGGGGCCCCATTTGCCCTGAATGCACTTCCCTGCCAGATGAACCCCCATGCATAGTCTGAGTTTGTAGTTAGAGTTTGGGCGGCAGGGGGTGGTGTGAATGGCAGTCCCTTGTTTTGGTGGCAGGCCTCTGCCCACCATAGGAACTCTAGTCCTAGGCAAGGTATGATAGGAATCATTGCTTCCAGGCTGTGACAATGTTGACTCCATAAACTTTTTAAGTACCACTGAAGTTTCGTCATATGCAGTCTTGCATATGGAATTAAAAGAATGCAGGAGGCCATGAACCCCAAAGGCTTGCAGTATTTGTCTTGCAGATAGCAGGGTTTTTGTGGCCACCTGTTTGAAGTAAGTCACCAAATGAATTTGCTTTTCTGGTGTGAGGAAAGCCATCTGGGCAGTTGTATTCAAGCTTGCACCCAGGAATGTAATTTGTTGAGAGGGTACCAGTTGTGATTTCTTTTCGTTTATGGTGTACCCTAGACAAGTTAGAATCCTTTTTACAAACGCCAGATGTTTTATAAGTATGGCTTGGTTTTCTGCCTGAATTAGGCAATCATCCAGGTATGGATATATTTTAATATTTATTTGCCTGCAAAATGCAATTACTGGAGCCAGGCACTTTGTGAATACCCTAGGTGCAGTAGACAAGCCAAAGGGCAGTGCAGAGAACTGATAATGCAAGTAGCCTGCTTTGAAGCGTAGGTATCTTCTGCAAGATTCCCTGACTGGGATATGCAGGTAAGCTTCTTTTAAATCTAGAGTTGCCAATCAGGCATCCTTGCCTAGCATAGGAAGTAACTGGTGAAGAGTCAGCATCTTGAATTCTGGAATGTCCAGAAAGGTGTTTAGAGTAGACAGGTCCAGAATTGGACGCCATGATTCGTCTTTTCTGGGTACCAGGAAAAGTCTTGAATAGAAACCTTGTCCCTTTTCCTCTTCTGGTACTAGTTGAATAGCCCCCATGTTTAAGAGGGAAAGTACTTGTTTCTGAGCCTCTGCCCACTGATTTGGGGGCAGGTCTGGCCACCCGTTTGGAGTTGGCAACGTGTGAAAATGAAATATGTATCCCTGGGACACTATTTAAAACCCATTTGTCCTGGGTTATGAGTTGCCAGTTTTTTGCATGAAGAGCAATTTTTCCCTCCAAAGGGGTGGCTGAAAGGTAAGTGCTTAGTAATTTTAAAGGAAAGTCATTGAGACTGTTTACCATAGGGGGGTGTCTTATTTCCAGATTTGGAAGCGGAAGCACCCCATTGCTTAGTTCTGAGAGTTCCTTGGGACTGAAACCTGGTTCTTTTGGTGTGTCTAGGTTTGGTAAATAAAGCACAAAACCGACAGCAAGGTACGTCGTGGTCAGCACCTAGGCAAGAAATACAGTATAAATGAAAATCTTTACGAGGTATTTGCTTCCCACAAGTAAAGCAATTATTAACTTTTACTGACATCGGTAAGGAGCAAGAAAAAGTTTCCCCAACAGGGTACTTAGCTTTATGTTGAAGACTGGTTCTGAAACTCAAAAACGAAAATTTCAGGAGTCGGCCGACCGGCACTTGCGAATTGCTTCTGTTTTGAGCACTACACGGCAAGAAAGACTGAGGTAATGACGTCGGCTGCATGTTTTATACCCCTGACGTCATGGAAGAAGGGACAGCAACTGATGCAGGACCCAAGACTTTGTTAATCAGCCCGACTGAGGGCAACCTGAAAGCAGACTGCAACAGTGAAACATGAAGAACATCTAGTCAGTGCCATAGTAGTCTGCACCATGAAGGCTGAAGTCTGCATCGAAAGCAACGGTGTAGAGGGACCAGCAGACATAAGAGAAAGAGTCAAATGAATCTGTGCCGAAGCAGTCACTGGCACCGACGACTCTGACAATTTAGCCTTTTTATGTTTCAATTTCTTAGGGTCTCCATTGGGAGATGATGGAAGAGACTTAGACCTTTTATGTTGTTTGAAAGGAGAAGATAACTGCGACCCAGAAATTGCCTCGCAGAAAGAGGTCTTAAGGAGACCCCTTAGTACTAATTTATTTTTATGTTCAAAGTCCTGGCAGAAAAACCTTTACAAATCTGACAGGGAGGCTTCACTGTGAGATGTGGTATGCCCAAACAGTAAACACACAAGTCATGCGTGTCAGAGTGAGGCGGTTTGTGTCTGCACTCCAAACACCTCTTAAAGCCTGGACTCCCTTTCTTCATAGACATGTCCACAAAAATTCAAAAACTAGGCGCACACACACACTGTAACAAAGCAAAAGTGAGGACGAGGAAAGACTACCAACAAAGACAGTAGAAGATACTAAAAAGGTACAGGTAATAAAGAAAAAGAAGATACAACTTAAAGTCAAAAAGCTAAGAATTCTGAGAGAGAAAACAAAAAAATTATCAAAATATAGACTTAGCTGGAGAGGAACAGCTCGACATGGCTGAACAGCAATGTGGCAAAGCAGATCTGAGGTAACAGGGAGAAGGGCGTGATGGGTAAAATCTTAGCTTGAGAGGTTTGTGACTGACAAGAGCTTGAAAAAAGGCCGGCTCGGTTCCGAGGTCGGAACCGAATCCCAAGAGTAAGGAATAAATGAAGATTAACATCATCAGATACAGGGTTTCCAAGCAGAGACAAAGCCTACTGGTTCAAAAGAAGCAAGGGTTATTTTTTTCTGAAATTAAGCTGTAGTCCCACAGAAGAGGGCCCTAAATGCATGGTGTAAGGAGAGAGACATATAATGTGGTTCTAACAGCAGACAAGTGCATCTTAAATGATGGATAAGAATGGATTCTGTCAAACAGGAGAGAGTAATAAAGGACGGTTTGTTGAACAGAAATCAATTTAAGATAAAAGAATAGTTGCGCAAAATCTTACCATAACCATAGATGTCCTTCTCTTCCATGTTGCAGTATTTATACTGTGGGATTCTCCGCATCAGGCGACCCGAATGTCAGCTCCTATACAAAAGCTTTCAACCTGGTTGCTGTTATGTGCGTGGTATGTCACACACAGGGTCATAAACCAGGGGCCTTAAATGTGAAGTCTGCATACAAAGACTTCAGAACTAACTGCCCAGTTGGGACAGTAGCTTAGGAGATGACAAAAGATGTCTTTCAGATAGGTGAAATGCCACAGACTGACCCAGAATGGGCCTAGTGCTGGTAGGGGCTTAATGGAGTCTCTAGTCCTGTAACTATTTCAGAGGGAGGCAGGAGGGAGGGAGGGAGGGAAGGAATACTGCAACATGGAAGAGAAGGACATCTATGGTTATGGTAAGATTTTACACAACTATTCTAGATCCTTCTATCCTCATGTTGCAGTATTCATACTGTGGGAGAGTACCACACTCCAGGAAAGAGGAAGGGTGGAGGAAGAGGTAGCGGATTCCAAAAAATCCCTGCAGGATTGCCCTAGCAAAACCTGCTCTGGAGATATGGTTGAGTTTGTAATGTTTGGTGAAGGTATGCACAATGGACCAGGTGGCTGCTTCAAGGATGGTAGGTGTGTCCAAGCCTTTGAAGAAGGCTTTGGAAGAAGCTACTGCTCTAGTGGAATGAGTCCTGATCCCCTGATTCAGGGCCTTTCCATGGTATGAGTAGCAGAAAAAAATGCTTTTTCTGATCCAACAGGAAATAGTCTGTTTGGAGATTGCCTTGCCCAGGGCTCTGGGATGGAAGGAAACAGAGTTGGTTTGACTTTCTGATGGCCTTGGTTTTATCCAGATAAAATCTTAAATGCTTGTGAATGTTCAGGGAGTGTAGTATTCTTTCACTGTCATTCAGAGAAGAGAAAACGGCTGGTAAGTGAATGGATTGATTTAGTGAAAGTTCGTTGACCACTTTGGGCATGAAGGAGGGATTGGTGCGCAGGGTCACCCTGTCTCTATGCAAGATAGTCTAAGAGGGGCATGCCAGGAGTGCCTGTAGCTCTGACACCCTTATTGCAGAAGTGAGGGCTATAAGACCGTTTTTCCATGTGCACATCTGCAGTGATGCAGAAGTGGCTGGTTCAAATGGAGGCAACATAATTTTCTCCAGGATATAATTCAGGTCCCAGGGTGGTGGAGTAGGCTTTCTGGACACTGACAACACTCTTCTAATAGATCTCTCTATTATAGAGTGCAAGAGATGCATCTACACTAAGAATCTTGAATCTCTTCTCTCTCTCGCACTCAAAACAGTAACACTGAAGAGGTTGTCAACTCACCCACTCTATTAATGCACATAGTACCCACTACTCATACACACAGTATGCATCCAACACATAAATCAACATACGGGGACCGCTCTCTCAAACAACTTACCAAAATACCAGAGACCTCCAAAATGAAAGACTACTACAACTAACACAGTTCCCACAGCACCCTAGATACAGAGCAATACCAGTGTCTCACCTACCAAGCCCTTAAGGCATAACACTCGAAGAAAAAAAAACATTCTTGTCATTGGAGACTCCACAGTGAAACATACAGGATGTCCCACTCACCAGGTTAGATAAGGAGAACGCCACGGTCAGCTGCCTGTCCAGTGCCAGGATTCGCCAGATCAAGCATGATTCAGGTCTCTTAGCAACAAGTATCATTATGACTCTGTCATAGCTCACACTGGAGTGAGCCACACCTCACTGGACTACATGAGGAGAGACATGACTGAGCTCTGAGTATGTGTCCCTAGCCCTGAGTAGCATATTATCCTCACCTAGAATGATGCTACAGTATAAACAAAAAATGATCAGCTTCAATAATTGGCTTAGTCTTTGGTGTCATTCAAAGGGGACCCAGTTTCTGTCAGCCTGGGAAGACATGGTCAACAAACCTCGCTGCTTTGCCAAAGAGGGTTGGCACCTGGCACAACTAGCTTTCGGCTGCTGGCAAAGGATCTTGCCTCCCCCACAGTGCCTTTTTTAGACAAGGTCTCAAAAACAAAACTGCAGACGTGAAAATTGTCGACCATAACAAAATAAGCATTAGGCTGCTAAATGCTAGGAGCTTAAACCAAAAACTGCACACCCTGGAAGCACTTATATCACTGGAGGATGTAGATGTCTATGCAGTTTGAGAACCAAAGGAGGCGGTGTTTCTATCTATATTAGATAGAAATTCACCTCCCGACTAGTCAGACTGGACAACTCCACGGAGTTGCTCCAAGTTCAGATTACTGTGGGTAAGACCCCAATTCAAGTCACAGCTACAGATCCCACCTACATGGATCATGATGCACATGAGGCTTACTTGACCAAACTGGAGTCAATCCAAATATTGTCAAGCACAATGGTCAAGGGGGATTTCAATTATCCCACCATCAAATGGGAAACCTACTCTAGCCCTAACTCACTAGCTCAAAAGTTCCTTGACTTTGTTAACTCAAATGCCTTGGAACAACTTGTACAAACCCCAACAAGTGGAACAAACATACTAGATCTGGTCCTCACTAATATGAGAAACAGATGCACCACCGCAACTGTCAGATCCTCAGTTAAATCTGACCACAATCAATCACCTTCGAACTGGCACCAGCAGTAAAACTCTCAAAGGGCGAAGTCAGACTAAAAAAAACTTCAAGGCAAACTATGCCCTACTAGAGGAAGGTTTAAATGCATTCCAAGCTCCACCCCCGAAGTGGTAAATACACTTAAATCCCTGTAAAATCACTTGTATAAGTGCAGAGACTGGGCTGTTCCAGAGAGAATCAAATACAGAGGCCCACATAAAACAAAAGCTGCCCTGGTGGACATCCAACATCAAACAACACAAAAAGTTGCTATCTAAGAAAACTAAGGGGAGGCTCCAACAATGGAAAAGCACCCACCTCAGCCTCAACAGTTGAATAAGACATGTCAAATCCTCTAGGGGTACCTTTGAGAAAAGCTTAGCAAGCATAGCCTAGGATAGTCATAAGGCCTTTTACAGCTAAGTTATGTAGCATAAAAGGTAGGATCCAAGCATGTGCCGAACTAGTGACTAACAGTATCACAGACAGCAAACCTGCCAGCAGACAGATTTGGCAAAAATTTCACACTCTTATCCCCACCAAACTTATCACAAACCTTGCCCCCCAACCCCCCCCCCCCAATCTACATACCCAAAGAGGAGGTCAGTAAAGCCTTGTCGAAGGCAAAATACACAGCCTCTATGGGACTAGACGGCATCCCAGGTAGTCTTCTAAACAAACTAAAACATGAACTAGCATCACCATTAAGTACACTATTCAATCAAAGCCTAACCGCTGGCTTTGTTCCTGTGGAATGGAGAACAGCAACAGTTATTCCCCTCCACAAAGGTGGCCAAGAAACAGACCCAAGGAATTATAGACCCAAAAGCCCGACCAGCTTCATGTAAAGCCATGGAATGCATCATCATGAACCTCATAAATAAAGACATAGGCGACCTCCCAACCCTGGATCAGACCCAATTCGGCTTCACAGGTTCATATGTAGTTACTAGGCTATTGGCCCTAGGGCCTACATAAGCCTAGCCAAAAAGGTACCTTGGCTTTCGCCACCCAAGAAAATTATTTTCCTGTGCCCCTATCGAGCAGAGCCACAAAAGTGATCCCCAGGGTGAATTTCCTATCTCCCATCCAATCATCAAGATTTTTCTTGGAGTGCTAATGAGGAGCTCTGTTTGACATACATAGGTAGTCTGTTCCAGAGTATGGGAAGTTTCTGGGACAGGAATCTATCCCTCCAGCATGTACTGTTTATTGTGCTGACAAGGTTTAGGTCCCTACAGTGTGTAGCTCGGAGGGATTGGGACTTCTTTAAGTGCAGTATGTCCAACAGCTCTGGGTTTGACATAGCTTTGTATGTTAGGCAGAGATCACCTCTGAGTAGGCGATATGCGATGGAGTAAAGCTGGAGTTTTTTGAGACTGTCTGTGTAGGGCATCTGTTTGAGGCCAGTAATCCTCTTTGTGAGGTACTTCTGTGGCCTCTCCAGTTGTTGTAGATGTCTTGTGAGGTGCATACCAAAAAGGGCGCTGTACTCTATAATGGGTCTAATGAGTGATGAGTAGAGGGGAACAATGGCCTCTTTTTTTTCTGGATGAGAAACCTTTTGTGATGGTGTGTGCCACGTAGAAGGATTTCCTGACCACTGTGGTGATGTGATTATCAAAGGAGAGACTACTGTCCACCTGTGTCCCAAGGTCTCATCACGCTTTCGGTGTTAAGTAGACTACCACCTATGTGGCAGTTCATGGGTACAGAGTTTTTTTTCCAAAGGGGATGACAATGCACTTTTTGGCATTGAGCTTTAGGCCATGGCTTTGGCACCAGGCATCTGTCTCAGTGAGGCCCTTTTGTAGGATGTCCACATTGTTAGAAGTTTTGATTATGGCTCCCAGTTTGCAGTCACCTGCAAACTTCGTTAGCCAAAGACCTTCTGTGTTAGCCTGTACTTCAGAGAAGTAGACACCAAACAGGAGAGGACCCAGAACTGAACCCTGTGGTACACTCCACTTGTCACTGGTCTGAAGTCAGATCTGGAGTCTGTGTAGGGCAGATCCTGCCTGTTAAACAGGTTGACTTTTTTGAAAATGTGACCACGGCCATTGACAAAGGCAAATCTGTGCACACAGCATACCCTGACTTGCCAAGGCCTTTGATACAATCCCACACATAGGCATTACCAATAAACTTAGCAAACTGAATGCAAACCCCTTTGTTGTAACATGCATTGCTAACGGGCTCACAAACTGGTCACACACTATCAAAGTGGGTGACTCCATCATCCAGCAGACCTGTCACCAGCGGGGTGCCACAAGGGTCAGTGCTGGGCCTCCTACTGTTTGGTATATACTTCTCAGAAGTTCAGGCCAAAACTAAGGGGCTGTGGCTGACCAAGTGTGCAGAAGAAGACTGCAAACCGGGTGCAATTATTGAATCCCCAAATTATGTCAATATACTTCAAGAGGGTCTTATGCAGACCAATGACTATTGTCTTCACCAGTCTCAAACCGAATGCAAAGAAATGCATCATCACTCCCTCTGGTAAAAACAATATCCCTTCACACTATCAAATTAACAATACCCTATGTACCTACAAAGTGGTAACAGATCTGGGATCACAAGTAGACTGCGATCTTAAATTTGACACCATGTGTCTACTGTAGTAAGGAAGGCTGTCTGTGTACTGCACTTGATTAGCAAAGGCATCACCTCTACAGAAAAGGCGGCAATAACCTCTCTATACTCGTCACTAATCAGGCCCATAACCGAGTATGACGCTCCTTTCGGCATGTACTATACAAAGCATCTACAGCAAATGGAGACACCACAGAGGTTTCTAAGATGATCAAGGGACTTTAAGACCAACTAAACTCCCTGGCACTATATTCAGTATCATATAGACTTTTTAGGTGAGACTTGTGCCTGGCTTACAGAATAATTTCCAACCCAAACCTAATGAATTTGCTGCATACCCATAAATCAAACGGGACTACAGCCACCCATTCCAGGGACCTAAACATAGCTTGAATAGGACATGCTGGACTGGCAGATTTGTCTCTCAGTGACTGCAGTGTCTTTGAAATAGGCTGCCAACTCATGTAAAGCAGACCACCTCTATGACACTGTTCAAAAGGAACCAGGACGAGTGGATGGGGCACCATAAATTCTTACTGGGATAGCGCCCAGAACCCTCCTGGACATGGGCAGTCATTACTACATACAGTCTTGGGTACTGACTACAGTATCTATGGTATTACACTGTGCTGAAATGACCTCTGCATCAATAGCCTAGCAACTTCCTATGATCCTACTTTTTGGTTTCTCAAAGCAAGTGCAGTTTGCTGTCGACATTACACACACATATATCTATATCTAATATTTTACATATGCATACATACATGCTTTCATTACAAGACCTCATGAAGGAGAGGTCTTCAGTATAACTTTTATGTTTGATACAAAACCATCTATTCTCTTGGGACAATTTTTCCACTGCATATTCCCTACATTAAGATCTGAAATGCATCCATCCTAGATGGCTATAATCTGTGACTCTGTTTAAAACTTTACCATGGCTAGTCATGCCACGTTAAAGACTCAAATTGCCCACCCTTAAATCTGTTATTTATGATGGTGATAAACTGGTATTTATATAGAAGATTAAAAGTCTTGGTGTGTTGATCACCACCACAATATTTGCGGTTGTTCTGATGAAGTTCTAATTATAGAATACAAGCTCTAAGCAAAGTTCAGCTGTGCACTGTGGTGTGTTTCTCTGAGAAGTTTGCTTTTTTTAAAAAAGAAGTTATGTACTTACCATAACATTCCATCTGAGTTGTTGCTTTTCATTTGTCTTCATCCTATGGGATTCGGATCCGACTCAGCCGCATACACCAGAATCGGAGACGAAATCGGAGCTCCTCCCCTACCTATAATGCCCCGCTGTCCCTCCTCCCCTCAGATCAAGTTTGCTGCTGGACAGCACCAGCCAACCCATAGCAGAGTACCTTAACCACTGAAGGGGTACATGCACACCAGACTCAAACCCAGGCCCAAGAAGAAGTTAAGCCTGCGCCTGCATCTGTCGTGTCCACAACACAAGCCCAAATGCAGGGGGAAGGAGGGAGGGACTGCTGAAGACAAATGAAAAGAAACTACGATGGAACATTATGGCAAGTACATCATTTTTTTATCCTAAGTTGTTTTCGTTTGGTCTTCAACCTATGGGAAAGAGTCCCTAGCTACAATAACCTTGGGAGGCCCTCATGGAAGAAGAGACTGTCCAATTTGTAATGGGAAATAAAAGTATGTGAAGAGGACCAAGTGACAGCAGAGCAAATGTCATCAATAGGAACCCTGGACCAAAAGGCCGCATAAGTAGACATTGACCTGGCGGAGGGGGCCAGGTAAAGGCATATCTTTAGTGCGAGAAGCCTTAGAGATGCAACTAGAAATCCAATCAGCAAGGGTGATGTTAGAAACAAGCTTTCCTAAATGGGGCTTTAAAAAGTATACAAAAAGTTGATCAGACTGGTGTAAATATTTGGTTCTATCAAAATAAAAGCACAACTGCCTGTGGACATCAAGCAAATGCAATTTCTATTCCTCCTTTGTTCTGATAATCTGGAAAGAAAACTGACAAATTAATCACCTGGTTAATGTTGGCTTCAGATGCCACCTTCGACATGAAAGAGGGGTTTGTACGAACAGTCGTTCTATCCTTAGGAAAGACGAGATAAGGAGGCTTAATTTACAATGCCTGCAATTCAGATACCTGCTTGGCAGAAGTGATAGCCGCCAAAAAGGCTGTCTTCCAAGATAGAAACTGTAAATCCACAGTGGCAGCTGGTTTGAAAGGAGGAGAAACCAGGGCCTGCAAAACCAAAGCAAGATCCCCAAGGAGACTTGGGGTCCTTGACTGGTGGCCTAAGGAGGAAGGTACCATTCAAAAATGCCTTGCAGAGTTTAGAAGAGGCCAGGGAGAGAGAATTCTGACCCACATGGAAATCTGAGATGGCTGCCAATTGAACTTTAATTGTAGAAAAGCTAACGCCATTGTGGAAGGTATGGGCTAGAAAATCCAAAAAGGCAGGAACAGGAGCTGTAAAAGGATCCAACTTATGCTGTGACGCCCAGAAGGAAATTTTTTCCATTTACTGAAGTCAATTTTTCTAGTAGAGGCCTTATGAGCCGCAACAAAAATCTTTTTAACTGGTGAAGAGAGCCCGGGACTTCTCACCATCAAAGGAAGTGGAGCAGCCACAGGGTTAGCTTCAGGCTAAGTCCGGGTCTGGAACCCCATGTGTGTAAGAGAAGATCTGAAACTGGAGAGTCCAGAGCGGACACACCAGATGAGACCAAAGAGTGGGGAACTAAACTGGCAAGGAAGGGTGCAATGAAGTTGACTTTGCTCTTCAACCGCTGTGCTTTCTGAAGAGACTTGGGGTCCAGAGGGAGAAGAGGATAAGCATAAATTTCACTGGGGGCCAAGCTTGGACCAAAGCATCCCTAGGTGACTCCCTCCGGAGGGGAAATCAGGGCAAAAAAACTCACTGCACTTGGCGTTGGAAGGAGAGGCAAAAAGATCGAAGCAAGGATGACAGCATTTCTGAAAAGATCATGTTTGCCACTGAAGGATTCAGAGACCACAACAACAGATACGCAGGGGAGAAGCCCAAGATGTAGAGGGCCCTGTGCCAGACACCTCCAGGACTACGGACTCGTCATGGTTGGGTTTATGAAAAGACCATCCACCTCTCTGACGCAGGATCTCCATGATGTCTCTGAATGAGACATCATCAGGAGGTGATTTAGGGGACCCTTTCCCTCATCCAAGTCCGTATCTTCCTTGAGAGATTCTAAGGGGGAATCTAAGTGCCACTTGTTGCATGTATGCTTCTGAGGTGCCTCTTTGGTGGGGGTATTCCGGACAGGACTTTGTAGCTTCAAGGGGTTCCTGAAAAGGAACATCCTGGGGCAGTCTGGCAACAGGATGTCCCTGAAGAGGCAGGATGGATGACTCTGGCCCAATAACAGAAGGAGCAATGTAGGGCTCAGAGGATGGAAGTGTTAAAGTCCTTGATGGAGGCGAGAGGATCCTCGCCACCACCTCGAAGGCCGAAGGTGAGCAGACCCTGGAAGACAGCACCACTGGAGCTGAAGCCGCTGGCATCAGAGCCTCCGGGACAGTCATCCCTGGTACCGAAGGAGGAGTTGGAGCAGAGCTTCCCAGTGCCGAAACCTCGAGGGGAATAGACAGCTCCATAAGCCTAGCAGCCGACGCCAACCCCTCAGAACAGACACTGAAGCTACGGCTACGAGAGTCTGTAAGGCCCGACGACACCGGAGTTGAACTGCTCAAAGTAACCATCAGCGTAGAGGTACAAGTGACCATTGATGTTGACACCAACACTGGGAAACCTCAGTCCCAAGAACTCCGAAGCCAAAGTTTGGATCGGAGAATGAGAGACTGGGAAAAATCCAGGCTGCATGCTCACGGCTCTGGAGGGGGATGGAGCAGGCAAAACCCTAAGATGCATCTGAGCCTGAAGAAACTTCATCATCATCCTGTTCACCTTGGCTTCAGAGAGTCTCCCAGTGGACCAGATAGAGGACTCCAAAGACCCCAGCCTGGAATGATGCAGAGGAAAGGCAGGGATTGGAGACTTGGCATGGGAACTCTTCGGCTCTGGGGAGAAATGGGATGAACAGAGTTGAGAAGAACCCTGAACCACCATGGGCAGAGACTTAGTGGACAACTCGGCAGAGGAAGCCTGGTCAGGAGACCGCTTACAATGCCGCTCCCACTCTTTGTGTTTGGCCCTGTCCTCTACCCCAAGCTTCTTGGCGAGGGTTTGAGCCTCAATAGCATTGGAGGGACCCAGAAAATACTCAGAGGTCGAGGACAAAAGGCCCTTCAAAATCAGCTTATTCCTCCTGTTGATAAGGGTGCGTTGATTAAAACCCACGCATATCGAACAGGACGACTCCAGGGGGGGGGGGGCCACCCCTAAGCACACCAGGCACAGAATGCGGGCATCAGATGGAAGGATCTTATGCTCACACTCTGTATACTTTTTAAACCCAGATGGTTTAGGAAGGTCAACCACAGGGTAAACTCACACAAATACACTCACAAAAGAGAGAGAGAGAGACAAAGAAAAGAAAGGAAGACAGAACAGTTTTTTTTTTTAACGACCCGGAAAGTGCACCAACACAAAACAGAGAAGGATAGGATGAGGATAGAAGGAAATCAAGGAAAAACACCTACTTTAACTGAAAAACTCTCAGAAAACCCTCCTGGAGGAGCTCAGAAAATGCAGTCCCATGCTGCTCGAATGAGCAGCAAATGAGATCTGAAGGGAGGAGGAGCAGGGCATTATGGGTAGGGGAGCAGCTCAAACATCGGATCCGATGCTGGTGTATATAGCCAAGTCAGATCTGATCTCAGGTCTGAATCCCACAGGTTGAAGACCAAATGAAAACCAACTTCAGATTTATTTTTTTAATGCTCGGGTATCCTGATGTTTTTCTACTCTTTTTCTGTTTTCATCTAAAACAAAACATTTCATCAGGAACTTGAAGTATGAAACCACAACTAATACCACAAACCCTCAACAAGGTACAAGTTTACTAGGAATCAGAGTGCTTTTGTTCTCAAATACCATCCATGATCTTCATCAGAATAAAGTTACAGAAATATTCTTAACCTTAAACAGGGACATAAAATATGACACATGAAACACACAATAAAAACGTTATGATGCTCAAATCTAAAAGACAAAAATACTAAGCAGCCATTTAAAAAGTAAGCAATGATATCAAATATTTCATACTGACATCAAGATCTGGAATTTTTATGCTTTGATGCAGGAGTCCTTCCTTCTAAACACCACAGATCCATACAGAATAACTAAAGAGAATGCTCCCCAGAATCGGGATGGATAACCACAGGCTAAAAATGATAATACAGGTTACAGAAGTAGGTTACAAAATCTTCAGGATGCAATGTGATGGTCAATATAAAATACTTCGCTAGTTGAGGGAAAGCTCACCACCGACAGGGTTTCATGGGAGGTGCAGAAAACAGAACCTACTTTGACAAGGCCACTATACCAATTCTCTAAGGTATTCTTTACGGTGATGCATTTTTAGTGGTTGTGAAATGGCTAAAAACTTTTACCTCTTTACAGCTAAGTAGTCTGCCTGAAGCTTGGGGCAGTTATCACCAAACCATTCTCCAGGACAGTACAGGTAATACCACTCATCTCTGATAATGACTAGCAAGGATTTCTACTGTTCATGCCATGCGGGTGGTACACTAATCAGCAATATTCTTCAATAACAAGTAGCAAAAGCATACTTACACAGAAAGCACCTTTCTTCCACCGGTGACCCTTCAGTGTGCGATATAAGCGGCCAGCAAAGTAACCACCAAACACTCTAAAACAAACAATCACATTTCCAATTAACAGTATTACAAAAACTAGTCTCTCTGTCCATATAATTTCCAAAGCTAAAGGGCTTTTCAACTTTTCTTTCTTGACTGTCCGGATATTTTGTTAAATATTTTTTCTCTAAGATCACAAAATACCCACCAAATCAAATTATCTGTGAAAGTGCTTCTTGCAGTAGAGAAAAGACTTGAGATTCCCTTTTCTGCTATTTTCATATCTATTTTTTTTCTTTAATCACTACACTTAGGGATGTATGCAACTCCCTTTAAGCATATGCCATGGTAACACCTGCCAGGTTAGAACAGCATAGGTTAGACAGTCAAACTTATGACTTACTGGTCTGCTAGCTATACCACTCAGCTCAACTCCATATAAGAAGTGAGCACAATGTGCAATACAGGAAAACACAAACACCTGCTTAAAACAATCAAGGATACAGAAATCTATATTTGCCCGATTTACATGGAGCACTACCCATCATAAATGCTAGAGGAGGATGGTGACAGAGTAATAGGCACCTACTGTACAAATAAACTGCTACAGAGATAACATGGGTCTACCTGAGATGGTCGACAAGCCATTTGATCAACTTTTATTTGGTCGACAATTCATTTGGTCGACAGGCAGATTTGCCCCCTCCCCAATGTTGTGCAACCCTGGAGTTCATATATATAGTTTGGGGGGTGGGGGGCTTGCTTGTCGACCAAATGAACTGTCAACCAAATGAAAGTCGATCATTTGGCCTGTCGACCATGTGATAAGGATCCGATAACATATATATCCTGATTTCAAAAGCCTTTAGCAGTGAATAAATATGGAGAACTGCAAGCAGGGAAAATTAAACATGCAAGAACAGAGTCATAAAATGGTCAAAAGTTAACAGCTGAGAAAGTTGAATCCTGCAATAATAAGGTGCTAATGGAAGTCTAATTCTTGTAATCAGAGTCTGGGCAATAATGCTTGGCAGATGCATGAATGGGTAACCAACTCGCTGCAACACAAACATCTCAATGAGGGCATTTTTGAGGTAAATAATAAAAGCAACCATGTCTCTAGTGAGCAGTTTGACAATCAGCATTTTCCAAAAAATAGCTCACCACCCAACAGCAAAATACAATTCTGATAATCTGTATGGAAAGGGTTTGCTTATCTATTGATATCCCCTCTCTTTCTGTAGTGAAAGAGTACTCTACACTTGTGTAAAAATACTTACTACTAGCAAAGTCATTTAAAAAGAAAAATCCTAGCTACAGAACATTCACAAAATTAATGACAGTAGTAGGTGCCAGTCTTCTGATCAGATTCTGAACGTAGTCAGATATTCCTAGACCCTCCAAGCCATAGCAATCAGTCAGAATCCAGGCAGTAAAGGACAGTGTAACCTATAGCACCTTCCATTCTGGCACTTAAGTCGATAGGTACATTACCAACAAATGAACTTATAACCTAACCCAAAGAAAGTACAGTTGTGTTAGAAAATTACCATAAATGGAGACGCTGAAGTGATTTCACTGTTTCAGTCTTCACTTCTGGGATTCCTACCGGCTTGGCCCAGTATCTAAACCTCCACTGCACCCAAGCTCATCAGACATCCTTCTACTACTGCACAAAGACTTCTTTGGTATGAGGTGCATCCATCTACACCATCTTCCAATCTTTCCTGTTCCTGGCTAAAGCTAGGTAGAATGTCCCAGAGTCAAAGCCCAAGCAGACCAGATGGTAACAGCTGTGCACCACTACCACCCAGGGGTTTCCAATTTCTCTCGCCAAGTAGGGACTTCAAGTAAAACAGGGAGGGTTGCCTAACATGGGAAAAAGTGAACATACAGACAATAGGGCTAGGACGTCATTTCAACTCAGGAAAAAAAAAACACAGTAGAAGTGAAAAGAAAGAAGGGGCTAGATGGGGGTGAGCTGGACTGCAACAGTGGCTCTACTTGGCCATCTACATTTTTAACAACTGTACTATGCTCATCATAGCAGTCACTCCTGCAGTCTACACTTTTGGGAATATGCCCAAAGCATAAAGAGATAGGGCAGGTGGAGCCATGTAATCAGGAAACAAGCCTTGTAGGGCAGCAGAAGCAAATCTTGCCCTGACACTACAGGCTACCCTTAAGATAGTACCTAGAAAATGTGTGAAAAGAAGTTATAGTTGCTGCCTCCAGAAAGTACAGTTGTGTACACTTACCATAAATGTAGATGTTCGATTGTATTCACTGTTGCAGTCATCACATTTGGGTTATCCTGCCAGGGGTAGCCCTCAGTCGGCCTGAATACCAGAGGCTTAGTATTTCTGCATCGGTTGCTGTCACTCCATGACTGACGTCAGGTTGTCAGTGGTATAAAATCAGGCAGCAGATGCCATTACATCAGTTTTTCTTGCCCTAAATGTCAGGAGCCCCAAATAGGGAGCTACGTCATGGTGGAAGAACACCACCAGTAGAAAGTAAATACCAAAAATTCCCTACAAGGAGGGAGAGAGAGAGAGAGATAGAGACAGAGACAAGGGGGATGGGGGGAGGGAAACCAGGACTGCAACAGTGAATACACTCGAACATCTACATTTATGGTAACTGCACTATGTTCTTCGGGATTCACTGTTGCAGTCATCACATTTGGGTTGATTCCCAAAGTTGTAGAAAAGGGTGGAGGCAGTCAAGAAGACTGTGGTCTGACTAGGATGCACTGCAAGACTGAAGTGGCAAAGCCTGCTCTGAATTTGGAGAAGATAGGCAGGTGGTCATGCTTGGTGAAGGTATGAACAGATGTCCATGTTGCAGCCTCCAGGTGGAATGTGTCCTGACCCCATTTGGGGGTGGTTTCCCATGATGTTTGTAGCAGAAATGAATGCAGTGTGCTAACCATTTGGAGATTGTTTGGATATGGCCTTGCCTTCTGCCCCTGCAGCGAAACTGACTAGCAATTGATCAGTTTTTCTAAAAGAGTTAGTCCTGTCCAGGTAGAATCTTAGCTGTCTGTGCACATCTAGGGTGTGCAGAATCCTTTCCCCCTTGTTTTGTAAGTTAGGGAAAAAGGGCAAATGAATGGATTGGTTTAAAGCCACACTGGACACCACTTTAGGCATGAAGGATGGGTTAGTCCTGAGAGAGACCCTGCCAGCATGGAAAATGATGAAGGGCTCTACAGCCATAAGTGCTTGGAGCTTTGATACTCTTCTAGCTGAAGTGATGGCCAGAAGCAAGGTGGTCTTCCAAGAGAAATTTTAACTCTGCTGAAGCTGCAGGTTCAAAGGGAGGCAGGGTGAGCGTTTCCAACACAAAGTTAAGGTTCCAAGCTGGGGTAGGAGCTCTTCTGGGTGGCCTCAAGTTGTTAGCCCCTCTTAGGAACTGTTTGATGAGAGGGTGTGAGAAAAGAGGTGGCTCTTTGCTGAAATGAGCAGAGATGGCTGAAGCATGAATTTTAATAGAAGAGAAGGACAGACCCCTGTGTAGTAGGTCTGCCAGATAATCCTGGATGAGAGGTAGGGAGGACTGTTCCGTTCTGGCTCCCTTAGCCTGGATCCAGGTGCAAAACCTTTTCCACTTGTCAGCATAAGATTTTCCAGTGCTGGTTTGTCTGGCCTCACATATAACATCTAGAACTTGTTTGCTTAGACTGGCAGCTTGAGGAGAGGTCAGGGAATAAGCCAGGCTGCCAGCTTGAGGGTCTGCAACTGGGGATGCATGAATTCTCCATTCCTCTGGGTCAGGAGTATTGGAATCTGAGGAAGGTGGCAGGGGTCACAGCAGGGGCGTAACTACAAGAGGCGAAGTGAGGCAATTGCCTCAGGGCTCCAAGCAGCAGGGGGCGCTTTGGGCCGACAGATGTTGTCACGGATTGTACTTTGCTTATTTAGTAAATGTCCATCGGTAAGAATCCCAGTCTGCAGCCCTCCCACCTAGAAAAAAAACAAGAAAAGAAATGGAAACAAAATTTCATTCAGACTGCCTTTATCGGCAGTCCAATGCAAAGAAAAGGGTACCCAGCGACCTGTGCGGTCAACTACTGCACAGAACAGAGGAGCTCCAAACTGCTTCCCTTGCAGTCAGGGCCAATGAGGAGTGAGCTGAGAGCTCTCTCAGCTCAATTGCGCACGGGGCGTCGTAGAGCGATCGGGTTTCAGACATGGTCGACGGTCGCTGGCTTAGTTTCTTTGGCTGGATTATGAGGTTTAGGAGGGAACTCATGCTCTGCAGAGTGATATCCCTCTTGCATTTGGTTTATTTACACACAAGGGAAACAAATGTCGAGAGACATGTTACTGCTACAGTTAACAAAAGTTGAAACCGAGATCTCTGGATGACTGAGAGAAAACATTACATCAGTGGCCAGCAGTTGTATCCAGTTCCAGAAGGTGTTAAACCCAACCAAGGTAATTCTGTTACTGTTGTTGACTGAATGATGTCTCTTTTTATCAAATGTGATTTGACTGATTTAAAAAGCAAAACGGAACAGTTCTGTTAAGTGCTAGCTGATGAAGGAAGATTATTATTACCAATGTTTTGTAATCTGTCATATGCATACCTTACAAACACTGAAATATAATTCAATGAAATGGAACAGCTATTCAAAACAAGAGAAGAGCTTCAAGACAGGAATTAATTTGACTAAGCAAATGCGTTAACAATAGATGTGCTGTAAATATAACAGAAGCATAAGTAATTTACTGAGCTTCCAAAGCTTTTCAGTGACAGAATTTGCTCATACTGGTGTGTGATAGGTAACCACACTCCTCAAAAGCCAAGCAGCACCAGAGTTTGTAGCTGCAAGTTAGCATAATAGTCTCACTGCCATAGTGAGTCACTAACAATGACAAGGAGTACACATGTACTCCTCTCAGGATGGTCTAGAATATTTTTTAAATGTTTTTAATTGGTCCCGCTTCTGGTGAATTTCCACTTTGTACCATTCAATATGTAGTTATGTATTATTTGCACATCGTTATCGTTTAATACATTTATTACATTTTATGCTTTATGGCTGTCAACTCAGCATTGTATAATGGCATTCCGGATGTGGTATTTTATTATTGTCACAGAGTCATTGTTTTGTGTAGTTGCCAAGTTTGTGTGTGAGAGTTATTGTATTCCTTGTGCTGAACTGAGTGCACCTAGCCATCTGGAAGGCACCACTGGGTATTTTGTTTGGTTTTACTGCATTATATATATATATATATATATATATATATATATATATATATATATATATATATATGGATTCACTTTATAACCTCGAAATGCTGAAATATCGAATTTCAGTATCTCGAGACTATAAAACGAATCCACAAAACACTGACAAACAAAACCAAACCACATAACCGAAAACACTGCACACACTACACTAAACATACAACACAACAACCACATCACAACATAAACAAAAACAACACACATACACACCTCACACACAGGGCAAGCCCCTGCACCCCATGAGGGGGGCATAGCTGCCCCCACACCCCCTACTTATATATACTAACTCCAAGATCGCACAAACATAACACAAAAGCTCACTCACACACACACATTCTCCAATCCCTCACACACACTCTAACTCCCACTCAAAACCCTTACAAAACACTCACTTACCTGACATAACACCTACATCCAAACACGGCACCATGCACCAACAAAACACAAACCCAACATTCATAACCGAATTTGACATATTTATTATGAACTATTTTTAACATTCGACTTTATAGCTTGAGATACTGGTCCAGGATAGTTTGTTTTAGAATCCAACCATTTTGTATTATGACTTGGTGCATATATATAAAACTATATGATGAAGTCTCAAAATTCACTTATTTATTAATTAATTACTTAATTAATTACATTTGTTAACTGGGAAAGTCTGATGGGGCTAGGAGCCCGTTTTAGCGGAGAAAAGCTCCAAAAGACAGTACAATTATATTGTGTTGAATATGAACAGCAGTATTCAGTCTACAGTATTGATTATGAACATTAAAAAAACACTCAATATAGTACAGAATTTAGGATAGCACAAAAACATAGTATATACAAATTTCATATTGCATGTATAACATCACATTCACAAAGTAGTTTTATAATTAGACAAACACAAATAGATGTATAGAATTGTCAGACCCATATAGACCAAAATATAATAAATTTAAAAGCAAGCCACCCTGGTGGTCCACCAATTAAAATTAAATCTTCAGTAAAAGAAAAACATGTTGACCTTAAGTTGCTTCGGTTATTTCATACAATATTAAGATATAAAACAAGTCTTTAATGCAACTATTAGTAGGAAGTTATAAAGCATTTTTTGTGCTACTATATGTGATTTCTTTGGCTTCGGTCATCTCGATGGCTTGGGTTCCGGGGGGGGGGGATGTTGGGGCACCTAGGGAAAGTTTGCCTCAGGGCGCTTCTAACGTAGTTACGCCACTGGGTCACAGGGTGCGCAGCAGTGGGTACACCAGTGCTGTCATGGCCTATCTGTGGCAATCAGGATTGTCCTCAGTTTTTCTTCCCTTATTTTGAGCAGTACCATTGAAATGAGTGGTAGAGGGGGAAATGCTTAGACCGAGAGGTTTACCCACTGGAAGGATAGAGTATCCACTTTCCAGGCCTTGCTGTGAGGTTCCCTGGAGCAGAATTTGTTGAGCTGATGATTGGAGTGGGAGGGTAAAGAGGGCGACCTGCGGGGTGCCCCATTTCTGGGTTACAAGGGTGACGGTTCTGTGGTCTAGCTGCCACTCGTGTGATCTAACAGGTTTCTGCTTAAGGTGTCTGCCAGAGAGTTTAGAGAGCCTGGCAGGAACTGTGCTAACAGGTGTAGTTGCATGGCTGAGGCAGTGTGCCAAAGGGTCATCGCAAGCCTGCACAGAGGATAAGAGAGTTCCCTCCCCTGCTTGTTGATATACCACATCACTGTGGTGTTGTCCATTTTGATCAGTAGGGACCCCGGGGAGAGTAGGGGTCTGAAAGCTGTCAGGGTTTGCTGAACAGCTAACATCTCTTTTTGGTTAATGTGTATATGTATTTGATTTGGGCTCCATTGGTCCTGAATGCACCTACCGTCTAGGTGAACCCCCCCGGGCATAGTCTGATGCGTGTGTGGTGAGGGTCTGGGTGGCGTGGCGTTGTGAGAAGGAAGTCCCTTGTGGTAGCATGCTGCTGCCCACCAAAGAAAAGCTTTCCTTAGACAAGGTATTATTGGTGTAAGAGTTTCCAGGTCTTGAGAGTGCTGACACCAAAGGCTTTTAGGTACCATTGTAGTTTCCTCATATGCAGTCTGGCATATGGAATGAGTGGACTGCAAGAGGCCATGAATCCTACAGCATGCAGGATTTTTCTTGCGGATAACTAGGTCCAGGTGGCTAGTTGAGAGAGATAGGCTTGTTTTTCTGGAGTAAGGAATGCCATCTGGGGATGCTGTGTCCAGATTTGCTCCCAGGAAAACAATTTTGTGTGTGAGGACTAGTTTGGATTACTTTTCATTGATAGCATACCCCAGGGAGGTTAGTAGGTCCTTTACAAATATCAGGTGCTGTAGCAGCTTTTCCTGTCTGCCTGAATCAGGCAGTCGTCTAAGTATGGGCGAATTTGAATATTTCTTTGTCTGCAAAAAGCAATGGCGGGAGCCATTTTGTGAAAACTCTGGGAGCAGTGGATAAGCCAAAGGGAAGCGCAAAGAACTGAAAGTGCATTGATCCTGCCCTAAAACCAAGGTATTTTCTGCAGGACTCCCTGACTGGGATGTGTAGGTAGGCCTCTTTTAGGTCTAGGGTGGCTAACCAAGCATCCTTGGACAGCATAGGTAGAAGCTGCTGGAGGGTGAGCATTTTGAATTTTGGTATCACCAGAAAGGTGTTTAGAATGGATAGATTGAGGATGGGGCACCATGTGCCATCTTTTCTGGGTACCAGGAAGTATCTGGAGTAGAAACCTTGGCCTATCTGTTCTGCAGGAACATGCTGTACTGCCTTCATAGAGAGCAGGGAAAGGACTTGCTTTTTGGCCCCTGCCCACTGGTTTAGGGGAAGATCTGGGAACCCTTTTGGGGTTGGCAGTGTGTGGAAATAAAATTTATATCCCTGGGACACATGTTGAGGGCCCAGCAGTCATTGGTAATGGTGGCCCAGTTGCTTGCATGGAAGGAGAGTTTTCCTCCTAAGGGTATGAGCAGGTGGGCAGAGGGAGGGGGTGGAAGTGAAAAGTCACTGAGTTCTTACCATAAGGGGGTGGCTTTTCACTTCCTGATTTTGAAGAGGAGGAACTCCACTGCTGAGATCTCTGCATTCCCTGAGGCTGTTGTCTTGGGGGGGGGGGGGGCTGGCCTGGCGGGGGCAAGAAAGGACCAGTGCTTGGAGGGGAAATGCCTACTGAACCTCAGTGGCTGGACCTGTAAGAAGTCTTTAACTGTCTGCATAGATTTAGCTTTTTATTCCATCTTTTTCAAGACTTCTTCTGCCTTGGTTCCAAATAAGTTGTCTTTGTGCAAGGGTGCGTCCAATAATTTGGATTTGACAAGGTCTGTCAAGGTCTGTTCCTTAAGCCAAGCATGCCTTCTAAGGACAGAACCAGTGACTGCTGCCCTGAAAGATGCTTCTAGGGTGTCAAAACCACATTGTAAGATGTGCTTAGTTACTTGCCTCGCAGAATGCATGAACTCTTTTAACTCTATTTTCTGCACAAGCAGGAAAAGAAGATATTTTTTGCTTGAGAAGTTCCAGGGTATGTTGCTGATATTTCAAGCATGTGGAACTGACAATTTAATGCTCTAATAGCAAGAGTAGCAGTGGTGTACACTTTTTTACCCATCTGTCTAATGCTCGGGAATCCCTGTCTGAGGGGGTGGGATTCTTAGCTGAAGTTGCTTTCCTTTAGGTTCGTGAGAGATGACCTCGGGGTCAGCAGTAGGATTTCTGAAAAGAAATGAGAGTCAGGGACTCTCTAATACCGGTCAGGTTTCCTGGGAGCAGGAGGGAGAGTGTCAGGAGTCAGACTGGATTCCATAAAAAATCATCCATAACATCCAGGACAGGAGGAATGGCCAGAGGACTGTGCTGTGGAAGATCAAAGAATTTCCTGAGTCTCTTTTTTGACTGAGGATAGTCCTGACATTCCCATTGGAAATGCTCCCTTAAAGTAATAGGGTTTCCTCAAAGGAAAAGTCTTCGGGTGGAGAGGCTGAAGGGATGGATTCCGCTGCATCAGAATCCTCATAAGCAGAAAAGGGGTTGCATATCTTCATATTCAGATGCATCAGAGTCATCGGACTCCTGTTCAGACTGGGGACAAGTCTATTTCTCTTGGAAGGGGTAGCCTGGCTTCCCCTAATAAGCATTATAATGTCTTCCGCCATTTTAAACATTTGAGACTGAGGCAAGGAAGCAGGTGCCTGAGCTTGGGTCGTGGTTTTTTGGGTGTGGTTTGTACCCTGGGCCTTAGAAACTCAGTTTTTGAAAGAACTGAAGATGTGAAAGAAATAGTCGGTCTGTGCTGAGTATCAGTAGTGCGTATTACTTCCTCGGAAGCCGGTGCCTGCTCATCGGCTCCGGACCTATCCAAGGTAGAGACATCTGCAGGATCCTTAGTCGAAGAGTCTCACTGCATACCGGACTCCAAAAGGGTCCCGGTAGCGGCCTGCGAATCCACAGAAGCGGGCATCAGGGGCTGCGCAAGCGCCTCACTGAGGACCGGAAAACTGACGACTAGCTTAACGGAAGCGTCGTCGGCAATTTTGGACCTGTGCGGTCTGTCTTTGTCTTTATCCTTATGTTTTTTCAGAAGATTTGCAGTCGGATGGCTTACCAAAGGCATATTGGAATTCGAGGACTGAGAGTGAAAATATCTAGCTACAATAAGGGCCCAACGACATATAGTTCTGGTGTTGAACAAAGCACAAAAGCGACAGTGGGGGACGTCGTAGTCTGGGCCTAAACAGGTGACGCAGTAAGAATGAAAGTCTCGGTGTGGTATTTGCTTTCGACAGGCGAGACAATTGTTGACTTTCTGACATCGGTTAGAGCAAGAAAAAAGGATCCCCAATGGGGTACTTAGCTTTAGAAGACTTCAACTTCAATTCAGAAATGAAAACTCAGGTAGCGGCCGACCGGCACTCGTGCAAACTGCTTCTGCTTCAGGTTCCTTGGCAAGAAAGACTGATGAAATGACTTCGGCTGCCTGATTTTATACCACTGATGACCTGACGTCAGTCATGGAGCGACAGCAACTGACGCAGAAATACTAAGCCTCTGATATTCGGGCCGACTGAGGGCTACCCCTGGCAGGATAACCCAAATGTGATGACTGCAACAGTGAAACACGAAGAACATCAGCCCATGTGGTGACACCTCCATGGAAGCCTATAGTTGTTGCAGTGGCTCTAGAGGACTGGGTTTGAATACGCCTTGGAACAGATTTGTCACAAGTTGTATTAACAAGAAATGCAATGAGCAAGTTATTTAGAAAGTGTTTATTTACTCGCTTTATTTCTTTCCCTAAGGTTATACATATTTTATCAGTTTCTTCTGAATTCTTAAGTCCTGTGCAAATAAAATCTCAACTGTTCATGCAATATCAAAGGAATGAAACAACTTCTTTTCTGTGGATTAGGAAAGAAAACAGTTAAGTGAAAAGCTAAGTTAAAGTATACCTCGGAAAGTACCTTATGTATAAAAGGAGGTTTGTATGAAGGTCTGCTGCATGATAAAGTCTGAAGCACAAAGACTTCCTTAGCACAGGTAACAACCAACAAAGAAGGTGTCTTCCAAGATAAAAACTAGACAGGGGGAGCAGCAGCTGGTTCATTAAAATCACATACTGCAGCAGCATCTTTCTTGGAGGTCTAAATGCAGGACCCCTTGAGAAGTTACTCAACAGAAGGCCCCAAGGGAGGGAGGGAGGGGTCGATGGTTAGGGCAGGCTGAAATAGCATAAGCATGTACTTCTGACAGATACACAAGATAAACCAGCTTTGCAAAAGTCGGATAGGTACTCCAGAACCATTGCCATTTTTGCCTTGCTTGTGTATGGGTTCCAGGACAAGCACCTGAATCTTTACCACTTAGCTAGGCAATATATCCTTGTGTTCGGTTTTCTACTGTCCAAGTTTTCTTTCAAACTACACATAATTAAAAATTACATTTTTCCCTACACCTTAGCACTACTAACACTACTTCTGTATAGCACAATATCAAACATGGCAATTCCAGCTACCTGCTAACCATATGTCCTAAACTGTACATCAACAGCTAAAGCACAGATACACTAGATGTAATTCTAAAGCACAAAAAAATTGCCATAAAGATTAAACATAAATACAAACATTCACCTTCATATCAGCATACCAAATTTACTCAGATACTCACCAAAGATATCCATCAGAAACCAGGTCCAACTACAAAGTCCAGAGTTAACACCATTACACCACCACCTAAGCTATCACCTTCTCACATCCACAATAATACCCTGTTGCTGTTAAACATGAATCTTAGAAGAATATACAACAAAGTGCAAGAAACACATGCTTGTAAAGCATTTTATAACCCTGACATACCCATCACTACTGAAACTTGGCTACAGCTGGAAATGACCCCAGCAGGCGACAATAATTCTCAGAAAGGACAGGATAAATAAAAGAGCAGGTGGTGGTATAATTTACAAAAAATACTCTAGACAAAGCGTTGTTGCCTCACAGTAAGACGCTGTCCGGTTCGATTCTCAGCTAGAGCATCTTCTGTGTGGAGACATGCGTGAATGGGCGTACCTTCGTTGAAGGTTGTGCGTCAGGGCTGGTAACTCGGCACGTAAAAATCAACTACCAATCATTAGCGGACCGGAGTTCCGCTGTGGCGACCCCTAACCGGGAAAAGCCAAAAGACACAACAACAACAACTCTAGACAAACTCACACCCTCAAAACTTCCCCAATTTTAACAGAGAGAAACTTCTCATCTCACTAATAAAAATGAATAATTATAAAGGCATATGTATTGCAGCACTACATATGCTACCAGGAGATAGCATCAGTACAGCTGGAGATATCCTGTGCTGAATGTCTCAAAATCACCAAGCATTATGGTTACAAAGTATATGTTAACATAAAGCTGGCAGCTCACCAATACACCTCCAACTTTCCTAATAAATCTCCAGCATCACCCAGCTTAGCAATATAACTACTGTACAAGATTCAGTAAAACTACAGACAGGCCAGACTTGACTGGACTTGTGCCTCCAACCCACTCAATACAAGCTCCTTCGGCATCACCCCACATATACATCAAAACTGAATTATTACAGTCCTCTACAAACTAGTACACAATCTCACAAACTTCAATGAAGACTTCAACATTGGTCTAAGAAACTAACTACCTTTACAGACTTTCTTGACAAAGTAATATTTAATTTCAACACATTTCTTAATATACTGAATCACTGTGTGCCAATTTGTTAAAAAACACATATCAAACTCAGCCCTATGGTTAACTAAACAACCCAAGCAACTCGTGGCCCTAAAAGAGAAACCATGGGCAAACTGGCTTAAAAACAAAACACAGTGATTATCAAAATTTCCAACACCTTACGCACTTGGCTAAAATTATTAAATCAGATAAGCAATCCTACTAACCAAATGCTCCAATACAAATATCAGAGCAGTCCAAAACACTGTGTCCTTCATTAATAAACTGCTTTATCCAGACCAATCCAACACACCCTCACCCAAAGACAGCATTGCTTCCCAATTCAATTTGTTTTAGACAAATGGTTGATTCCTTACTCAAGGATTAATACCTTCTCACCCCCAAACCCACAAAAAACAAACACAGCCAGGTCCATTTTATAGTTTCCAACCTGTCCCAACAACTATAAACATCACCTTATCAGCAGATTATTTACCTGTTGAGTACCTGTAAACAGAGGCAGACACTCACTCACCCATTTCTATCCTTGTAAACTGCTCATTCTTAGAAAACTATACTCAGCCTTCTGGAAAATCTTTTATTATATCCCTTCAGAAAGAGGGCTCATCCACAGAATTCAAATACAGACCTATATACCTGTCTTAACATCTCTGTCTAAAAATCCTAGAAAAAAAATGTGCCCCATTCACACGTCTTAAAACACCTCATCAATAAAAACCTCTTCTCAAACACCCAACATGATTTTTGTCCCAAACATAGTACCACAAGTGCCCCTCACAGTTTCACAAACACCAAAAAACCACATATTAAATTCTGGCCACTTAGTGTGATCTACATTTCTGGAACTGTCAAAAGCATTTAACACGGTCTCTCAACAAAGTCTACCCAAAGAACTGTTTGTGCAACAGTGCAAAATTTTAAGGGGGCTTTGTCTGCTGGCTCAAAACGGGCTAGAGTAAGTTTTTCTAGAACATAGTTAGGGTCCCAGGGAGGTCTCAAGTGCAATACACCTTTGAGGAAAAGTTTGGAGGGAAGTCAGGATGCAAGGGGTGGATCCAGGGGAAAGCAGGCAGAGATAGCAGACAAGTGTGCCTTCAGAGATTAGGAAGACAACACTGTCTGCATGAGTTCACACAGGTACAACAGGATGAGAGGTATATCGCTTTCCAGCGGGTCCAACTGTCTTTTGTGACACCAGATAGAACACCTTTTCCAGTTTGAAAGATAGGCTTCCTTGTGTTGGGTTTCCTGGTCTCCTGCAGGACAGTGAGCATGTCCTCGTTATACAGGTGTATGAATGGATCAGAATTCAATCAGCCACAGGGTGAGGTGCATGGATTGCCACTGTGGGTGTATCAGAGTCCCCTTGTGCTGTGTGAGCAGGTCCACTGAGGGGGGGTACCTTGTGGTGACTGCCCTTGGACAGGTGAAGAAGGGGAACCAGTGCTGTCTTGGCCAGTAGGGAGGTACCAGCAAGATTTTGGGTGAGTCCTGCTGAACTTTCAGCAGGACTCTTTGAATCAATGGGAAGGGGGGAATGCATACAGGAATTTACCTTTCCAGGTTATCGAGAAGGCATCTGTTGATAATGCCTTGGGATCTGGTGTCCTGGTGCAGCAGCCAGGGAGTTGCCTGTTTATGGAGGAGGTGAACAGGTCTACTTGTGGAATTCACCACCTGTGGACCACATACATGAAAACATCTCTTTGCAGCATCCATTTGTGGTTGTTTGAAATGGTTCTGCTTAGGTAATCTGCCTGGGAGTTGTGCAGGGATGGAATGTAAGCTGCCTGAAGGGTGATCCCCTGAGAGGTAGCCAGTTCCCACACCCGCAGAGCTAGTCTGCATAGAAGGTAAGACTTGGTCCCTCCCTGCTTGTTGAGATACCACAGGACTGTGGGGTGCTGTCTGTGAATATCTTTAGAGGGCCCTGCTTTAGGGAAGGTTGGAAGGCCTGTAGAGCAAGGAGGATGTCTCATTTCTCTGATGTTTATGTGATCTTGTTTGTCCACAAACCTTGTACTTTCCTTTTCCCCCAGAGTTGTTCCCCAGCCCAGGCCTGTAGCATCTGTGTGCATGGTCTAGGAGGGAAAGGGTGTTGCAGAGGGAGTCCTGGGTTCTGGGCTACCTGAGCCACCCACCATCTCAGTTCCTGATGTAAGCAGGGGGATCCTGAACTCTAGAGGGCGGGGAGTGTGTGTCCACACAGACTGGCGGTACCACTGAAGTTTCCTCATGTGCATTATTGCTAGGGGCAACTTGGGAATGGTACCTGACATGTAACCTAGAAGTCTCAGAAACTGTCTTGCTGTCAGTTCTGCAGATTGTAGGGCAGTAAGAAGCTGATGTGAGAGGGATACCACCTTTTCTGATGGAAAGAAGGCCTTCATGAGGTCTGTCCTGATCCTACAACCTAGGAAGACAATGTCCTGTGTGGGGTTGAGGTGGGATTTTGGGAAGTTTACTATGAACCCTAGAGACTGTAGGAGCATCAAAAGTTTCTGGGAGTGACTGAGAAAAGTTTCCTTGTCTTCTGCCTGAATAAGGTCATCTAGGTAAGGGAATAACTGGATCCCCTTTGCCCTGCAGTAGGCAATAACTGGAGCCAGGCATTTTGTAAATATCCTGGGGGCAGTAGAAAGCCCAAAGGGCAAGGCACAGAACTGAAAGTGAGAGGAGCCTGCCGGAAATCTAAGGTATTTCCTGAAGGTGAGCTTTACAGATATGTGAAGGTAAGCATGCTTTATGTCCAGGGTTGCCATGAAACCTTGAGGAAGGCTGAGTGGAAAGAGAGTAGGGTAGGGTGAGCATCCTGAGAGTAGGAACTTTTAGGAAGAGGTTGAGGCATGAGAGGTCTAGAATCTGCCTCCAAGGTCCTTCCTTTCTGGGTACCAAAAAGATTCTGGAGTAGAATCATTTTCTTTTTGATTGTGTAGGTATTGGTTCTATGGTGCCTTGTAGTAGCAGGGTTTGCAAAATCTGATAGAGGAGGGGTAGATGGCTGGGAGGAGGTTGTGGTATGCCCAGTCTTGATGGGGGGGGGGGTGACATGAAGTAGCCATTCTGTGTGATGGACATAACCCACTTGTCTGAGGTAATGAGTGGCCACGCAGGGAGACTGTGAGAGAGACGGGCAGATAGTGGTATGGATGAGGGGAGGGGGGGCTGAAATTTTGGCAGGCAGTTAGACACTAGCTGCCCTAATCAGGAAATGGAGGCCTTTGGGTGGAAGACTGCATTTGGCAGTCTTCTGGATGGTGGGGAACTACAGGCCTGGAGGTTTTCCTGATAAACTGTGTCTTTGCGGGTAGTTCCACTGGAACTTTGGGATAGGAGAGACTAGGAGGTATTTTAGGTCCTGTAATTATTTTCCTTTCTGTTGCAAGGATTTAAATAGGTCAGCCACTTTTGCACCAAAAAGGGCTGACTGATCCAAAGGTGCGTCAAGAAGTTTGGCCCTGAAGTCATCTGGGAGAGGCTGAAGTCGCAGCCATGAGTACCTTCTTTGCACTGAAGCCGATGCAGCTGACCTGGCTGAGGCTTCAACTGCATCATAACTGCATCTTAAGGAGTGTCTATTCACTTGAGAGATGAGGGCCATCAGGAAGACAAGAAAGCTTTGGCTGCACAGTAAGAGATGTCATCTAAATCCTTAGTGGCTTTGTCCAGCAGAGCTAAGGAGTATTTGGTCATATGAGTTTGGTAGTTGGTGGCTCTAAATGATAGGTAGCAGACCTCTCCATAGTATTGCTGTCCTTATCAGCAGGGAGGATATTAGTGGTAGGAAGGAGCTTGGAGGCCCTATCCATAGAGATAGAGATATGACAGGATCATCAGGAGGGCACTTAGAGAAATTTTTCCATCTCAGGGACTTTACTGAGTCTGTCTGCTCTATGTGGGGCTGGAGGTTGGGATTCTGGGTTAACGGAGGCTGAGGCAAAAGTATCCAGGAATGCAAGCTGAACAGGAGAGATGGCAGAAGGACTGGGAGAGTCCATTTTAACAAGGTCATAAAAACTCTTTTGCACTTCAGTCATATCCGAAGATTGCCACATAAGTGGTCTTTCATCTTATTAATAGTTTCCCCAACGGTTAAGATCCTTTGCAGGGGAGTCAGGTTAAGCGGAGCCCTCCTCAGGAGATCCATATCCCAGGGGGGATGAGATCTGGGAGGAGTATGAAAGAGTCCTCAGAGGAATCAGACAATTCCTCCTCTTTAGGCTGATCTACCTTCCTTTCAGGGATGAGCGGCCTGGGACTAAGGAGGGGAGGAGCAGTGGCAGAGGCTTCTACAGAATGCCTAAGGCATTGAACAAGCTCTGGCTGAAAGCCTGCCAATCAGGCATGCTTTCAGAGGTAGGAGTAAGGTGTCTTGTTTTCTGTTTTTTCTTTAAAGGCCTCGCTGTTGTCTGGGTAGAGATGGGCCTAGGGTCAGGCATTGGGACGGCGGAGGTGGAGTCCGATGGGCCCAGAGTGAACGCTGGTTCCCACTCTGTCTACGGAAAGCACTGGTATATCCTCTGTGAACGTGCCGTTCGCTCTAGATTGCACGGCTTCCTCAGAGGTACCCGCTTTACCTACACCGGCGGATGCTGGACCCGCAGCCAAGCTGACATCGGCTACAGACTGAGGTATGGATGAGAGAGGAGAAGCTGATGAAGCAGGCCACAAGGACGTGGCCCTCTTCCTAGGGAGTTCAGATGGGTAGTGGGACGCAGCCTCCACTCCTAACGCCATTTGGTCCAAGCACTGATTCTCTAAATACAAATGTAATGCCTGCAACCGGTGGCATAAGGTCTTGGGGACAAACGATCAGCAAATAGCATAGTGGTTGTGTTCCCTGCCTAACAAAAGAGACACTGGTCGTGGGTGTCTTTGGGGTGAATCTGCCGACCGCACTTGCACTTGCCCTTACCGGACGCCATGAACAGACTATATATAAAAACAAAGTAGGACTGAAAGAATCCCCAATGGGGTACTTAACTGAATCTTTTTCAATCAGATGTCAGCGAGAAGCAGGAACACCTGGCGTACGACTGGCAGCTGAAAAGTTCTGAGGGCTGGTGCGTGCAGATGTCACTTTTATGGCCCATGTTTCTGCAGCCACGTCAGATGTCCAATGCACCAAGGAGGACTGAAAATCTTTGGAAACCTGGCTGGATGAACTGGAGAGGAAGAAAGTACAGTTGTGTACACTTACCATAAATGTAGATGTTACAGTGTATTCACTCACTGTTGCAGTCATTACATTTGGGTAATCTGCTGGCAGGTTGCCCTCAGTCGGCCTGAATTCCAATGTCTTGGGTCCTGCGTCGGTTGCTGTCTTCTCTTGCATGAAGTCAGGTCATCAGGGGTATAAAACATGCAGCCAATGCTATTTTCTTTAGTTTTTCTTGCCCCCAATGTCAGGTGCCCCCAAAAAGGTATCAAAATTATATAAATAAATAAATATATATATATATATATATATATATATATATATATATATATATATATATAATATAAACTTTACCTTCATCTACAAGCAAATACACCACATACGTTGTAGAAGATACAGAAAAAGATAAACTTCAGAATGACAGGGGGGTGGGCGGGAGGGTAACCTGGACTGCAACAGTGAATACACTCGAATATCTACATTTATGGTAAGTGTACACAACTGTACTATGTTCTTCGTGTTTCACTGTTGCAGTCATTACATTTGGGTAGAATCCCAAAGCTATGGTTGGGAGGCTGGAGGTAAACAGCATTAGGTGCTTTATTTTCTTTATAAAATAAAATTCTTTATTTTCTGCACATTCTGAAATCAACATCATTTTCTGTTTCTGCAATCCCATAACATGTTGGTACTTAAGCATATGAAATTGACAGTTTAAGGCCCTGATTGCCAAGGTTGCAGACGTATAAACCTTTTTTCCCTATCTGTCTAATGCCCTTGAATCTGTCAGAGGGGGTAGGATTTTTTGCTGTTGAGGCCTTAACTCCCTTTGGACCCTGTGAAATAGTTTCAGGATCAGAAGCAGGGTTTCTAAATAAAAATTTATGCGAGTCAGGGACCCTGTAATATCTGTCTGGCTTACTGGGAGCCAGAGGTAAGGAGTCAAGCTCGACTCCGAAAAAACATCATCCACAATGTCTAAAACAGGGGGAATGGCTAAAGGCTTGTGCTGAGGGAGAAGAAGGAAATCCCTGAGCCTCTTTTTTGATTCTGAGAAGTCTTGACTCTCCCAGTGAAAATGCTCCCTCAAAGTATGCAAGGTTTCTCCAAATTAATAATCCTCAGGAGGAGATGCAGATAGAATAGACTCCTCAGCATCAGAATCCTCATAGGGAGGTATAGATAATATCTGTATACACCAAAACTAGAGCTCACAACAACTCAGTAGTCCAAAAAACACAAGAAGAGTTCTAGTAAATTAGTCACGATCCACTGTTCAATTCTTTTATTAATCCACGTAAATCACAAGTTTAGCGCTTTCATCTACATATAGTAGACTTCATCAGAAGGGGGAGATGGGTACCCCTGATCAAGGTAATAAGGTCTTTAGCCATTTTGATAATTTGTTTTTTTGGCATAGAGGCCTGTGCACGTGGCTCATGCTTCGTTTTTTTAGGTTTAGAAGTTGCTTTTGTCTTTGGTTTTGCAGCTGTCATCGGTTTGATATACAAACGTTGAGGTCTGAATACACCCTCAGACGCCGGTGCCTGCTCAGAGGCTCTGGTCCCATCCGAGGGAGATACATCCGTCGGTCCAATACCTTGAATATCTTGCGGCATGCTGGACTCCACATGGGTGTCGGTAGAGGCCTGCGACTCGAAGGTAGCGGGTATCAGGGGCTGCGAAAGCACCTGAGTACCGGCAAACTGGCGACTGGCTTAGGAGAAGCTTCGTTGTCGGTTTTGGATCTCGACTACCTTTCTCTGTCCTTCTCTTTACGTTTTATATGTACTCCGGTAGTCGGATTGCTATCCGACATTTCTGGGTAGTTAAATCTGTTTCCAAAATTCTCTGATGCAAAAATATACCGACGCTTAATATTGCGTTGGTTAAATCTAGCACAAAACCGACAGCCAGGCACGTTGTGATCAGGGCCTAGGCAAGGAATACAGTATAAATGGAAATCCTTATGAGGTGTTTGCTTCCCACAAGTAATACAATTATTAACTTTTTCTGACGTCGGTAAAAAGCAAGAAAAAAAGTTTCCCCAACGGGGTACTTAGCTTTAGTGAAGACTTCGGTTCTGAAACTCAAACTCGAATATTTCAGTAGTCTGACGACTGGCATTTGCGAAATGCTTCTGCTTCGGGCACCGCGCGGCAAGAAAGACTAAAGAAAATGGCGTTGGCTGCATGTTTTATACCCCTGACGTCATGGAAGAGAAGACAGCAACCGACGCAGGACCCAAGACTTTGGAATTCAGGCTGACTGAGGGCAACCTGCCAGCAGATTACCCAAATGTAATGACTGCAACAGTGAAAAACGAAGAACATGGGTAAACCCACAAGCAGAATACTGCAACACTGGAATAGAAGGACATCTTGCAGAGGGCTGTGTCCCTTTTGTCTGCACCATACAGTGAATCTCTTCTATTTAGCAGAGTAAGATTTTCTTGTGCTAGCTCTGCTGGCTTCTTTTAGAATGCCCAGGACCTGTTTGTCAAAGAGTGCCCCCATCAAGGTATCCTTCCAGCTGTCAATTTGAGTGTATTCAGGTTGTAGTGTACAATGGTGCCCCTTGTTGTGTTAATAGACCCAACTTGCTGGGGGCAGCAACCATGGTTCCTCTTTGCTTAGAATGAGCATTAGAAGATAGCAGTTTTGCCTTGGCCAATCTAGGGCTATTAGAGTGAACCTTGGCCCTTCTTCCCTGATCTTCAGCAGTACCCTGAGGAGCAAGGGTACTAGGGGAAGGTATTGAAGAAAAGACCTGTCCAAGGGGAAGGAGAATGCTGAGCATTTCTGGTGGCAAAAAGGTCTGTAGCACACTCCACTCTTTGGCTATGCTAAGAAAAACTTTCTAATGCAGTTACCACTCATGAGGCTCTGACAGACTCCTGCTTAGTTGATCCGCCAGTTGATTGGTTTCTTCTGGTAGGTACTGTGCCATGAGGTTCAGGTCTAGGGAGTTTGCAGTTTCCCAAAGGTCAATGGCTAGGTTTCTTCTGGTAGGTACTGTGCCATGAGGTTCAGGTCTAGGGAGTTTGCAGTTTCCCAAAGGTCCATGACTAGGTGACAAGGAGTATAAGGGTGAGTCCCCCCCATCTTGTTTATGTACCACATAACCATGATATTGTCTATCTTTACCAGGAGTACTTCTGGTTTCTACTGGTCTTTGAAGGCAATCAGACCTTTTTGGAGTGCCATCAGTTCTTTAGTTTGAAGTGTTTGTTCTTGAACTGGGAGTCTCATCTGCCCTGAATCTGTAAGTCATTGTAGTGGGCTCCCCAGACTACATCCGAGGAATCTGCGGTCAAATTTGGTCCTGAGGGATGAACCTGAATGGAAGACCCAGGTTGAGGCAGCATGCTTGAGCACACTAAGCAGACTTTTCTGAGACAAAGGAAAAGCTTCACTCTGAAGTTGAGGGGTTGAAAAATGTTGGTACCTCACACTTCTGAGGTACCACTGCAGCATTCCCATACGCAGTCTGGCTAAGTGGATCATGAATATGAAAGAGGCCATGTAACCCAAGACTCCAAGGCAAACTCCGGCAGTGAAAGAGATCCTGAGAAGGAGCTTTTGGAAGTACAGAAAGTACAGTTGTGTACACTTACCATAAATGTAGATGTTCAAGTGTATTCACTGTGAAAGTCATCACACTTGGGTTATCTGCCTGGAGGTAGCCCTCAGTCGGCCCGAATACCAGAGTCTTGGGATTTCTGCGTCGGATGCTGTTGCCTCTTCCATAACGTCAGGTCGTCAGGGGTATAAAACATGCAGCCGATGCCATTACATCAGTTTTTCTTGCTCCAGATGTCAGGAGCCCCCAAAATGGGAAGCAATTACATGGTGTGGATCACCTCCAATAAAAAGTAAATACCATTGCCATAAGATATGGCCAAAAAAGAGGATAGGTAGTAAATATAGAAAAGTCAGGGGGCTGGAGGAAGAGTAATTAGGACTGCAACAGTGAATACACTCGAACATCTACATTTATGGTAAGTGTACACAACTGTACTATGTTCTTCATGTTTCACTGTTGCAGTCATCAAACTTGGGTTGATTCCCAAAGCTGAGGAAGGGTGGAGGCAGTCAAGAAGTATTAGGGCTGGCTAGCAGGTCTTGTAAGACTGCTGTAGCAAATCCAGCTCTGGATTTAGAAAAAAAGATAGGGAAGTGGTAATGCTTGGTGAAGGTGTGTACTGAACTCCAAGTTGCAGCTTCCAGAATGTCCTTGGTAGGGACTCCCCTGAGAGGAGCTGTAGAAATTGAGGTAGCCCTAGTGGAATGGGTTCTGATCCCCTGTGGGGTAGGTTTTCCATGGTGCTTGTAGCAGAAATGGATGCAGTGTGCTATCCATTTGGAGATGGTTTGCTTTGAAATGGCCTTGCCCTCTGCCCCTGTAGCAAAGCTGACTAGCAGCTGGTCAGATTTTCTGAATGGTTTAGTCCTGTCAAGGTAGAACCTAAGCTGTCCATGTACGTCAATGAGTGCAGGGATCCTGTCCCCTTTATTCTGAGGATTAAGAAAGAAGGTTGGCAAATGGATGGATTGGTTTAAAGCCACACTGGATCCCACCTTGGGCATAAATGATGGGTTAGTCCTAAGGGAAACCCTGTCCGCATGGAAGATAATGAAGGGTTCCACAGCCTTAAGGGCCTGTAACTCAGACACTCTTCTTGCTGAAATGATGGCTAGAAGTAGGGCTGTTTTCCAAGAGAGGAATATTAACTCTGCTGTAGCAGCAGGCTCAAAAGAGGGAAGCGCGAGCTTCTCTAGTACAAAGTTAAGGTCCCAGGCAGGAGTAAGGGCTCTCCTGGGGGGGGGGGGGGTCTAAGATTGTTAGTTCCTCTCAGGAACTGTTTGACCAGAGGGTGAGACAAGAGGGGTGGCTCAGTATTGTAATGAGCTGAGCTGGCAGAGGCATGAATCTTAATGGATGAGAAGGATAGGCCTTTGCAGAGCAGCTCTGCTAGATAATCTAGGATTTGAGGTAAGGTCGGCACGGCTGTGTCCTTTCCCCGAGACTGGCTCCATGAACAGCATCTTTTCCACATTTCTGAATAGGATTTCCTAGTACTTGGCCTCCTGGCCTCAAGGATGAAATCCAGCACCTGTTTGCTGAAGGTTGCTGGTGATGTATTCAGGGAATAAGCCAGGCTGCTAGGTTCAGGGTTTGCAGCTGGAGGATGCAAAATCTGGCCTTCCTGCTGGGACAGCAGAGAGGGGGTCTGATGCAGGTGCCAGGGTGGCACTGTTGTCAGACTGCGTAAAATGTACAGTTGTGTACACTTACCATAAATGTAGATGTTAGAGTGTATTGACTGTTGCAGTCATTACATTAGGGTAATCTGCTGGCAGGCTGCCCTCAGTCAGCCTGAATTCCAAAGTCTTGGGTCCTGCGTTGGATGCTGTCTCTCCTTCCATGATGTCAGGTCGTCAGGGGTATAAAACAAGCAGCCGACGCCATTTTCTTTAGTTTTTCTTGCCCCAGATGTCAGGTGCCCCCAAAAAGGTAGCCAAAAAAAAAAAATATATATATATACACTATATATACATGCATCAATATAAACTTTACCTTCATCTACAAGCAAATACACCACATAGGTTGTAGAAGATGGAGAAGGAAATATAAACTCCAGAATGAAAAGGGGATGGCGGGCAGGTAACCTGGACTGTGAATACACTTGAACATCTACATTTATAAGTGCGCACAACTGTACTATGTTCTTCATGTTTCACTGTTGCAGTCATTACATTTGGGTAGAATCCCAAAGCTATGGAATGGGAGGCTGGAGCTAAACAGCATTAGGTGCGGCTATAAGGCCCTGCAGAACTGCAGTGGCAAAGCCTGCCCTGGACTTAGAGCACAGAGACAAATGATAATGCTTTGTAAAGGTGTGAACAGAACTCCAAGTAGCAGCCTCTAGAATGTCTTTGGTTGGTACTTCCCTGAGAAAGGCTGCTAATGTAGCTGCAGCTCTGGTGGAATGAGATCTAATGCCCTTGGGCACAGGTTTGCCATGGTGTAAGTAGCAGAAACGAATGCAGTGGCTTATCCACTTTGAAATAGTCTGCTTTGAAATAGTCTGTCGTCCTGATCCTGCAGCATATGTCACTAGTAATTGCTCAGTTTTTCTTAGAGCTTTAGTCCTGCTCAAGTAGAATCTTAGCTGTCTGTGTACGTCTAAGGAAAGTTCCGTGAAACAAGCTCAAACACAGGAATACTGAAAGTAGTCCAATGATTTAATGAAGCGCTTTTCGTCACCTTCAATAAGGCAACTTCTTCAGATTACATTTCTAAAAAACAAGTTCCATTTAAATAGCATAAGTAATCACATGGTCAAGCTCAAAGAAAAGGTATTACTACACAACAAATAGTGCATATATAAAACTTTCAACAAACTTTAAAATACTTTATAAAATATCAAAACAAATAATCTCCATACCACACCAACAACAAATGTCATCACCCAATATTAAAACCATATTATAACAAAAATTTGTTGTAAAAAAAACTAATATATATCGTTTATGTTTATAAATGAAAATGTATCTACTCAAACATTTTAATTTAAGCAGACACATTATGTTGCAAAACTCATTGAGGCCAGGTTTAACAAAGGCATTTAGTCTAATTTGCCATGCAAGTTCAATCTCTTCTAGGAGCAAGTTTATAGGGCCACCACGAATATCTTGCTCTATTTGATCTATGGCCCTAAAGATAAATTTATGTCCTTCATTTAACATACTGTGTTTAGCAAGAGCATTTTGAATTTTATTGGTGCCTATTGCATAAATGTGTTCGTAAATTCTATCTCGGAGTCTTCGCTCCGTTTTTCCTATGTAGAATGCTTTGCAAGATGTACACATAGCGACATAGACAACCATTTTAGAATTGCAATGCAATTTGTATTTTAGTTCATATTTTCTTTCATTGATGGCAAATGTTCTGCCTGTAGCTATAAACTTACACATGCTGCAACAGCAACAAATGGACATGCCAGCAAATCTATGGGCACTCTCATTGTTTTTTGTCTCAAGCATACTTTTTAAATTCATTCCTCTTCTAAAGACGATCTTTGGAACACTACCTAATTTATCTGATAGTGTTTTGTCCTGTTTAATAAGTTCCCAATTCTTGTATAAAATAACCCTAATTAACAAACTATCCATACTGAATGTAGTAATAAAACTACACTCAAATGTGTTAATCACATTGTTACTCTCTACCTTATTACATTCTGAGTCAAGTATATTGTCACTAAATGTCAACCCCCCAGGTACGCTGAAGGTAGTCTCCTCAAGTTCACTTACAACTTCTCTTCTGTCTAAAATAGGGGTGATTATCCCATTAATTCTTTTAAAGTAAACTTCATTAAAAATTGTTTCAATAAGAGTCAGGGGGTACACCCTCTTTGTTGGAACATTTCACTAAGTAAGTTACATTCTTCTAAAAATTCAGTTTCGAGTGAAACCATTCTGGCGGCCCTTATCAACTGGCCTTTTATTATTGAACGCTTCTGTGACAATGGATGGGAACTAGTAAAATGCAGGAATTACTACATTCAGTATGGATAGTTTGTTAATTAGGGTTATTTTATACAAGAATTGGGAACTTATTAAACAGGACAAAATACTATCAGATAAATTAGGTAGTGTTCCAAAGATAGTCTTTAGGAGAGGAATGAATTTAAAAAGTATGCTTGAGACAAAGAACAATGAGGGTGCCCATAGACTTGCTGGCAATGTCCATTTGTGGCTGTTGCAGCATGTGTAAGTTTATAGCTACAGGCAGAACATTTGCCATCAATGAAAGAAAATATGAACTAAAATACAAATTGCATTGCAATTCTAAAATGGTTGCCTGTCGCTATGTGTACATCTTGCAAAGCATTCTACATAGGAAAAAGGGAGCAAAGACTCAGAGATAGAATTTACGAACACATTTATACAATAGGCACCAATAAAATTGAAAATGCTCTTGCTAAACACAGTATGTTAAATGAAGGACATAAATTTATCTTTAGGGCCATAGATCAAATACAGCAAGATATTCGTGGTGGCCCTATAAACTTGCTCCTAGAAGAGCGTGAACTTGCATGGCAAATTAGACTAAATGCCATTGTTGAACCTGGCCTCAATGAGTTTTGCAACATAATGTGTCTGCTTAAATTAAAAAGTTTGAGTAGATAAATTTTCGTTTATAAACAAACGATATATATTAGTTTTTTTCAGAAAAAATGTTTTTACAACAAATTTTTGTTATAATATGGTTTTATTATTGGGTGATGACATTTGTTGTTGGTGTGGTATGGAGATTATTTGTTTTGATATTTTATAAAGTATTTTAAAGTTTGTTGAAAGTTTTATATATGCACTATTTGTTGTGTAGTAATACCTTTTCTTTGAGCTTGACCATGTGATTACTTATGCTATTTAAATGGAACTTGTTTTTTAGAAATGTAATCTGAAGAAGTTGCCTTATTGAAGGTGACGAAAAGCGCTTCATTAAATCATTGGAGTACTTTCAGTATTCCTGTGTTTCAGCTTGTTTCACGGAACTTTTTTGTTTTTCACGGAGTTTTACTGTATATAGTTTGTTTTGTTTACGTCTAAGGAATGCAGAATTCTATTCCCTTTGTTCTGCGGATTTGGATAAAAGGTTGGCTGATGAATAGTTTGGTTAAGGGCCACACTGGAAACCACCTTAGGCATAAATGAAGGATTGGTCCTCAGAGACACCCTGTCTGGGTAAAATAGGATAAAAGGCTCCACAGCCATGAGTGCCTGTAGCTCTGAGACTCTTCTTGCTAAAGTAATTGCTAGAAGCAGAGCTGTTTTCCATGATAAGAACTTCATATCCGCAGTAGCAGCTGGTTCAAATGGAGGCAGGGTGAGCTTTTCCAACACATAACTGAGGTACCATGCAGGTATTGGTGATCTTCTGGGAGACCTTAAATTTTTGGCTCCTCTAAGATACTGCTTTAAGTAAAGGATGAGAAAATATTGGTGGCTCTGTATTGTAATGAGCTGAAATGACAGAAGCATGGATTTTAATTGATGAGAAAGATAGGCCTTTGTCAAGCATCTCAGTCAAGTATTGTAATATCGGAGGAATATTTGGTTCTGCTGTATCAGTTCCTTGTGCTTGATTCCAAGCACAGAATCTCTTCCATTTATCAGCATAAGATTTTCTAGCACTAGGCCTTTTGGCTCCCAAAATGACATCCATCACAGCTTTACTGAGAGGTGTTGATTGCATAATTACATGATCAGCCATGCTGCCAGATTCAGTGTTTGGAGTTGATTGTGCAGGATCGGATTGTTTTGCTGGGACAGCAATTGAGGTCTTTGAGGTAAGGTCCAAGCTGGGTATTGAGACAAGTTCCTTAGGATTGGGTACCAGTATTGGCGGGGCCAGACCAGGGCAATTAGTATCATCTTTTGTTTCTCTTGTCTGACTTTTAGTAGGACCCTGGGAAGAAGAGGCAGAGGAGGAAAGGCATAAACTGATAGGTTTTTCCAACTAAAGGATAGGGCGTCCACTTTCCATGCTTGTCTGTGATAAGTCCTTGTGCAGAATCTTTTCAATTGATAATTTTGAGGAGAGGCAAATAGATCTATGTCCGGGCACCCCCATTTCTTTGTTATCATGCTGAAGACTTGTGGATCTAGTTTCCCCTCGTGAGGGTCCATAAGGTTTCTGCTTAAATCGTCTGCCAGAGTATTTTGTTTTCCTGGCAGGAACTGAGCTTGAAGATGTATTTGGTAAGTCAAAGCTGTGTCCCACAGTGCCATGGCTAATCTGCAAAGGGGGTATGAGTGCGTGCCACCGTGGTGTTGTCCGTCTTTATCATTAGTAATCCTGGATGAAGTAAGTCCTTGAAGGCCGTCAGGGCATTTTGAACAGCTAGCATCTCTTTTTGGTTGATATGCAGACGCATTTGTTTTGGGGTCCATATGCCCTGAATGCATCTTCCTGCCAGGTGGGCCCCCCCCCCATGCATAATCTGATGCGTCTGTTGTTAAGGTTTGGCTGGAAGGGGGTAGAGTGAAGGGCCGTCCCATGTTTTGGTGACATGCCTTTGCCCACCATAGAAACTCCTGTTGTAGGCAGGGAATGAGAGAAATCATTGTTTCCAGACTGTGACAGTGTTGACTCCATAAACTTTTTAGGTACCACTGAAGTTTCCTCATATGCAGTCTTGCATATGGAGTCAGTAAGGATGCTATGAAGCCCAAAGCCTGCAGAGTTCGTCTTGCAGATAACTGGGTTTTTGTTGCCATCAGTTTGAAGTAAGTAGTCAGTTGCCTTTGTTTGTCTGGCGTGAGGTAAGCCATCTGGGCAGTTGTATTCAATCTTGCACCCAGGAATGTTATCTTTTGAGAGGGTACCAGTTGTGATTTCTTTTCGTTTATTGTGTACCCTAGGCATGTTAGAATCCTTTTCACAAACGCCAGGTATTGAAGAATGTCCTTGTTCTCTGCTTGAATGAGACAGTCGTCCAAGTAAGGATATATTTGTATACCTATGTCTGCAAAAGGCAATTACTGGTGCCAGGCACTTTGTAAAGACCCTGGGCACAGTACAGAAGCCAAAGGGCAGTGCAGAGACTTGGTAATGCATTAAGCCAGCCTTGAAACTGAAGTATCTTCTGCACAATTCCCTTATTGGGACATGCAGGTATGCCTCTTTTAGGTCTACTGTCACCAGCCAAGCATTCTTGCTCAGCATGGGCAGAAGCTGCTGCAAAGTCAGTATTTTGAATTTTGGAATGTCCAGGTGTGTGTTCAAAATTGATAAATCCAGTATTGGCCGCCAGGCCTTGTCCTTTTTGGGTACCAAGAACAGTTGAGTAAAAACCTTGTCCTTTTTCCTGTTCTGGTACTGGCTGAATGGCCCCCATATCCATGAGGGACGTAACCTGTTTCTGTGCCTCTGCCCATTGATTTTTTGGCAGATCCGGCCAACTGTTTGCCATTGGCAGAGTATTTAAATTGAATCTGTATCCCTGTGATACTATGTTTAGCACCCACTTGTCCTGGGTTAAGTGCCAATTTTGAGCAAAAAGTGCTAATTTCCCCCCTAAGGGTGCTGTCAATAGGTAAGTGCTTGGTGAAGGCAAAGGGAAGTCATTGGGACTGTTTTCTGTAGGGTTGCGCTTTATCTCCTCCAGATTTGGGGGTAGAAGCACCCCATTGCTTTGACCTGTAAGAATCTTGTGCCTGGTATCTGGAACCCTTAAGGCGTTTGGATTTGCCCCTTTGAGCTCTGTCGGACACAGGAAAGGACCAATTTTTTCTAGGCCAGTGTCTACTGAATCTTGGTGGCTGCACTTGTAAGAGGTCTTTTACAGTTTGCATAGACTTAGCTTTGTCTTCCATTTTCTTTAAAACCTCTTCTGCCTTAATATCAAACAGAGTATCATGCACCCAGTAATTTAGCTTTACCATGATCAGGCAAATTTTGCTCTTTTAGCCAGGCATGCCTCCTCATCACAGATCCAGTAACTGTGGCCCTGCAGGAGAGCTCTAAGGAATCAAAACCACATTGCAAAGTATGCTTTCCAATTTGTTCAGCTGCATGCAATAATTCCTGCAATTCTTTATTTTCTGCACATTCAGAAATCAACATAATTTTCTTTTTCAGCAATCCCATAACATGTTGTTGATACTTGCATATGAAACTGGCAGTTTAAGGCCCTAATTGACAAGGTTGCGGATGTATAAATCTTCTTTCCCCATCTATCCAGTGCCCTTGAATCTCTGTCAGGGGGTGTAGGATTTTTTGCTGTTGAGGCCTCAACTCCCTTTGGACCCTGTGAAATAGTTTCAGGATCAGCAGCAGGGTTTCTAAATAAAAATTTGTGAGAGTCAGGGACACTAATATCTGTCAGGCTTGCTGGGAGTCAGGGGTCATGCTTGACTCCGAAAACACATCATCCACAATGTCTAAAACAGGGGGTATGGCTAAAGGCCTGTGCTGAGGGAGAAGGAAATCCCTGAGCCTCTTTTTTGATTCTGAGAAATCTTGACTCTCCCAGTGAAAATGCTCCCTCAAAGTATGCAAGGTTTCTCCAAATGAATAATCCTCAGGAGGTTATGCAGATGGGATAGACTCCTCTGCATCAGAATCCTCATAGGGAGGAATAGATAATTCCTGATCAGAAGAGGAATCTGAAAAAATGGAAACCTGATCTGAAGATTCATAATCAGTGTCTTGCCAAGGCCTCTTATCAGGAGAGGACTGGGAACCCCTGATCAAGGTAATAAGGTCTTCAGCCATTTTGATAATCTGTTTTTTAGGCATAGCGGCCTGTGCACGTGGCTCATGCATCGTTTTTGTAGTTTTAGAAGTTGCTTTTGTCTTTGGTTTTGCAGCTGTCGTCGGTTTGATATAAAATTGTTGAGGCCTGAATACACCCTCAGAAGCCGGTGGCTGCTCAGCGGCTCTGGACCCATCCGAGGGAGATACATCCGTGGGTCCAATACTTTGAGTATCTCGCAGCATGCCGGACTCCACCTGGGTCTCGGTAGGGGCCTGCGACTCGAAAGTAGCGGGTATCAGGGGCTGCGAAAGCACCTCACTGAGTACTACTACTAGGATTGCTATCCGACGACATTTCTGGGTAGTTAAATGCATTTCCAAAATATTTTGAGGCAAAAATATACAGCCACTTAATAGCGCGTTGGCTAAATCTAGCACAAAACCGACAACCAGGCACGTTGTGACCAGGGCCTAGGCAAGGAATACAGTATAAATGGAAATCCTTATGAGGTATTTGCTTCCCACAAGTAATACAATTATTAACTTCTTCTGACATCGGAATGGAGCAAGAAAAAAGTTTCCCCAACGGGTACTTAGCTTTAGTGAAGACTTCGATTCTGAAACTCTAATATTTCAGGAGTCGGCCGACAGGCACTTGCAAAATGCTTCTGCTTCGGGCACCGTGCGCAAGAAAGACTGAAGAAAATGGCATTGGTTGCTTGTTTTATACCCCTGACGTCACGGAAGAGGAGACAGCACCCGACGCAGGACCGAAGACTTTGGAATTCAGGCCGACTGAGGGAAACCTGCCAGCAGATTACCCTAATGTAATGACTGCAACAGTGAAACACGAAGAACATGTGGGTACCAGTGCTGGCGTGGCCAGTCTGGTGCAATAAGGATTGTCCTTGGCCTGTCCTGTTTGATCTTGAGTAGTACTTTTGGGAGGAGGGCCAGAGAAGGGAAAGGCATAGATTAAGAGATTTTCCCATATAAAGGAAAGAGCATCCACTTTCCATGCTTGGCTGTGGGGAGTTCTGGTGCACAATTTGCTCAACTGATGGTTCTGGGGGGAAGCAAAGAGGTCCACCTCTGGTGTCCCCCACCTGTGGATTAGAAGCTTGAATGAATTGGGTTCCAGTTTCCACTCGTGCGGATCCATTAGATTTCTGCTTAAATTCGTCTGCCAGTGAATTTTGTTAGTCTGGCAGGAATTAAGCTTGCAGGTACACTTGGTTGCTCAAGGCTGTGTTCCACAGAGCCATGGCTAACCTGCAGAGTGGGTAGGAATGAGTTCCCCCCTGCTTGTTTATGTACCACATGACTGTGGTGTTGTCTGTCTTTATCAAGAGTTGTCCTGGAAGGATAAGGTATTTCAAGGCTGTCAGAGCATTCTGTACAGCTAACATTTCTTTTTGAATGATATGCAGGTGCATTTGTCCTGGGCTCCTTGCCTTGAATGCATTTGCCTGCAATGTGAGCCCCCCATGCATAGTCTGATGAGTCTTGTCAGGGTTTGGGTGGTGGGGGGTTGAGTGAAAGGGAGTCCCTTGTTGTGGTTGCAGGCCTCTGCCCACCAAAGGAACTCTGTCCTTAGCAAGGAATGATCGGAACCACTGTTTCCAGATCCTGAGAATGTTGACACCAGAGACTAAGTACCACTGAAGTTTCCTCATATGCAGTCTTGCATATGGAAGTAGGAGAATGCATGAGGTCATGAACCCTAGAGCTTACTGTATTTTTCTTGCAGATAGCTGGGTTTGGGTGGCCAGTAGTATGAAGTAATTTGTCAAATAAACCTGCTTTTCTGGAGTGAGGAATGCCATCTGGGAAGTTGTGTTCAAGCTTGCTCCCAGGAATACAATTTCTTGGCTGGGTACCAGATGGGATTTCTTTTTGTTGATGGTATACCCCAGAGAAGTTAGGAGTCTCTTTACAAATGTCAGGTACTGAAGTAGCAATTCCTGACTGTCTGCCTGAATCAGGCAATCGTCCAAGTATGGGTAAATTTGAATGTTTCTCTGCCTGCAGTAGCAAGGGCTGGAGCCAGGCACTTTGTGCATACCCTGGACGCAGTAGATAAGCCAAAGGGAAGTGCAGAGAACTGATAGTGCTTAAAACCTGCCCAGAAACATAGACATTTCCTGCAAGATTCCCTTACAGGGGATGTGCAGGTAAGCTTCTTTTAAGTCTAGTGTGACCGGCCAGGAGTCCTTGGCTAGCATAGGCAGCAGCTGTTGGAGTGTAAGCATTTTGAAGTTTGGTACCACCAGGAAGGTGTTGAGAATTGACAGATCCAGGATAGGGCGCCAAGAGTTTTTTTTTCTGGGTACCAGAAACAGTCTGGAGTAGAAACCCTGTCCCCCTTTGCTCTGCTGGAACAGGTTGAATAACCCTGATACTGAGAAGAGAAAGTACTTGCTTTTGGGCCTCTGCCCACTGGTTTGGGGGAAGGTCTGGCAATCTGCCTGGCGTTGGCAGTGAATGGAAATAGAATCTGTATCCCTGGGATACAATGTTTAAAACCCAGCAGTCCTGGGTAATGTATTCCCAGTTTTTTGCCTGCAGGGCGAGTTTTCCTCCTACGGCTACAAGTACTTGGGCATGGCTGGGAAAGATGCAGGAGAAGTCATTGTGAACTTTTTCCACAAGAGGGTGGCTTACCACTCCCTGTTTTTGAGGTGGGAGCACTCCATTTGTTTAAATCTGTGCATACCCTGAGGCTGTAGTCTTTGTGGTCTGTTGCCCCTGGGTTTGGACTGAGAAGGCCTGGGAGGGACTGGAAAGGATCAGTTCTTCGAAGGCCAATGCCTACTGAATCTAGGTGGCTGTACCTGTAAGAAATTTTTAATAGTTTGCATAGATTTAGCTTTTTCCTCCAGCTTTTTAAGAACGTCTTCTGCGTTTGTGCCAAACAAACATTCTTGATTTAATAGAGCATCTAGTAATTTTGCTTTGACATGGTCTGGCAAGATTTGTTCCTTCAGCCAAACATGCCTTCTCAGAACAGACCCAGTGACAGCAGCACTGCAAGATGCTTCTAAGGCATCAAAACCACACTGCAAGGTATGTTCATAGGTAGGTACTAGGCTATCTGCCCAAAGGCATTTATAAGCCTAGCCAGAATGTGTTGGCTTTTGCCACCCCCTTAGATTAGTTCCCTGTGCCTCTGTCCAGCAGAGCCACTGAAGTGATCCCCGGGGTAAACTTTCTGTTTCCAATCCACTCGTCAAGGTTTCTCGAGTGTTAGTGAGGAGCTCTGCCTAATGTAGATTGGAATCTTGTTCCAAAGCATGGGAAGTCTCTGTGACAGGAATCTATCCCTCCAGCATGTCCTATTTGTTGCGGTGAGGTTTAGATCCCTACAGCGTGTGGCTCGAGGCGATAAGCTTTTCTTTAGATGGAGCATGTCTATCAGTTCTGGGTAGGACATGGCCTTGTATGTCAGGCATAGATCACCTCTGAGTAGGCGGTATGCAACCAAGTATAGCTGGAGTTTCTTCAGTCAAGCTGTACAGGGCATCTGTTTGAGGCCAATGATCCTCTTGGTGAGGTACTTCTGTGGTCTTCCCAGCTGTTGCAGGTGTCTTGTAAGATACATCCCAAATGGGGCGCTGTACTCTATAATGGGTCTGATGAGCAATGAGTAGAGGGGCACAATGACCTCTTTTGATCTGGATGCGAACCCTTTTGTGATAAGGTGCGTCACATAGAAGGATTTTCTAACCACTTTGGCAATGTGATTATCAAAGGAGAGTTTACTATCTACTTGGGTCCCCAGATCCCTTATTACGTCTTCCGTATTTAGGGGACTACCACCTATGTGGTAGTTTGTGCGTACTTTGTTTTTTCCAAAGGGAATGACTATGCACTTTTTGGCATTTAGCTTGAGGCCATGATTTTGACACCAGGTGTCCAGTCTCAGGGTTTATGTTCAGGCTGGTGAGCTTGTCTATAATACCAGAATGGGGAATGGTGTCAAAGGCCTTTGCGAGGTCTAGGTAGGCTGTGTGTACCACCTTTCACTCATCTATAGCCTTGGTAACTGTCTCAAAGAAGTCCACCAGGTCTAGGAGGCATGATCTGCCCTTAAAGCCGAACTGGGTAGGGTCCAGTGTTGGTTCCCAATGTCTCTGTTAATGAGTTCCATGATGATGTGCTCCATAGCCTTGCAGACCAAGCTAGTCAGGCTTATAGGGCGATAGTTCCCGGGGTCTGTTGTGGCTCCACCTTTGTGGAGCAGAATAACCATTGCTGTGCGCCACTCTATGGGTATGTAAAATGTGGAGAGGCTGAGTTTGAACAGTGTGTTTAGGTGAGGGGTTAGTCTTTGAGCTCGTGTAGGACGCAGCCTGGGACTCCATCCGGTCCCATTGATGCTGTGTTTTTGGCTTTGGAGAGGGCGGTTTTAACCCGAATGTCTGATTTCAGGAGCTCTACATTCTTCTGGTATGTTTATCGGCCCTTTTGGGGGTGAGGGGGGTGAAGTTTGTGCTGAACCTGTCTGCCAGGATGTTGGCAATATCGGTCGGTTCAGTGTATTTTCTACCATTCTGCACTAACTCAGAGCAGATCTGAGCATTGCCACTTAGATTCTTGACATAGCTAAAGAATGCCTTGTGGTTATCTTTGGAGTCCTTGGCAATTTTTCTTCCGAAACTCGCCTTGGATGATTTTATGAGGGATCGTAGTTTCTTGTTGATACTGATCAGGGATGTCTTCCCTTCTTGGGATTTTACTTTTTGCTGTACTAGTTTCCTCCTTCTATTGTATAGCTTGTTAATGGCAGGAGTCCACCAGACTGGTTTACTTTTCGTGGAAGAGTGAGTCTTGGTTTTGCTAGGGATAGGCATGATCCATGCATTCTTGTAGGTGCCCGTAGAATGCATTAGTAAAGGATTTTGCAGCATGGACAATGTTATCCTTTAGCATGGGGGCTTTGAAACTTTCCACCTCAGTCTTAAGTAACGTGAAGTTTGCTTTTGAAAAGTTTTTCACGGTGGTTTCCCTGTCCGGGGGTGGGGGCAGAATGTGGATATCCAAAGTGATTTGTTTATGGTCAGATCTAACCAGTGAGGGGTTGACCTCCGGTGTGGAGCACTGGTCGCTCATGTTGGTGATGACCAGGTCCAATATGTTGTCACCTCTGGTGGGAGTGTTGACCAGTTGATCCAGGGTGTTTGAGTTTATAAATTCTAGGAAATGTTGGGCAAGGGAGTTGGTACTCGAGTAGTTCTCCCAATTAATGATTGGATAATTGAAATCACCCAATATTAGGGTGTTTCGTAGGACCTTTATATTTCCCAGTGGTTCCAGAAATGCGGAATGGGGGTCCTGGGACATGGTGGGTGATCTGTAGCAAGCTACAATTTGAACTGCAGTTTTGCCCGTTGTTAGTTGCACGTGGATGATCTCTGAAGCATCGTGCTGTGCCACTAACTTGGAGGTGTGGGTATCCTTGATGAATATGGATACGCCCCCACCTTTTGTATTTCGGTCCGGGTTCTGTGGCCGAAATGTATGGTGTGAGTTGTAGCCTGGTAGTGCTGGGGTGCTCTCTGGAGCCTTAAACCAGGTTTCTGTTACTGCATATATATCGATTTTCTCCATACTGAGGAGTGCCTCGAGTGTGTGCATTTTGAGGTTTAGACTTCTGGCATTGAGTAGCATCACCTCAGTTTTTTGTTACTTGTGCTACTTATGGTGGTGGGTTTGTCTTTTGAGCCTTGCCTAAAAAAGGCACTATGGGGGTGGCAAGAGCCTTGGCCAGTATTCGAAAGCCTAAGGGTGACAGGTGCAAGCAGTCTCTCTAGCGAAGCAGCGTGGCTTGTCGAGCATGTCATCCCAGGTGGACAGACTTTGGATCCCCTTTGAATGACACCAGAAACTTACCCAATTGTTGAAATTGATATTTTTTTCTTTATACTGTGGTATTATTCTTGGTGAGGGCCGGATGCTACTCAGGGTCAGGGTCATACTGGCCTGGACTACATGATCAGAGAGCTCTTCCATGTCTCTCTTCCTCTAGCCCAGGGAGGTATGGCTCAGGTCATTCACACCAACATGGACAATGATACAGTCGTATTTGTACTTGTTCTGGAGTGACCACAGTGCTTGTGTTATGTGGCGGATCCTGCCCAGCTAACCGTAACCTTTATCAACTTGGTTAGCAGAATGCATCAACTCTTGTAAATCTTTATTTTCTGCACAATCAGGAATCAACAACATTTTTTGTTTCATTAGTTCCATAATATGCTGCTGGTACTTCAACATGTGAAACTGGCAATTTAAAGCCCTGATAACAAGAGTTGCAGAGGTATATACCTTCTTACCCCATCTGTCTAAAGCCATAGAATCCCTGTCCGAAGGGGTAGGGTTTTTAGCTGTAGTAGCCTTAATACCTTTAGGTCCCTGGGAAATGGTCTCTGGATCCGCAGTAAGATTTTAAAGAGAAATTTGTGAGAGTCAGGTACTCTGTAGTACCTGTCAGGTTTTCTAGAAGCTGGAGGTAAAGTATCAGGGGTAAGACTTGATTCCATGAAGACATCATCTACAATATCCAGGAAAGGGGGTATAGTTAGAGGCCTGTGCTGAGGCAAATCTAAAAATTCCCCAAGTCTTTTTTGACTGAGGGTAGTCCTGGCATTCCCAACGAAAATGCTCTCTTAGGGTATATGCAAGGTTTCACCGAAAGAAAAGTCCTCTGGAGGGGAGGCAGAGGGAATGGAATCCTCTGCATCTGAATCCTCATAGGTGGATAAGGGTATGTCCTGGTAATCAGAGGGGTCAGAGTCATCGGACTCATGGTCTGTAGAATCAGAAGGAAAATCAATTCTTTGTCTTTTAGAGGGGGAAGACTGACTTCCCCTAATTAAAGTAATAAAGTCTTTAGCCATTCTAAGCATTTGTTTGAGGCACGGGAGCTTGAGAATGTGCTTTGGTCATCGGTTTCCCAGGCATAGTACGAACTCTGGGCCTGAGAAATTCGGTAGTCTTAGTCAAAAATGAAGTAGTCAGTTTAATACAAACATCGGAAGGCCTGAATACACCCTCAGAAGCCGGTGCCTGCACAGCAGCTCCGGACCCATCCAAGGTAGAGACATCCGCAGGTTTTATAGTCGAAGAAGCATCTCGTGGCATACCGAACTCCGAATAGGTCTCGGTAGAGGCCTGCGAATCTGTAGAAGCAGGCATTCGGGGCTGCGAAAGCACCTCACTGAGTACCGGCGGACTGGTGACTAGCTTTGCGGAAGCTTCGTCGGCAGTTTTGGACCCATGCGGTCTGTCGCTTTATCCTTACTTTTTTTGGAAGACCAGTAGTCAGATGACTTAAAGCCATTTCGGAATACGGAGAACGAGAGTGAAAGAATTTAGCGACAAAGATAGCCCGACGACAAACAGTTTGGCCGTTGAAGGCACTAAACCGACAGCGAGGAATGTTGTGGTCTGGGCCTAAACAGGTGACGCAGTAAGAATGAAAATCTCTGTGAGGTATTTGCTTTCCACAGGCAAGACAATTGTTAACTTTTTCTGACATCGGTTAGAGCAAGAAAAAAGGATCCTCCAATGGGGTACATAGCTTTAGAAGACTTCAGGTTTGAAATTGGAAAAACAAAAATTTCAGGTAGCGGCCGACCAGCACCTGCGAACTGCTTCTGCTTCAGGCTCCCACGTGGCAAGAAAAGCTGATGTAATGGTGTCGGCTGCATGTTTTATACCCCTGACGACCTGACATCATGGAAGAGGCGACAGCATCCGACGCAGAAATCCCAAGACTCTGGTATTCGGGCCGACTGAGGGCTACCTGCAGGCAGATAACCCAAGTGTGATGACTGCAACAGTGAAACATGAACATCTAGAAATGTAATCTTGGCTGGAGGAAGGAAGGCTTTCTGAAGTGAGGAGTTCAGCAAAGCTCCTAAGAAACACAATTCTGTTTGTGGGAATGGTCTGAGACTTTTGAGTATTAATGGTAAACCCCAGTGAAGCCAGAATCACTTGGGTGTAAAGCAGATCTGCTTTGAGTTTTTCTAGATCTGTTGCCTAAACTCAGGCAGTCGTCTAAGTAGGGGTAAATATAAATGCCCTCTAACCTGCAGAAGGCTACCACTAGGGTTAGGCATTTTGTGAAAACCCTGGTTGCAATAGACGAGCCAAATGGCACAGCACAGAAAGAACAGTTGTGTAAGAACTTACCATAACCTTAGATGTCCTTCTCTTCCATGTTGCAGTATTCATTACAGTAGGGAGGTTGCTGCCTGCAGTGCCACCATCCTACCAGTATACCACAGTCTTTGCTCCTGGAGGGTACGTGTGACGTCCCTTGTCAGGGCCATAAACAGACAAAGGGAATAAAGGTGATGTCTGCACATACCCTCCTCAGAATGAACTACCGCATACAATAGTACTCCTGCAGATTAAGAGAGGGTCATAATAGAGGTACCCTTTAGACTTAAATGTAGACTAGACTCTAGGGTACTAGGTAGGCTGTGTTTAGTAAGGAGACTGGGAGAGAAAATGACTATGTCCCCACAGGTAAGCTAGGGTATGTTAGTTAGGTAAAGCAGAGGGGCAGATAGGGGGGGACTGAATACTGCAACATGGAAGAGAAGGATATCTAAGGTTATGGTAAGTTCTTACACAACTATTCTATGTCCTTCTATTCTCATGTTGCAGTATTCATAACTGCAGGGAGAGTACCAGAGCTTTAGGTATGAGCCTGCGTGAAGGATTGGGGTCTCTTGTTGATGAGGCCCTGACGAATTGACCTGGTAAACCCTGCTCTGGAGGCTAGGTCCAGTTTGTAATGTTTGGTAAAGGTATGGTTAAAATACCACAGATTTTTGGACGATATAGTGTTACTTTGGACAGGGGGGCTTGACAAATTTTTAGAATTTTTTGAATATATCAGTGGAACTACTAACTTCTTGAGATTTACATACTCTACTAGTTTAGAAACACTAAAATATTTAGATATAGAGTTATACAAAAGAGATGGAAAATATGAAACTAAAGTGCATAGAAAGGAGACGTATGTCAATTCCTATTTGCACTATGATAGTGCCCACCCCCTGCATAGTAAAAAGAATATTGTCAAGGGGCAATTTGTCAGGGGGTCTAGAATGACCAGTTGGGACTACGATTTCGAAGTAGAGTGTAAAGTCCTAGAAAAAATGTTCTTGGAACGTGGTTATCCTGCAGAATTTATTAGTAAAATAAGGAATGAAGTGGAAAAAGGAAGGCAGGAGATGATTTAAGCCAATTATGGGGAGAGGGATTAACAATGAGAATCAAAATGATGTTAACAAGAACAAAATAGGTCAACAAACATACAAAAGAAGTTTAGTAGTAGAATACAACGCTTCCAATAGGAAAGTAAAGGAATTTTTAAACAGGGAATGGAATAAATTCTCCGCTTTAACGGACATGGAAGAGATTACTAAAATGGAACCAAAAGTAGTTTATAGAAACTCTTGTAGCCTAAAAAATTTGATGGAAAGGAATGGACATAGTAAAAATAAAGGGAATAGAAATAAAGTAGGAACATATAAATGTGGCAGGTGCCACCAATGTTCGTACATTATAAACAGGGGAGAAGTATATACTGAAAGCAGAATGAGATGGTTAGGCAGTAAAGGTTTTTTTAACTGTGATAGTAGAGGGTCGTATCTTGTTATCTGTCAGTCCTGTCAGTCTTTTTATGTAGGGAAGACAGAAAGACAACTGAAAAGAAGGATATACGAACATTCTTATGACATCACAAAAAAGAAAAACACAAATGCATTGTATAGGCATTCTATTTCCTGCACTAAATTTAAATATGAATTTTTTGTTCTGGATCAAGTTAAACCAGACATTAGAGGTGGCCTGTGGGAAGAAATATTAGAAAGTAGGGAGCTTTGGTGGCAGGTCAACCTCGATGCAGGAAATAAACCAGGAATGAATGACTTTATATCAATTTCTTCTCTGTTGAAATTAAAGGCTAATAACATTTGAAAAACTCAAACATGTAATTTTGTAAAATGAACACCAGATGGGGGTAGAATATACATGAAACATAGGTTTAAGGAAATCTTTATTGAAGGAAACAAATATATAGTCTTCACATACCTGAGTTTTTAAACTAATTTATTTAAGATATTTTTAATGAGATGTTTTATAGTAATTTATTAGTAAATCATTCATGAATGTTTATTATATGTATTTTAATTTAAATTATTTATATAAATAAATGATGTGGAATGATCAAGTTTAGCACAAGACACTTTCAGAGAGTAGGCATTAATATTTATGAGATGTAAAGGGAGATTTGTTAGTTTAAACTGAAGGAGATGTATTTCATTGGATTAACAATTAAACAGGTGACTTAGAGATTATTTAAATGGCTTTTTGAGTCAAAAATGGTTGTCTGATGAAGTCCTGTATGTAGGATGAAAACGCATGTATTTATTTTTTCTTGGTGAATAAAAGCGTTAATTTCACTGGCGCTCTGTGATTTTGGTGTTGACACTATAGAGGAGAAGACCGTGGTCCAAGGCGTTCTTTTTGTTTGTTTATTGGAGTTTTAGAACTGCCGTTCTGCTGAATTATTTGGTAAAGGTATGTACTAAAGTCCAAGTGGCAGCTTCTAAAATGGAAGCGTAGTCGATCCCCTTTGAAAAAGGCAGCTGAGGAGGCAGCTGCCCTAGCAGAGTGAGGTTTGACATGACCGTGTAAGGATTTTCCACGATAGGAATAGCACATGCCAATGGATTTAGAGATCCAGGAAGAAATGTTCTGTTTGGAGACTGCCTTCCCTAGAGCCCAAGGGTGGAAGGAGATGAAAAGTTAGTCAGACTGTCTGATAGATCTGGTTTTGTCTAAGTAGTACCTCAGTTGCCTGTGGAGATCTAAAGAATGGAGGGTCCTCTGAGGAATTTTTTTGGATGAGGGTAGAAACCCGGTAGGTTAATGGTCTGGTTTAATGAGAGTTCATTAACCACCTTAGGCATGAAGGAGGGGTTAGTCTTGAGGGCAACTCTGTCCTTGTGAAAAATAAGGTAAGGAGAGGTAGCAATAAGGGCTTGTATCTCTGATACCCTCCTGGCGGGGGTGAGGGCCACTAGTAGAACTGTTTTCAGGGTGCATTGTTTTAGGAATACTGAATGCGCTGGTTCAAAGAGTGGCAATGTAAGTTTTTCAAGTACAAAATTCAGGTCCCGGGGGGAGGTATAGGCTTTCTGGGGGGGTCTGATATGAAGTACCCCTTTCAGAAAAAGCTCGACTTCCAATCTCAAAGCCAGAGGAGGTGATATGGGCAGATAAGCAGACATGGCAGATAAATGGACTTTGACTGAAGAGTAAGTTAGTTCTATGTGAAGTAGCTCACACAAATAGGAAAGGACCACAGGTATAGAAGTAGTCAAAGGGTCCTGGTTTTTCTGTTGACATGACTTGGAGAATCTGTTCTATTTAGATACATAATTTCTCCTGGAACTAGGTTTTCTGGCCTCCTGCAGAACACTGAGTATGTCCTCTGAGTATAGGTGTCTGTAGGGGATTAGAACCCTATTACCCATAAGGTCAGTTTCAGATTGTTCCCCTGGGGGTGTAGTAAGGATCCCTTGTCCTGTGTGAGCAGGTCCATTCGGTGGGGTAACCTCTGATGATTGCCCTTGGCTAGTTGTTGGAGAAGGGGAAACCAATGCTGGCTTGGCCAAAAGGGGATCACCAACTGGATTTTGGGTTTGTCCCTCTGTATTTTCAGGAGGGCTTTCTGAATCAGTGTGAAAGGAAGAAGGCAGAGAGGTGCATTCCCTCCCAAGGAAAGGAGAAGGCGTCCACTTTCCAAGCTTGTGGATGTGGGTCCTTTGTGCAGAATCTGGGCACCTGTCTGTTCTGGGGAGAGGCAGAGATCTGCTTGTGGAATAACCCACCTGTGGATAAGGTCCAGGAATACCTCTCTGTGAAGCTTTCATTCTTGATTCTTGAGAGGGAGCTGAAGTTCTGCTGAGTGCGTCTGCCATAACATTCTCTGTTGAGGGAATATACACTGCTACCAAGTGAATCTGGACTGATAATAGGTTCCAAACCTGGGTGGCTAGGTTGCAGAGAGGGTAGGACTTTGCCCCCCCCCCCCCCCCGCTTGTTTATGTACCACAGGGCAGTCATATTGTCCATGATCACTTTCAGGGTTCCTGGCTGAAGAGCTGATTTGAATGTTTTTAGGGCTAGCAGTAGTGCCCTCATTTTCTTGATGTTGATATGGTCCTTTTGTCTTAGGCTGGATCATTTTCCTTGTATGGTGAATTGTTTCAGGTTTATTAGTAGCACTGCACCCCACCCCACCCCACGTCTGATGCATCTGTGGAGACTTGTAGGGGGGAGTGGAACCTGTAAGGGGTTCCTTGGTTGAGGTGAAGTGCTGATACCTCCCCACTGGAGTTCCCTCTTTAGACACTGAAGTAGGGGAAGGGGTGAGTCCAGGGGCTGGGAGTGCTGGCGCCATAAGTTCTTTAGGATCCATTGAATTTTCTGCAAGTGGAGTCTTGCCAGAGGTAACATGGCTATAAGGGATGCCATGTGGCTTAACATTCTTAGGAATTCCCGAGCTGGCAAGGAGGAGTGGGTGAGGAGATTGTTGAAGTACAGACAAAGGTCTAGGATTCTTTGGCCTGGAATGAAGGTATGTTCTGATCCTGCATCCCAAGAAAACCAGGTCTTGAGTGGAGTTCAGGTGAGACTTTTCGTGGTTTATGGTAAACCCTAATTGAGTTAGGGTGGAAATCACCTGTTGTAGGTGGAGTAGAGGGACTTGGTGGTCTTGATGAAGAATACGCAGGTCATCTAGATATGGGTATAGTTGTATATCCTGTGTTCTGCAGTGAACAATGAAGGGCACTAGATACTTTGCGAAGACTCAAGGAGCAGTGGAGAATCCAAAGGGCAAGGCAGGGAATTGAAAATGCCAAAAACCTATTGCAATGCGGAGGAATTTCCTGTACCTTGGATGTATAGGAATGTGCAGGTCGGAATCCTTCAAATCTAGGGCTACCATGAAAGCCTGTGTGAGTATGACTGGTAAGAGCAAGGTAATCATTTTAAAGTTGGGTACCATGAAAAAGAGGTTTAGAAAAGATAAGTCTAGAATTGGCCTCCATGGGCAGTCTTTTCATGGTGCCAGAAACATTCTGGAGTGGAAGCCTATGTTTCTTTGTGGGTAGGATACCTGTTCTATGGTGCCCTGAGCTAGCAGTTGTTGAATGATGGGTGGGAAAAGGTGAGCTTGGTTTGCAGGTGGTTGAGTAATATCCTGGAAGGGGGGTAACATCCACCAAGTCATGAAATATCCCTTCTGAATGATGGAGAGGACCCATTGTTCTGATGTAATTATCCGCCAGGAAGGTAGGGAGAGAGTGAGATGAAGGGATAGGGGGGTGTTTGGGTCTAAGGGTGGTAAGTCACAGTAGAGGTGGTCTGGTTTAGTCAGAATGACTCTGAAAGGGGGTGGTGGTAGAGTTGGTGGGAAACCTGGGAGTAGAGCTTTTCCTTGGTTGTCTACGTCCTTTTGACTGAGGAGCTGGGTGTGAGGACTGTCTTCTAACAAAGGAAGGTTTTTGTGGGTAGTTCCTGTGGTATCTGGGTATAGGGGATACCAGTAAATGTTTAAGGTTTTGAAGTTCTTTTCCCTTTTCTTGAAGGGATTTGAGAAGCTCTGCTGAGGCTTGGCCAAACAGGGCATTATTGTCCAGTGGTGCATCAAGCAATTTTGTTTGTAAGTCCATAGGGAGTGGTTGTAGTCTCACCCAGGAATATCATCTCAAAACTGAGCCTGACAGCAGATTTTGATGAGGCTTCCACAGCATCATAACTGCACTTGGAGTGCCTAGTAACTTGGGATGCTGTGGAAAGTTGGGTGCTAATTTGGGGTTTAATGGGAGAGTCAGGAGCCTTACACAGGAGGGTAGAAGCTTTGGTGATGGTGTCCAGGTATCTAGCTATATGTGTTTTGTAGTCGAGAGCACTTTTAGCCAGAGTAGAGGAGGTATACACTTTCTTCACTAGTCTGCCCATGAATTTGCTGTCTTTATCCATCAGATAAAGCAGCAGCAGAAGGCAATTGTCTGGATGTTTTGTCAGCAGAGACTGCAATAACTGCTGAGTCTGCTAGAGGGTTTTTAAAAAGGAACTGCGTGTCCTGATGGACCTTATAGAAAGGTCCATACGTTTTGAGGCTGGTGGTTGAGAGTCTGGGGATTGAGAAGCAGTTAAGAAGGCATCCTGGAAAGCAGGTAACAAAGGGGGCACACAGCAGAAGAAGATGGTTGTTCCATTTGAAGTAGGTCAAAGTACCTTTTCTTGGTGTCAGATATTTCTGATGCCTGCCACTTGAAATGTTCCCTCATGATGAGGGAGCTTGTGCCTCCAAAGGTGAATTCTTCCCTTGGGGACTCAGGAGTAATGGAGTCCTCCTCCTCTGGGGTAATGAAATCCTTGGGGGAGTCGTCGTGATTCATAAGTAACAGATTCCTCTGAAGAGGAGTAGTCTTCCTCTGATACCTGGAAAAGGGGGCCGAGGACAGGGAGCAGGTGGTAACTGTTGTGTCTGCATGGCCTGGAATGCCTTAAAAAGACTTCGTGAAAATACTTCCCATCCAGGAACCGGCTGAGGCTCAGGATGCTTTAGTTTTTGTTTTCTCTTCAAGGGGGTAACTGGTAGAGAAAGAATCAGAGCTGCCATCTGTTTGGGTGGAAGCGTAGGAGCAAGGCCCTCGACTGGATGAGCCATGGTTCCCCTTCTGCCATCAGGATCTGATGGCTGATTAGCCTCAGCGGACGTACTTAAAGTTTCCGCCATCCAAGGTTCCACTGAGGTTTCCGGGCCTGGCTTGGAAACGGATCCCGGACATTCATCAGCCTCAAGAATCTGCTCGGATGCCTGAAGCGCAGCCTGGGATTCCAGCCCGATTTTTCTTGGCCTTCTTCCTCGGTGGCTCATCATACGGGCGTACCCCACCTTCCATACGGAGCACAAGACGTCACAATCTCAGATTTTCCAAATACAGTTTTAACATGACCAGACGGCTGCAAAGCGTTTTTGGGACAAAAGATTTGCAGATTTGACAGGATGTATGGTCGTGGGTCTTGCCTAAGCAAAATACACACTTTTTGTGCATGTCCTTGTGAGGAATTTGTCTCCCACAAGCATACTTCCCCTTTCTAATTGACATGTATGTCTTAGCAGTAATCAAAAGACAAGAAATCCCAGCAGGGCACTTATCTGTATCGGTAGATTGAAGTGGTCGTCTGGTCTGGAGTCATAGCTTTAAACAGTCGTCTGAAAAATAGTGATCGGCTTTCGGAACTGGCAAACAGGAGTCCAACGTTCACTGCGTCAGAAAAATTCTGAAGTGGGTACCTGCAGACATCACTTTTATACCCTACGTCGGTTTATGGCCCTGACAAGGGACATCACAAGTAACCCTCCAGGAGCAAAGACTTTGGTATACTGGCCAGATGGTGGCGCTGCAGGCAGCAACCTCCCTACTGTAATGAATACTGCAACATGAGAATAGGAGGACATCTGATAATGTCTCACACCTGCTCTGAAGCACAAGAGCCTCCTGTGACATCTTTCTATAGGTATAAGCCCTTTAGATAAGATTACCATGAAAGTATTAAAAGAGATAATGGGCAGCAATTTTTGAAAGGTTAGCATTTTGAATGTTGGTACCTGAAAGAAATGGTTGAGCCCTGACAGGTCCAGAAGAGGCCTCCAGGGACCATCTTTTCTAGGGACTAAAAACCTTTTCCTTATCAAGAGCTTGGTATTGGCTCCACAGAACCTTGGGTGAACAAGAACTATTTGCCATAAGACATCTGTTGGTTTAATGAAATACATGGGAAACCTAATCAAATTATGGGCTGGTTGTAACCACTTTGTATGATTTTTAGTACCCACTAATTCCTGGTAATGAGGGTTTAATTCTTTAGGAAGAAGGACAGCAATCATCCTAGTCTCAGAGGGGTTAGAGGGAAGGAGTGGAGGGGGAAAGGAGTCTCATGGAAGAGTCAATTGCTCCCTGCTGGGTCCCCTGTTGACAGGATCCCACAGGGCCCATTGGAATCTGCTTGTCACTGTCTTGATCACTTGCGCTGCCTTTGACTCCTTTTCCCTTAGAGGTCTCCCACTTCTAGGCTTAGACCGGGAGGTCAGAAAGGATCGATATCTGGTAGGGTAACTGCAAGTGAAGTGAGGAGGATGAACCTGAGGAAAGTCCTTGACTTTTTGCATGGACTTGACCTTATCCTCTATTTTAAGCATGGCTTCAGCCTTGGGGCCAAAAAGGAAATATTTGTCCAAAGGAGCATCCAAGAGATTGGATTTCACATGTTCAGGGACGGACCTTTTCCTTCACCCAGTCACGTCTTCTAATGATGAATCCTGTAGTTGCTGCCCTGCTGGAAGCATTCACAGCATCACTGCTACAGTGAAAGGAGTGCTTAAGCTACCTGACAGCAAGAATTGCATAATTCTAGCAGTTCCTTGCATAGGGCCTTATTTTCACTCCCCACCAGTTTTTGATTCATCTGGTCTAAAACTGTTTCTGGATACTTCACCACATGAAACCTTGCAATTCAATGCCCTCATGATGAAGGCAGCAGTGGTTTAAACTCTCTTTCCAAACACATCCAAGGCTCTGCTTTGTCGGTCTGCTGACATGGGATTTTTTGGAAGTACTAGCTTCAGCTTCAGGGTCTGCTACAGGTTTCTTGAAAAGGTCTTGTGGGAAAACAGAACCCGGTAAAATCCATCAGGTTTCCATGGGGCAGGGGTGAGTGAGTATGACTGCAATGAAGAATCCAGCAAGACATCATTCACCACCTCTCAGACTGGAGGAAAGGCAAGAGGTTTATGCGCAGGAGTTGTACAAATTCCCTAGCTCTCTTCTTAAATTGTGAATAGTCCTGTGTTTCCATTTTAGGTGTTCTCTCACGGTATGTAGGGTCGCTCCAAAGGAAATTACTTGGGGGGGGTTTGAGGCAAGGTTCTCATCAGAATTTGAATCCCCATAGGAAACAATAAATAAATCTTCTTTAAAAGTAGTCATTATCATCCTTGGAGTCAAAAGGATCAGAAGACTCCTGGAGGGGAATATCCCTTTTTGTTTTTTTTTTTTTTTTTTTTTTTTACCAGGAGAAGATTCAAGAGCAGAACCAAGGAGAGAAAGGAGTCTGTATCTGACTATGGTGATCAGAGGTCCTGTTGATGGACCACAGTTTGAGAGTGGTAGCCGGCAGGCCTTGGCTGGGGAAAGCTGGATGCAGCCTTATATGGGAGGCCTTAGACTCAGACCAGAGAGCGATGTCCACCCTAGGATTGCGGACATGGAAGAATAACAGAATCCACAGGATGGTGAACAGAGGCAATATCCTGGTGACAAGACTCTGGATATCCCTTCATCAGTTTGAGAGTGGTCAATGGAAGTGAAAAGTGGCTCCGGATCCAATCAACGAACCAAGTCCTTCAGCTTGTATGGAAGTACAGGGAGCTGGCAGTTTACTGGACACCAAATGGGTCTCAATAGAGGCCTGTGCCACAAACAGTCATCAGAGGACTGCAACGGTGTCTCACCCTCTTAACTAACCCTAAGTGGACTGGTGGATGGTGAATGGGTGTCACCTAGTACCCCAACTTTTTGCTTTTCCTTTTTATGCCCAAGGACATCAGCCTCAGCTCGACCGCTAGGTGACCGTATGCAAAGTCCCTAGCAACTTGCTGAAGTGCTTAGCTAAAACCTCATCCCTATGCTTGATTGCTCTACTGTTAAAGTGGGAGGAAATCCCATCAGTTATGATTGCAACAGTAAAGCACAAACATCGATTTATTTCACATAACCTAATAAATAAACCAGAAGATTAACCAGCACTATAAAACACCATAAAATATTCCCCAGCCAGGTAACTACGCTTTCAAAATAAGTCACTCAGTCATTACTAAAGCTAATAAAAATGCTGGTGACTCATTCTTCAACTATGTCTCCAAATTTGGAACTCTCTGCCACAAAGTGAATTAAAAAATTAAAGGTTTTCAAAAAATTATCTTAATTCCTAAATATTTGGCTATGCCCCTGCTCAACCTTAATCATCTAAAAATACTATTTAATTTACTACTTATTACTTCTCTGTATCCTAATATTATGATGCGTGATTTTCTGCTTCCTAACTTTTATGTTTCAAAATACAAGTCTCTTTCATATTAATTCTCACTCCTGAAAGTTTATTCAAGTTCTAATCAACTGCTAGATAATGTTAAATAGAGAGGGATTTATCAGCAGTACTTTCTTTCCACCTCAACTTGATCTCTGGCATCAAATCAAAGTGCTCACTTTTGCTACTCACAAATATCTAATAATGTATTGTAATGTAACTTGCATTTAATACATGTCAATAATAGTTCATTACAATACTGCAAGATTTGAATTATGTTAATGTACTATATTGAAAGTTACTTTATTTAATCATATGTCTCTGTACTGCAATTATCTTGTGTTACACATTAATAAAAAGAATAAAACTCACTGTATAATTTTTGTGTGGAGTTTTTCTCACCAGGCCTCCACTGAAAAGGGATTTTGCCCAGTCGGACTTTCACGGTTAACAAATGTAAATAAATATACTTAGCACATCTATAGAATAAATGTAGATACCTGTAATCTGTGTGAAAATAAAAAACTATGAACCTCAAAGTTGGCTAGGTTGGGGTGCAGGAGGGAGCCTTCATTTTGGTTTGGAAGATCTGTGTGCTGAGGCAACATTGTCCAGTTTTTCCTTGCCAGATTGCGTAGGAATGGGAGTACCAGTGCTGCCTCAGACAAAATGGGGTTACTAGAACGACCTTTATCCTTTTCTCCTTGATTTTTAGGAATACCCTGGGGATCAAGGGTACAGTAGGGGAAGAGTCAAGAAACAGACATGTCCAATTCCAACAGAAGGCAGGTTTCCAAAGCTTCTGGAGTTGTTGTTCTGCAGCAGAATTATCTCAATTTCCTGTTTAGAGTCAAGACAAACAGGTCTACTTCAAGCACATTTAGCATCCTAGTCAGATCCAAAAAGATGTCCCTGTTCAATATCCACTCATGAGGGACTACCCAAGTTCTGTTAAGCTTATCTACTAGCATGTCTTATTGTAAAGGAATGTTGGCTGCTGTCAGAGTCATGTCTACCCCTTGAGCTTTCTCCAAGGCTTGCACAAACATGCACAGAAGGGCAGAGTAATTGTTTACTTACTATGTTATGTTGGCATTGTCTGATGATCTGAATGACCTATTCCTTGAACATGTGGCTGAAAGCCTTTAACACCAGAATGATGACTACATGCTTTTCCCATGTCCCCTGAACTTAGCGATTGCCCACAAGGTCTCCACCCAAGGCATGATTTGAGAAAAATGGAGTGAAGGTCACAAATGAGTTGATACTGTTACCAACTACAAGATCTCCTTTATGATGCAAGAGAAAGAATGGGAATGTTAGTCTCCAAGGAATGGGTGGCCTGACATTTATTTCCTGGGCACCAGTGAAGCTATCTCCATTGTAGACAGGCTAAAAGCACCATTACAACACAGGACATCATGTAACCAGTCACTCTAACACCATTGCTGGCTGTGCTTCCTGCTGCAGTAATCTTTTGCAAGTACAGTGTCAGGTGACAGATGGTCTTGTGGGAGGAAGACTCTGATGAAGTCTATTGGTGCCACCAATAAGACTTAAGTTCTTTGTTGGGGTTAGGTTTGATATGTTCCTGGTGATGTTGACACCATCATCCCTGAAGCAAGTCAGTGTGAACTCCAAAGTCATCTATTCCGTGCCTGTACACCACTAAAATGAGGCAACTGTTTAGGAAATGGTAAACATGGATGCCCTTTGTCCTACGGTAAGCAGTCACTGGAGCCAGGCATCTGGCAAAGTCTCTGGGCACAGTACACAAGCTAAAGGACAATAACATGAATTTGAAATGCTTAATCCTGCTGAAAACCTGACAAACCCTCTGTGCTGTTTTGCTACGGTGTTGTGAAAGCATGCATTTTTTTGCTCTACAGTAATTGTAAGGGCCTGGGGTGGCAGCAATAGTAACAGAATTTGGAGAGTTAACATTTTGAACTCTGGAACAATGAAGAAATTATTTAAAGTGTAACAGGTCCAGAATGAATTTCCATGTCCCTTCCCTTCTTGGAATTACGAGGAGTCTGGAGTAAAAACATTGTCTTCCCATCCCAAAAACGGCCTTTTCTATTGCATCCAACTGTTGCATTTCTTTTAAGAAAGGAAAGTTGTGTAAAATCTTACCATAACCATAGATATCCTTCTCTTCCATGTTGGAGTATTCTACTAGTGGGTTTACCCTTCTTCTGATCAGGTTGTCCAGCCAGGTTTCCAAAGATTTTCAGTCCCTCCTGGTGCGTCGGACGTCTGAGGTGGAGGCAGGAACGTGGGACATAAAGGTGATGTCTGCACGTACCAGCCCTCAGAAAGTACAGTTGTGTACACTTACCATAAATGTAGATGTTTGAGTGTATTCACTGTTGCAGTCATCGCACTTGGGTTATCTGCTTGCAGGTAGCCCTCAGTCTGCCCAAATACCAGAGACCTAGTATTTCAGCGTCGGTTGCTGTCGCTCCAGGACTGACGTCTGTTGTCAGGGGTATAAAAACAGGCAGCAGATGCCATTACATCAGGTTTTTTTTGCCCCAAATGTCAGGAGCCCCCCAAATAGGGAGCTAAGTTATGGAGGGGAAATCATCATCAGTAAAAAGTAAATACCAATACCCCTGAAGGGGGTGAGTAGTAGACAGACAGGAGAGAGAGACTAGGGGGCTGAAGGGAGGGAAACCAGGACTGCAACACTGAATACACTCGGACACCTAAATTTATGGAAAGTGTACAAAACTGTACTATGTTCTTCGTGTTTCACTGTTGCAGTCATCACACTTGGGTAGATGCACAAAGCTGAAGAAGGGAGGAGGCAGTCAAGAAGAGTTGGGGCTGGATAGTATGTCTTGCAGGACTGCTGTTGCAAAACCTGCCCTGGATTTGGAAAAGATAGGCAGATGATAATGTTTGGTGAAGGTGTGTACAGAACTCCAGGTAGCAGCTTCCAGGATGTCCCTGGTAGGGACTCCCCTGAGGAATGCTGTACAGGTGGAAGTTGCCCTAATGGAGTGTGTTCTGGCTCCCCGAGGGGTTGGTTTCCCATGGTGCTTGTAGCAGAAATGGATGCAGTGTGCTATCCATTTGGAAATTGTTTGCTTTGAAATGGCCTTGCCCTCTGCCCCTGGTGCAAAGCTGACTAGTAACTGGTCAGATTTCCTGAAGGTCTTATTCATATCAAGGCAGAATCTGAGCGGTCTGTGCACGTCCAATTAGTGTAGGATCCTTTTCCCTTTACTTTGAGGATTAGGGAAGAAGGTTGGCAAATGGATAGATTGGTTGACAGCCACACTGGACACCACTTTAGGCATAAAGGAAGGGTTAGTCCTGACGGAAACCCTGTCAGCATGGAAAATAATGAAGGGTTCAACAGCCATAAGTGCTTGTAGCTCAGACATTCTTCTAGCTGAAGTGATGGCCAGAAACAAGGCTGTTTTCCAAGAAATGAGAAGTTATGTACCTACCATAACGCTCCATGTTAGTTGTCTTCTTCTCGCCTTCTTTCTTGCTGGATGGGTTTGGAGCCAATCCTCAGCTCCGACTCGGCTTATGCCAAAGCTCGAAAGCTATTTTTACCGGCTCGAGGTAACCCTGTATCCCACAATGCTAGGTGCTAACTACCTAGATCTCGTTTGATAGCTAACACTATAGCAGTTTTGCCCCCAGAACAAAGGAGAGAATGGCATACCCATGTAGATAGCCATCCCAAGAAAAGGATAACCACTGGAGACCATAGTGGGAGAAAAGCAAGGCTCCTTAGGATCCTAACAGTCTGTCCAGGCTAGGGGGTTGGAGGGCGGGACGCAAGAAAGAAGGCGAGAAGAAGACAACTAACATGGAACGTTATGGTAGGTACATAACTTCTCAATGTTGTCAATCTCGCCTTCATTCTTGCTGGATGGGACCGCGTCCCTAGCACCTTAACCCGGGTGGCTCTTTGGAACAGACTCTTGAGGACGGTGGAACCAAAGTTAGCTAGGCTTCTGGAGGCCATGTCCAATTTGTAATGAGAAATAAAAGTATGGGGAGAGGCCCATGTGGCTGCCGCACAAATTGAATCTAAGGGCAACCTGTCCTGAAAAGCTATAGACGTGGCTAAGGCTCTAGTTGAATGGGCTCTAGGTCTTGAAGGAAGCTTTTGACGTCTCAGTTCATAGATGAAAGTGATGACAGAGGCCAACCATCTAGAAAGGGTTACTTTGGAAACTGGAAGGCCTTTCTTCCCTTCAGCATAAGATAGGAAGAGCTGGTCAGATTTCCTAATTTGCTTTGTTCTATCCAAGTAGTAACGGAGTTGGCGATGAACATCCAAGAAATGCAACTTTTGTTCTGCTCTGTCAGAGTAATTGGGGAAGAAAACTGGGAGATCGATAGTCTGGTTTAGATTTGCCTCAGAAGATATCTTGGGTAAAAAGGAGAGGTTTGTTCTGAGGGACACTCTATCTTTATGGAAAACAAGATAAGGAGGACGAACGCAAAGGGCGTGAAGTTCTGAGACTCTCCTCGCAGAGGTTATGGCTACTAGAAACATAGTTTTCCATGAGAGTAACTTCAAGGAACAGGAAGCCGCAGGTTCAAAGGGAGGGAGAATCAAGGAGGTTAAAGCTAAATTCAAATCCCACTGCGGTGGGGGATGTCTAACCGGGGGCTTGAGTAAAAATATACCTTTGAGGAATGCTTTACAAAGTTTATGAGACATAATGGAGGAGTCTGTCAAGCCAACATGAAAATTTGAAATGGCCGCTAACTGGACTCTGATAGTGGAGGAAGAAGAACCCGAATGAAAGAGTTTGGCCAAAAAATCTAAGACCGATTGGATAGGAGCTACAAATGGGTCTATGTTCCTAGATTTTGCCCAGAAGGAAAAGCGTTTCCATTTGCTGGCGTATATCCTCCTGGTAGAAGATTTGTAAGAAGCTAAAATTATGTCACGTACCGAATGGGAGATAAAGGGAAGCCTAGCTAAGGTTGGAAGTGGAGCAACCAAGCTGTGAGGTTGAGAGAGGGGAGAGATTGGTGCAGCTTGCCCGACTGATGGGTCAAGAGATCTGGAAATGGGACCAGATGCCAGGGCTGCTCCAAGAGGTAACAGTGCAGGAACGGAAACCATATTTGTCGAGGCCAGTACGGAGCAATGAGGATCATCGTGGATCTCAAGGCGGTAGCTTTCTGAATCAACTGAGTGATTAATGGAAAGGGGGGAAAGGCGTACAGGAGACCCCGGGGCCAATCGTGGACTACAGCGTCTCTGGGAGGGTGGCCGGGAAGAGTGTGAAAAATTCGTGGCATTTGCTGTTCTGGGGTGTAGCGAAAAGATCGCAGGAAGGCTGACCCCATTTTTTGAAAATTTCTTCCACTACTGACTGCTTGAGAGACCACTCGTGCGGCATGAGAATGGCTCTGCTTAGCCTGTCCGCTATGACGTTGGACTTCCCGGGGATATGCGTTGCTATCAAAAACCGTTGAGAGGAGATCGCCCACTGCCAAAGTCTGAGTGCTTCTCGACCATAAGGGATAGGACTTGGTTCCAACCTGCTTGTTGATATACCACACTACGGACATATTGTCCGTCTGAACTGCAATCGTCCCGATGGGAAGAGAGTCCTGAAGGGCTTGCAACGCTAAAAGAACTGCTCTCATCTCTAGGACATTGATATGCAGGTGGCACTCGAAAGGTTGCCAAGTGCCCTGGACCGTCCTGCCCTGAAAATGCCCCCCCCCCACCCGATCAGGGAGGCATCCGTTGTCACTGTAGCAACCGGGGACGGGGGACGAAGGGTCTGCCCTGAGACACTTGAAGGGAGACCATCCACCAAGACAGGTGTTTCTTGCATGATTGGGTTATCAAATTGTAGTGTGACATCGGGAGCTGCTGGAAGGATCACGGAGAGAAGAGCATCCATTGCAGGAGTCGCATGTGAAATCGAGCTAAGGGAAGTAACGTAATGGCAGCCGCCATGAGACCTAGAGTCTTCAGTACAAACTTGGCCTGAATTTTGTTGTTCTGAAGCAGGATACGAACATGTTCGCGAATGTCTGAGATTCTTTGAGCCGTCAGTTTTGCAGAGAGTTCGACTGTCTAATATGGCGCCTATGAAGGTAATAGACTGACAAGGCGACAAGGCAGACTTTTCGAAGTTTATGGAGATACCTAGCTCTTCGCAAATCTGAATGGTGTAATCTCTGGATTGAATAAGTTGATGCCTGGTGGTGGCGGTAAGGAGCCAGTCGTCTAGATATGGAAACACCTGGAATCCTTGACGCCTCAAATGAGCCGTAACCACTGCCATGCATTTGGTGAACACTCGGGGGGCTGTAGTGAGACCAAAGGGCAGGGCCCTGAACTGGTAGTGACTGGCTCCCAGCCGGAAGCGGAGAAACCTTCTGGAGCGTCTGTGCATTTTGATGTGGTAGTACGCATCCTGAAGGTCTATAGAGCACATCCAATGGTCCTGACCCAAAAAGGGTAGAATGGACTATAGTGTGACCATCTGGAACTTCGTTCTTTGAGCAGACTTGTTCAGTCTGCTGAGATCCAAAATTGGTCTCCAGTCCCCTGTCTTTTTTGGTACTAAAAAGAACTTGGAGTAGATTCCGGATCCTTGCTGGTCTGCTGGGACTGGCTGGATGGCCCTTATTCTTAGCAGTTTTGAGATTTCTAATACTGCTTGTTCCCTTAGACCGGGTGGAACATCTGGAAGGGGCCTGTTTGGCTGTTTTGTGGTGTGGACAAAGGGAATTTTGTAACCCTCGGATATGATCGCACTCATGTGTATTCGTAAGGGAAAGCCAGGCTTTTGGGTACAGTGATAATCTTCCCCCGACTGCCTCCGAAGGTGGACAGTCGGGCAAGCTTCTCAGGGATGCTGGAAGGGTTGGCCAGAGACAGCTTCTCTGCTACCCTAATTCTGCGGACCCCCTCTGCCCCTGGGGCGGCGTCTATTGTTGTCCCCCCCCCACCTCTAAGGGGGAACTCGCCTCGTGTGTCAGGCGCGGCTCCCTGTGGTTTGCGGAACCACATTTTTCCACCCTTCTGACCTTTGGGGTATGGTCTGGATGGGGTGGAAAAACGGACTCCCACGGCAGAGAGTCTTGCCGTCTTGTTCGCATCTGGTCAAAGTATCCTTCACCTGAGGTCCAAACAACGCTGAACCATCAAAGGGAGAGTTGGTGAAGGACGCCTTGAAGGGGTCAGCAAAGTTACAAAGTCGCATCCAGGCATGCCGTCTTAAGGCCACACCTGTGCCTGCAGCCCTACTCACCCCATCGGCCACATAAGAAATGAGCCGGAAGGAGGCGTTAATCGAGTTTAGGGTTGCCAGCTGGGAGTTGATTTTGTCCTGTGACCCTGCAGCTGTTGGATCCTGTAGTGTGTCACCCATTTCTTTGATCAAGTCTTGTTGAAGACGGGTGAAATGACATAAGTAATTCAGCGACCGCATGGTAAAGGTCGCTGAAGAAAACATCCGCTTGCCATACCTATCCATGGTCCTAGATTCCTTATTAGGAGGATGGATAGGTACCGAAGGATCAGCCAGTTCCTTCTTAGTGGCTGCCGCCACCACCATGGCATCGACAGGGATACCCTTGGTCAAAAATTGTTTATCAGCAGGGGCTGTGATAAATTTTGAAGGCCTCCGCGGGGTTGGTTCCATCGAGTCAGGGGCCGTCCATGCCTTCCTGGCCACCATGTCCATAAGGGGGTCAAACAGCGGAGACACCCAGGAGGTGGAAGGGCGAGAACCAAACGCCTCTAGGTAGACAGACTCGTCCTCGGAAGGGTTGAGGGTAGACCAGTTCCCCCTCTGCTTGAGGATCTCAAGGATGTCAGAGAAGGAGACATCCTCAGAGGGGGATCTTGGGGATCCCGCAGACTCATCCAAGTCGGTATCAGATGTGACGGACTCAGGAGAGTCCATATGCTTCCTCTTACATTTCCTCTTCCAAGGGGGCTCCCCTGACGGATCAGGGGAGGCCTCAGAAGAGGAGGACGCTCCCAATGGGGGCCCCTGAGGCGTAGGATCTCTGCTGTCAGGGTCGAGAGGATGAGCAGAGACCGTAGCAGGCACTACAGTGGGAGGAGCTGAGGGAGCCGACCGAGGAACAGGCACAGGGGCCAGCACACTCCTCATGACCTCGAAAGCACCCCTATCAGGCAGAGAAGAGGGTCCCCGCTCCGAGGAGATAAGGACCCCTCCCGGCACCGAGAGGGATGGCTCCGAGGCCGATGTCGGAGCCGAACTCACCTGCACGGAGGCTCCGAGAGGGAGAACGGGGTCGGGCAAGGGACCGATGCCACTCGTCCCCTCAGAGCCGACGAGGGAGTCACGGCGTCCGGATCCCTCCAAGGATGGCACCACAGAAGAAATCGGAGCCGACGGAGCCGAAATGGGTGATATCGGCTCCGACGTGTCGATGGTACCAGCTCCCACAGACTCCGGCTCCGAACTCAAGGGAAGAGTCGGAGGAGGAATCGATGATGGAATGGGAATAGCCACTGTCTGTTGAGAAGGGCTATGAAGCATCTGGGCCAGTGCCTGCAACTTAAGGAGTCTACTAACCACCCTCTCGAGGTCATGGTCCGAAAGCCTGGAAGACCGAGAGGAATGGGACTGGTGACTGCGCTCCGAAAGCAAAGGAGATCTCGGAGCCGAATGGAACGACTCCAAAGAGGGGGACCTAGAGCGCTTACGGGTCATAGTCGGTTCCGACAAAACTATCGGAGCCGACAGATTTTGAAGCGTAGGCTCCGGCCGGAGCCGATGCCAAAGTAGAAGTAGCACCACTGGTCGGAGGCTCTAAACTCGGAGCCGACGATTTAGTGGGCTTAGAAGGCTTGCCCGACGAAGACTTGGCCGGGGAGCCTTCAGGCTTCAATAAGCCTCTCAAAATCAATTTGTTCCTGCGTTCCAGCAGGACTCTTGGACTGAATGCATGGCAGACAGAACAAGAGTCCTGCAGGTGCAGATGGCCCAGGCAATACATGCAAGAAGTGTGACCGTCTGTCAGAGACATTTTCTGACAGCACAAGTCACACTTCTTGAAGCCTGAGACCTTGGATTCCTTAGACATAATGGAACACACCCAAACACCACACACACACACTACAGTAAATAAAAAAACCTAGTTCAGTCACAACACCACACCAAAGACTAAAACTACAAGTAACACAGACTAACAATTTTACCCAAAAGCTAACCTGGCCCTAAGGCCTAGATGTATAAGGGGAAGGAAGGGCCGGGGGGGGGGGATAGACCCAGAAGGGGACTATACAAGGTGGGTTACTCTAAGTAGGGGACAAGGGTATAAAGAACACTAACCTGAAATAAAAAGGGAAAAAATCTTATCCAAAAAGCTGTTCTTTTTGAAAAAATTACCAGAGCCGGCAAAAACGCAACCTCGCAGCTAAGCGGCAAACGAGATCTGGATAGTTAGCGCCTAGCATTGTGGGATACAGGGTTACCTCGAGCCGGTAAAAATAGCTCTCGAGCTTTGGCATAAGCAGAGTTGGAGCCGAGGATCGGCTCCGAACCCATCCAGCAAGAATGAAGGCGAGATTGACAACTTAACATCAAATTTTAACTCTGCTGATGCTGCAGGTTCAAAGAGAGGTAGCGTGAGCTTTTCCAGTACAAAGTTAAAGTCCCAAGCAGGGGTGGGTGCTCTCCTAGGCGGCCTTAAGTTGTTTGCCCCTCTCAGGAACTATTTGATAAGAGGGTGAGAGAAGAGGTGCGTCTCAGTGTTGTAATGAGCCGAAATGGCAGAGGCATGTATCTTAATGGAGGAGAAGGATAGGCCTCTGTGCAGTAGATCTGCTAAGTAATCCAGGATTAGAGACAGGGAGGGCAGAGTTGTGTCCTCTCCTTCAGATTGAATCCAGGAGCAGTACCTTTTTTAATTATCAGCATAGGATTTCCTTGTACTGGGTCTTCTGGCTTCAAGAATGACGTCCAGCACCTGCTTGCTTAAGCTGGTTGCTGGGGGAGAGTTCAAGGAATAAGCCAGGCTGCAAGATTTACGGTTTGCAGTTGTGGAGGCAAGATCGGTCCCCCCTGCTGAGAGAGCAGGGTTGGGTTCTGGTGTAGGTGCCAGGGAGGCACCGGTGTCAGGATGCGCAGGAGTGGGTACCAGTGCTGGCATGGCCAATCCGGGGCAATCAGAATTGTCCTTGGTCTGTCCTGTCTTATCTTGAGCAATACTTTTGAGAGAAGGGGTGGGGGGGGAGGCATAGATTGAGAGATTTACCCACTGGAAGGATAGGGCATCCACTTTCCAGGCCCTGCTGTGAGGTGTCCTGGTGCAAAATTTGCTGAGATGGTGATTGCAGGGGGAGGCAGAGAGATCCACCTCTGGGGTCCCCCATTTCTGAATCAGAAGGTTAAAGGTGCTGGGCTCAATTGCCACTCGTGTGGGTCTAGTAGATTTCTGCTCAAGTCGTCTACCGGTGAGTTTTGTTTGCCTGGCAGGAATTGAGCTTGCAGAGGGACCTGCATGTCCAAGGCCGTGCTCCACAGGGTCATTGCTAGCCTGTAGAGTGGGTAAGAGCAGGTTCGCCCCTGCTTGTTGATGTACCACTTAACTGTGGTGTTGTGTTATTAGCAGGTGTCCTGGTAAGAGTAGGGATCTGAAAGCTGTCAGAGCGTGCTGCACAGCTAGCATCTCTTTCCGATTGATGTGCAGTGAATTTGACTTGGGCTCCAGTGGCCCTGAATGCACTTGTCATCCATGTGGGCCCTTCCAGGCATAGCCTGAAGTGTCTGTAGTAAGGGTCTGGGCAGTGTGGGGTTGAGTACAGGGCAGACCCGGGTTGTGGTTGCATGCTGCTGCCCACCAAAGAAACTCTGTCCTTAGACAGGGTATTATAGGAATGACAGTTTCCAGGTCCTGAGTGTGTTGGCACCAAAGACATTTTAAGTATCACTGAAGTTTCCTCATATGCAGTCTGGCATATTAGTAGGATGCATGAGGCCATGAACCCTAGATCCTGCAGGATTTTCCTTGCGCATAGCTTGGTTCTGGTGGCCATTTGAGTGAAGTAGTCTGTCAGATAGGCTTGTTTTTCTGGAGTGACAAATGTCATCTGGGAAGCTGTGTCCAAGCTTGCTCCCAGGAATACAATATTTTAACTGGGGACTAGTTTTGATTTATTTTCGTTGATGGTGTACCCCAGGGAGGTTTGAAAGTTTTTTACAAATGTCAGGTGCTGCAACAGCCTTTCCTGACTGTCTGCCAGAATCAGGCAGTCGGCCAAGTATGGGGTAAATTTGAGTATTTTTCTGTCTGCAGTAAGCAATGGCTGGAGCCAGGCATTTTGTGAATACTCTGGGAGCAGTGGATAAGCCAAAGGGAAGTGCAGAGAACTGGTAATGCATAGATCCTGCCCTGAAGCGTAGATATTTCCTGCATTACTCCCTTATAGGAATGTGCAGATAGGCTTCAAATCTAAGGTGACTAACCAGGGATCTTTGGCTAGCATAGGCAGAAGCTGCTGCAGGGTGAGCATTTTGAATATTGGTACCACCAGGAAGGTGTTGAGAATTGAAAGATCTAGGATTGGGTGCCAAGTGCTCTTTTTTTCTGGGTACCAGGAAAAGTCTGGAATAAAATCCTTGACCTATCTGTTCCGCAGGAACAGGCTGAACTGCTCTTATAGAGAGTAGGGATTGAACTTGGTTTTGTGCCTCTGCCCACTGGTTTGGAAACTCTTTTGGGGTTGGCAGAGAGAGGAAGTAAAATTTGTACACCTGGGATATAATGTTGAGGACCCATCGGTCTTTGGAGATGGAAAGCCAGTTTTTTGCATAAAGGGCAGTTGGGCAGAGGTGGGGAGTGGAGTTGAGAAGTCATTGGGAATTCTTTCCGTAAGGGGGTGGTTTAGCACACCCAGCTTTAGAGGTGGAGGCACTCCATTGCTTAGATCTCTACATACCCTGAGACTGTAGTCTGGGGGGGTGTGTTTCCCCTGGGTCTATGTTGAGATGTCCTAGAGGGGGCTGGAAAGGACCAATGTTTCAAGGGGCAATGCTTACTGAATCTAGGAGGCTGTACTTGCAATAACTCTCTGACTGTCTGCATAGATTTAGTTTTTCTTCCATCTATTTAAGAACCTCTTCTGTTTTAGTGCAAAACAGACAGTCCTTGCTCAAAGGGGTGTTTACTTTGATTTGACATGGTCTGGTAAGGTCTGCTCCTTAAGCCAAGCATGCCTTCTCAGTACAGAACCCGTGACTGCTGCCCTGCAAGATGCTTCTAGGGCATTGCAGCCACACTGCAGTGTATGCTTGCAGAATGCGTAAGCTCATGCAATTCTTTATTTTCTGCACAGTCTGTAAAGGTAGCTATTTTTTGCTTAATAAGTGCAATAATATAATGTTGGTACTTCAGCATGTGAAACTGACAATTCAAAGCCCTAATGGCGAGAGTTGCAGAGGTATATACTTTCTTACGTCTGTCCAAAGCTCTAGAATCCCTAACCGAAGGGGTGGGATTCTTAGCTGTACTTGCTTTGATACCTTTAGGCCTTTGGGAGATGACACATGGGTCAGCAGTAGGATTTCTGAAAAGGAATTTGTGAGAATCAGGTACTCTGTAATGAGTACCTGTCTGGTTTCCTAGGAACAGGGGGGTTAAGTATCAGGAGTTAAATTGGATTCCATAAAGACGCCATCCACAACATCCAGGACCGGTGGGATTGCTAAAGGACTATGTTGTAGCAAATCTAGAAATTCTCGAGTCTCTTTTCGGACTGAGGATAGTCTTGGCATTCCCAGTAGAAATGCTCTCAAAGTGTGTAAGGTTTCCCCAAAAGAAAAATCCTCTGGAGAAGCAGTGGAGGGAATGGATTCCTTTGCATCTGAATCTTCATAAGCAGATAAGGGCATGTCTTCATAATCAGATACCTCAGAGTTGATGGACTCTTGGTCTGTTAAAGCTACTGGGGACAGGTCTCTTTCTCTTAGCAGAGGAAGGCTGACTTCCCTTAATCATCATCATAAGGTCCTCTGCCATTTTAAGCATTTAATGTTGTGGCGACGGAGCAAGTGCATGCACTTTGGTTGTTGGTTTTTTAGGTGTAGCACGTACTCTTGGCCTTATAAACTCGGTAGTTTTAGAACTGAAGACGCGAAAGAAGTCATTGGTTTGGGTCGAACATCAGTAGTGCAAAGAACTTCCTCAGAAACTGGTGCCTGCTCAGTGACTCCGGACACATCCAAGGTAGAGACATCCACCGGTTCTGTAGTCAAAGAAGAGTCTCGCATGCATCCAAGACATACCTTTCCCAATGTGGTACAAGGTCAATTGGGCAGAATCTCTAGGATTAGTAAGGATAATACACAGTTCGAGGAGGAAATTTGTCATCTTAGTGATTGTTTTTCTAATAGGGGTTATAGTGAGAAGATGGTTGGTGACATCATAGAGAAGAACAAACCACTCAGGCAAAACAAGTATAGGCCATGGTTAGATCCAAAACATAATGTAGCAGATAGCAAAGTGGTTAATGCACCTAGATTCAATGGTCATAAGGTGGCTCTTACTTATGGCAGTGACGCCAGAGGGATCTGTGACATCATACGAAATAATTGGAATATAATTGTTAGTGATGAAGGTTTGATAGATATGGTGGGAGTTCGTCCCCAGTTTATTTACAAGAGAAATAGGAATCTAAAGGATATGTTGTGCAAGGAAAGGAAGCTACCCGGGTGCGTGAGATCCAAAGGAACAGCGGGGACCACTCCATGTGGTTCCTGCAAGGCTTGTGGGCTCATTAAAAAAGGGGTAGAGTTTAGGCATCCTATTAATGGTAGGTTGTTTATGTTTAAGGGTAGGGCAACTTGTAGGACCACAGACGTAGTTTACATAGCAGAGTGCTGCTCGTGTTCGAGCTTTTATGTAGGTAAGACTAATCAAATGCTGAAGGTTAGAATTCTTCAGCATATATGTCTAATATAAAGAATAAAGATGAACATAATGCCTTATATAGGCATGTCAGAGATTACCCTACTCATAAATTTACATTCAGGGCTATTGTTAATTTAAAGTTGACCCATAGGGGGGGTGATATTAAACTGAATACTGAGTTGGCTGAATCTAGGTGGATCCTGGAGTTAACAGCACATAGGGATCCAGGGCTAAACGATGTTGTCCCCCTTAAGCCCACACTCTGTAAAAGGCGGGTTTTTTACTGAATTTTGATTGGGTATTGTGTTTTTTAAAAGGAGTTTTTAATTGTGGAAACTTATCTGATGAAGGGCAACCGCCCGAAAGCGCTCATATTGTATTGTTTGTTCTGTGGCAATAAATTGTTTTTATATCGTCAGCAGTATCCAGCTACGTTATTTTGTTTCATTTTGGATTATTCTATACGTTTTGCTGGATTTTGGCAGAGCAACGACCTTTGCATTTTGGAGGTATATACTTTCTTACGTCTGTCCAAAGCTCTAGAATCCCTAACCGAAGGGGTGGGATTCTTAGCTGTACTTGCTTTGATACCTTTAGGCCCTTGGGAGATAACACATGGGTCAGCAGTAGGATTTCTGAAAAGGAATTTGTGAGAATCAGGTACTCTGTAATGAGTACCTGTCTGGTTTCCTAGGAACAGGGGGGTTAAGTATCAGGAGTTAAATTGGATTCCATAAAGACGCCATCCACAACATCCAGGACCGGTGGGATTGCTAAAGGACTATGTTGTAGCAAATCTAGAAATTCTCGAGTCTCTTTTCGGACTGAGGATAGTCTTGGCATTCCCAGTAGAAATGCTCTCAAAGTGTGTAAGGTTTCCCCAAAAGAAAAATCCTCTGGAGAAGCAGTGGAGGGAATGGATTCCTTTGCATCTGAATCTTCATAAGCAGATAAGGGCATGTCTTCATAATCAGATACCTCAGAGTTGATGGACTCTTGGTCTGTTAAAGCTACTGGGGACAGGTCTCTTTCTCTTAGCAGGGGAAGGCTGACTTCCCTTAATCATCATCATAAGGTCCTCTGCCATTTTAAGCATTTAATGTTGTGGCGACGGAGCAAGTGCATGCACTTTGGTTGTTGTTTTTTTAGGCGTAGCGCGTACTCTTGGCCTTATAAACTCGGTAGTTTTAGAACTGAAGACGCGAAAGAAGTCATTGGTTTGGGTCGAACATCAGTAGTGCAAAGAACTTCCTCAGAAGCCGGTGCCTGCTCAGTGACTCCGGACACATCCAAGGTAGAGACATCCACCGGTTCTGTAGTCAAAGAAGAGTCTCGCGGAATACCGGACTCCGAATGGTCTCAGTAGAGGCCTGTGAATCCACTGAGGCAGGCATCAGGGGCTGCGAAAGCTCCTCACTGAGTATCGGCGAACTGGCGACTGGCTTAACGGAAGCGTCGTCGACAACTTTGAACCTGTGCTGTCTCTGTCTTTATCCCTACGTTTTTTCATAAGATTGGTAGTCGGATGGCTTACAAAGCAATTTCGGAATACGGAGATTGAGAACGAAAGTATTTCACAACAAAAACGGCCCGACGACAAATAGTTTGGGCATTGAACAAGGCACAAAACTGATAGCGGGGTACTTCGTGGTCTGGGCCTAAACAGGTGGTGCAGTAAGAATGGAAATCTTGGTGTCATATTTGCTTTTCACAGGCAAGACATTTGTAACTTTTTCTGACCGGTTAGAGCAAGAAAAAAGGGTTCCCAACAGGGTACTCATCTTTAGAAGACGTCAGAATAAAGTACAGTTGTGTAGCTACCATAAATGTAGATGTTGCAGTCATTACACGAGTTATCCTGCTGGCAGGCTACCCGCAGTCGGCCTGAATTCCAAAGTCCTGGTCCGGCATCAGTTGCTGTTGCCTCTTCCCTGACGCCAGTGCGCCAGGGGTATAAAAGATGCAGCACACGCCATTTTCTTCATTTTTTCTTGTCCCAGATGTCAGGTGCCCCCAAAAGGGTAGGCTATAAAAATTATGGTCATAAAAAAGCATGCACATAACCTTCATCTACAAGCAAATACACCACAAAGGTTGTATAGAATAGATAGGTACAGATAAGTCCCAGCAAGGAAAAAGGGGGATGGTGGGAGGGTAACCTGGACTGCAACAGTGAATACACTCGAACATCTACATATATGGTAGGTACACAACTGTACTATGTTCGTCGTGTTTCACTGTTGCAGTCATTACACTTGGGTTGAATCCCAAAGCTGAGGTTGGGCGGCTGGGTCTAAATAGAGTTTGGAGTGGCTATGAGACCCTGCAGAACTGCAGTGGCAAAGCCTGCTCTGGATTTAGAGTAGAGAGGTAAATGGTAGTGCTTTGTAAAAGTGTGCACTGAAGTCCATGTTGCAGCCTCCAAAATATCCTTGGCTGGTACTCCTCTGAGGAAGGCTGCTGAAGTGGCTGCTGCTCTGGTAGAATGTGGCTTAATGCCCTTGGGCACTGATTTGCCATGTTGTGAATAGCAGAAATGAATGCAGTGGCCTATCCATTTTGAAATAGTCTGCTTTGACATGTCTTTTCCTTGGGAACCTGCAGCATATGCCACTAAGAGTTGCTCAGTCTTTCTGAAGGCTTTAGTCTTGTCCAAGTAAAAGCGTAGCTGTCTGTGTACGTCCAAAGTATGCACAAGTCTCTCCCCCTTATTCTGTGGGTTTGGATAAAAGGTAGGCAAATGTATGGTTTGGTTAAGAGCCACGCTGGACACTACCTTAGGCATAAATGCTGGGTTTGTCCTTAGAGAAACCGTGCCCTGATGGAAAATAATAAAAGGTTCCACAGCCATTAGTGCCTGTAACTCAGACTCTTCTTGCTGAAGTTATTGCTAGGAGAAGAGCGGTTTTCCATGACAAGTATTTTATCTCTGCTGTATTGGCAGGCTCAAAATGAGGCAGTGTGCATTTTCCCAAGACAAAATTGAGGTTCCATGTAGTTAATGGAGCTCTCCTTGGAGGTCTTATGTTTTTGGCCCCTCTGAGAAACTGTCTTAGCAGTGGATGAGAAAAAATAGGTGGTTCCGTATTGTAATGAGCTGAAATGGCAGAGGCATGGATCTTAATTGATGAGAAGGATAGGCCTTTGTCCAGCATCTCAGTTAGGTATTGCAAAATCTGAGGAATATTTGGTGCGAGTCAATTCCCTGAGCTTGGTTCCAAGCACAGAATCTCTTTCCATTTGTCTGCATAAGATTTTCTAGTGCTGGGCCTCCTGGCTTCCAAAATAACATCCATAACTGCTTTAGAGAGAGGTGTGTTCTGAATGATTACATTATCTGCCATGCAGCCAGATTTAGGGTTCTGAGTTGGCTGTGCAGGATCTGATTGTTCTGTTGGGTCAGCAAATGAGGTATTAGAGGCAATGTCCAGGCTGGGCCGTGAGACAAGCTCTTTAGGATTGGGTACCAGTGCTAGTTTGGCCAGTCTGGGGCAATCAGTATCATTTTTGGCTTCTCTTGTCTGACCTTTAGGAGTACCTTGGAGAGGAGAGGCAGAGGAGGGAAGGCATATACTGTAAGGGCTTTCCAGCTGAATGAAAGGGCGTCCACTTTCCATTCTTGCTTGTGATATGTCCGAGTGCAGAATCTCTGTAGCTGGCAGTTGTGAGGGGAAGCAAATAGATCTATGTCTGGGCATCCCCATTTCCCTGTTATCATGTTGAAGATTTGTGGGTCCAGTTTCCACTCGTGAGGATCCATGAGGTTTCTGCTTAGTTCGTCTGCCAAAGTATTGGTCTTTCCTGGCAGCAATTGTTCTTGCAGATGTACTTGATAAGTCAATGCTGTGTTTCACAAAGTCATGGCTTGCCTGCAGAGGGGGTAGGAATGTGTGCCCCCTTGCTTGTTTATGTACCACATGACTGTAGTATTGTCCGTCTTTATCAGTAGTTGTCCTGGATGAAGTAGGTCCTTGAAGGCTGTCAGGGCATTTTGTACAGCTAGCATCTCTTTTTGATTGATATAAAGATGCATTTGGTTTGTGGGCCATGTGCCCTGAATACATTTTCCTGCCATGTGCGCCCCCCAGGCATAATCTGATGCATCTGTTGTTAGTGTTTGCTTGGCAGTGGGTAAGGTGAATGGCTGTCCCTTGTTGTGGTGACAGGCCTGGGCCCACCACTGAAATTCCTGTTGCAGGCAGGGAATGAGAGTAATTACTGTTTCCAGGCTGTGGCAATGTTGAGTCCAAACACTTTTTAGATACCATTGTAGTTTCCTCATATGCAGTCTTGCATATGGAATTAGTAGAATGCAGGATCATTTTTCTTGCAGATAACTGGGTCTTTGTTGCCATGTCTTTGAAGTAAGAAGTCAGATGCCTTTGTTTGTCTGGCGTGAGATAAGCCATCTGGGCAGTTGTATTTAAGCTTGCACCCAGGAATATTATCTCTTGAGAGGGTACTAATTTTGATTTATTTTTGTTTACTGTGTACCCTAGGCAAATCAATAATCTTTTTACAAACTCCAGGTGCTCTAGTAGAATGTCCTTGTCCTCTGCTTGAATAAGGCAATCGTCCAAGTAAGGATAAATTTGAATTCCTCTGTCTGCAATTACTGGTGCCAGGCATTTTGTGAAGACCCTGGGCACAGTAGATAAGCCAAAGGGCAGTGCAGAGAATTGGTAGTGCAGTGAGCCAGCTATGAATCTGAGGTATCTTCTGCAAGATTGTCTGATTGGGACATGCAGGTTATGCCTCTTTGAGGTCCAAAGTTACAAGCCAAGCCTTCTTGTCCAGCATGGGCAGAAGCTGCTGTAGAGTCAACATTTTGAATTTTGGAACGTCCAGAAAAGTATTTAGAATAGACAGGTCCAGAATTGGTCTCCAGGCTTTGTCCTTTCTTGGTACTAAGAAAAGTCTCGAGTAAAATCCTTGTCCCTGGTCTTGGTATGGCACTGGCTGAATAGCCCCCATGCCCATGAGAGATGAAACTTGTTTGTGCGCCTCTTGCCATTGATTGCATGGCAGGTCTGGCATGCCCTTTGCCTTTGGAAGGGTGTGAAAGTGGAACCTGTAACCCTGAGAGACTATATTTAAGACCCATTTGTCCTGGGTGATCTTGTGCCAGTTTTGTGAAAAAAGTGCTAGCTTTCCACCTAAGGGTGCTGCCAAAAAATAGGTGCTTGGCATTGGCAGAGGGAACTCATTGGGACTGTTTTCTATAAGGCTGTGATTTGTCTTCTCCGCTTTTGGAGGTAGAAGCGCCCCATTATTTGGGCCTGTATGAGCCCTGGGGCTGTTGCCTGCCTCTAGGGCATCTGAATCTGCCTCTTCTTTGTGGTTTTTCTGACACTGGAAAGGACCAATTCGTAGAGGGCCAGTTCCTGCTAAATCTGGGTGGCTGTACCTGTAAGAAATCATTTACTGTCTGCACAGATTTTGCCTTATCCTTCATTTTCTTTAACACTTCCTCTGCCTTAACACCAAACAAAGCGTCATGCTGTAATGGAGCATCCAGTAATTTTGCTTTAACATGATTGGGCAGATTCTGTTCCTTTAACCAAGCATACATTCTAATAACAGAACCTGTAACAGCGGCCCTGCACGAGGCCTCCAGTGAATCATAGCCACATTGCAAAGTATGTTTTCCCACCTGTTTAGCTGCATGCAATAAATCCTTCGAATCTTTGTTCTCAGAATATTCAGAATTTGTCAACATTTTTTGTTTTAACAGACATTAAGTATTGCTGATATTTGAGCATATGAAACTGACAATTTAAAGCCCTTACAGCCAAGGTAGCAGAACTGCAAACTTTTTCCCCCATCTGTCCAAAGCCCTAGAATCTCTGTCTGAGGGGACAGGGCTTTTGGCAGAAGCAGCCTTGACCCCTTTGGGACCCTGTGAGATAGTTTCTGGGTCAGCAGCAGGGTTTTTGTAAAGAAATTTATGGGAATCTGGGACCCTGTAATATCTATCCGGCTTAACAGGGGCAGGAGGTAGAGAGTCTGGAGACAGGCCGGACTCTGAAAAAACATTATCTACTATCTCTAGAACAGGGGGAATTGCAAGAGGTCTGTGCTGAGGAAGTAAAAGAAAGTCTCTAAGTCTTTTCTTTGAATCGGAATAATCCTGGCTCTCCCAATGGAAATGCTCCCTCATGGTATGCAGGGTTTCCCCAAAAGAATAGTCCTCAGGAGGAGAAGCTGAAGGAATAGATTCTTCAGCATCAGAATCCTCATAGGGAGGAACAGAATATCCCTGATCAGAAGAGGAGTCAGAGGAAATGGAAACCTGATTACAGGAACCATATTCAGTGTCTTGCCTAGGCCTCTTATCAGGAGGGGGATGGGAACCCCTGATCAAAGTAATTAGGTCTTCGGCCATTTTGAGCATCTGTTTTTCTTAGGCATAGAAGCCTGTCCTGGAGAATGCTGTACTGGTTTCCTTGTCTTTAAAACCGTTTTAGACTTTGTCTTGGATGCTGAAGTAGGGTTTATATAAAGTTGTGTAGGTGTGAAGACACCCTCAGAAGCCGATGCCTGCTCAGCGGCTCCAGACCCATTTGAGGGATTAATTTCCGAAGGGCCAATACCTTGAGTATCCAGAGGCCTAGCTGTCTCCATGTGGGAGTCGGAGGTGGCCTGTGGCTCTGAGGTAGCAGGAGTCAGGGGCTGCGAAAGCACCTCACTGAGCACTGGCAAATCGGCGACTGGCCTAGAAGAGGCTTCGTCGTCGGTTTTGGACCTCGGATGCTTGTTCTGGTCTTTATCCTTGCGTTTTTTTTATGAATTCCGGTCAGTTGTTCCGACGGCATTATGTAGTTAAACCTTCTGCCAAAATAATCAAAAGCAAAATCGTACCGACGCTTAATAGTGCGTTGGTTAAATCTAGCACAAAACCGACAACTAGCAACGTCGTGGTCAGGGCCTAGGCAAGGAATAGAGTAAGAGTGGAAATCCTTATGAGGTATTTGCTTCCCACAAGAAATACAATTGTTAACTTTTTCTGACATTGGTCTGGAGCAAGAAAAAAGTTTCCCCAATGGGGTACTTAGCTTTACTGAAGACTTCAGATCTGAAATTCCCAATCGGCACTTGCGAACTGCTTTTGGTTCGGGCACCGCGCAGCAAGAAAGACTGAAGAAAATGGCGTCGACTGCATCTTTTATACCCCTGGCGCACTGACGTCAGGGAAGAGGCGACAGCAACCGATGCCGGACCAGGACTTTGGAATTCAGGCCGACTGCGGATAGCCTGCCAGCAGGATAACCCAAGTGTAATGATTGCAACAGTGAAACACGATGAACATCTCAATCCGGAAACAAAAACTCAGGTAGCAGCCGACCGGTACTCGTGCGAACTGCTTCTGCCTCGGGCTCCTCGGCAAGAAAGACTGATGTAATGGCGTCGGCTGCCTGTTTTTATACCTCTGACGACCTGACGTCAGTCCTGTAGCGACAGGAACCGATGCAGAAATACTAAGTCTCTGGTATTCAGGCCGACTGAGGTCTACCTGCAGGCAGATAACCCAAGTGTGATGACTGCAACAGTGAAACACGAAGAACATCATAGATAGCCCCAGACTGAGCCAGTCCTGAAGGGCATAGCCTGTCCAGAAGCTGAGGAGAACAAGTGAAAGCACATGAGGGGGAAGGTGGGGGGGAGGAATACTGCAACATGGAAGAGAAGGACATCAATGGTTATGGTAAGATTTTACACAACTTTCCTATGTCCTTCTATTCCAATAATGCAGTATTCTACTAGTGGGCGAGTACCAAAGCTCACTACTGACTGGGAGGTGGCCTGGAAGAGGACTCCAGGAATCCATGCAGGATAGACCTGGCAAACCCTACCCTGACCTTGGAGATATGGTCCAGTTTGTAGTGTCTGGTGAAGGTGTGTACAGAGGACAAAGTAGCTGTTTCCAGAATGGAATTAGTGTCCAGGCCTTTAAAAAAGGCTCCAGAAGAGGCCATAGCTCTTGTAGAATGGGCTCTGACATTGCCTTGCAAGGTCTTCCCATGATGTGAGTAGCAAAAGGAAATAACCCTGGAAATTCAGGATGAAATTGTCTGTTTGTCCACTGCTTTCCCCAGAGCCCTGGGGTGAAAGGAGACAAACAATTGGTCTGATTTTGGGAAAAGGTCTGGTTTTATGTAAATAAAATCTGAGTTGTCTGAACATCTAGGGAATGAAAGACTCTCACTATCTCCCTGTGGGTTAGGGAAGAAGGTAGGCAGGTGGATAGCCTGATTCAAGGAAAGGTCATTGACCACATTGGGAATGGAGGAAGGGTTTGTCTCTTAAGGGTGACCCTTGTCCATATGAAAAAGCAGAAAAGGGGGTGCAGCCATAAGAGCTTGAAGCTCTAATGCCCTTCTGGCTGATGTCAAAGCTACTAGCAATACAGTTTTCCATGTGCAAAACTTTAAGGGGGCCTTGTCAGCTGGTTCAAAGGGCGCCACAGTGAGTTTTTCTAACACATAATTAAGATCCCAGGGAGGAGGAGACTGTTTCCTGGGAGGTCTTAGGTGCAGAACACCCTTGAGGAAAAGTTTAGCTGGGAGTCTGGATGCCAGCGGAGGGTCCATAGGCAGGCAGAGATGGCAGACAGATGTGCTTTTAAAGAAGAGTAGGACAAACCTGACTGCAATAGTTCATACAGGTAAGACAGAATTGGGAATATTGCTGTCCAGTGGATCCATCTGTCTTTTATGACATCAGATAGAAAACCTTTTCCATTTGGAGAGAGAGGATTTTTTTGTGTTGGGTTTCCCGGCCTCCTGCAGGACTGAAAACACGTACTCATTGTACAGGTGTCTGAAGGGAATCAGAATCCTACCACCACAGGGTGAGGTGCAGAGACTGCCACTGTGGGTGTGTACCATTGTCCCCTTGTTCTGTGTGAGTTGGTCCAGAGGGGGGTTACTTGGGGTGATTGCCTTTGGACAAATGAAGTAGAGGGAACCTGTGCTGCCTTAGCCAGTAGGGCGTCACAAGCAAGATTTTTGGTGAGTCCTGCTGAATTTTCAGTAGGACCCTCTGAATTAAGGGGAAGGAGGAATGCATACAGGAATTTCCCCTTCCATGATATTGAGAAGGCATCTGTTAGTTCATAGGTAGGCAACTAGGCTATCTGCTCAAGGGCTTTTTTAAGCCTAGCCAGTGTGTGTCGGCTTTCGCCGCCCCATTGATTAATTAACTGAGCCTCTGTCAAGCAGAGCCAATGAAGTGATCCCAGGGGTGTATTTTCTGTTACCCATCCACTCATCGAGGCTTCTCTTGGAAGAGTGTTAGTGAGGGGCTCTGCCTAATGTAATTATGAATTTTGTTCCAAAGCATAGGGAGTCTCTGTGACAGGAATCTATCCCTCCAGCATGTTCTATTTATTGTTGTGTCGAGGTTTAGCTCACTAGAGCGCGTGGCTCGCAGTGACTTGGATTTCTTTAGGTGGAGCATGTCCATCAATTCTGAGTTGGACATGGCTTTGTAAGTCAGGCAGAGATCACCTCTGTGTAAGCGATATGCCACTGAGTACAGCTGGAGTTTTTTCAGTCGGGCTGCATAGGACATATGTTTGAGGCCAGTAATCCTCTTGGTGAGGTGCTTTTGTGGTCTTTCCAAGCTGTTGGAAGTGTCTTATGAGGTACATCCCAAATGGGGCATTGTACTCTATGATGGGTCTGATGAGTGACGAGTAGAGGGGCACCATAACCTCTTTATTTCTAGATGCGAACCCTTTAGTAATTTAGATGGGCCATATAGGATTTCCTAACTACTTTGGCAATATAATTGTCAAAGGAGAGATTATGATCTACCTGGGTCCACAGATCTCTTATTACCTCTTCTGTATTAAGGAGACTGCCGCCTATGTGGTAAATCGTGGGTATTTTGTTTTTCCCAAACGGGATGACTATGCATTTTTTGGCATTTAGCTTGAGGCCATGACTTTGACACCAGGTGTCTGTCAAAGTAAGGCCTTTTTGAAGGATGTCTGTGTCAGCCGGAGAGTCAATTATGGCTCCCCGTTTGCAGTCATCGGCGAACTTGGTTAACCATAGTTCTCCTGTGTTTGCCTGCACTTCTAAGAAATATATGCCGAACAGGAGGGGTCCCAGAACCGAGCCTTGAAGGACACCACTTGTGACTGGTTTAGTCTCGGACCTGGAGCCCGTTATTCTTATTGTGCGAGTTCTGTCTGTAAGCCAGTTGGCAACCCATCTTGTGGCGTAGGGGTTTATGTTCAGCTGGTGAGTTTTTCTATAATACCAGAGTGAGGAATGGTGTTGAACGCTTTGGCGAGATCAAGGTAGGCTGTGTGTACCACCTTTCCCTCGTCTATGGCCTTGGTGACTGTCTTGAAGAAGTCAGCCAGGTTTAGTAGGCATGATCTGCCCTTAAAGCTGAACTGGGTCGGGTCAAGTGTTTGAAGGTTCCCAATGTCTTTGTTAAGGAGTTCCATGATGATGCGCTCCATAGCCTTGCAGACCAGGCTTATGGGACAATAGTTATCAGGGTCAGTTGTAGAACCTCTTTTGTGGAGCAGGATAACAGTTACTGTGTGCCATTCTATGGGCACGTAGCCTGTGGAGAGGCTGAGGTTGAACAGTGTGTTTAGGTGGGGGGTTAGTTCGTTCTGCAGTTCATACAAGACGTAGACTGGGACACCATCTGGCCCCATTGATGCTGTGTTTTTGGCTTTTGAAAGGGCTGTTTTCACCTGTGCTTCTGTGATTTCCAGGACACTACACTTTTCCGGTATTGTTGTGGGCCTTTTTGAAGGTGAGGGGGACGTGAAGTTTGCACTGAATCTATCTGCCAGGATGTTAGCAATATCAGCAGGTTCAGTACATTTTGTGCTATTTTGCACAAGCTCAGAGGATATCTGCGAGTTGCCACTTAGATTCTTGACATAGCTAAAGAAGGCTTTGTGGTTATCTTTTGAATCCTTGGCTATTTTTCTTTTGAAGTTAGCCTTGGATGGTTTTATGAGGGACCTTAGTTTCTTACTGATACTGATCAGGGATGTCTTTCCTTCTTGGGATTTGCTTTTTTTCTGAACTAGTTTCCTCCTCCTGTTGTATAACCTGTTTATGGCAGGGGTCCACCAGACTAGTTTCCCTCTCTTAGGGGAGTGAGTCTTGGTCTTGCTAGGGATGGCACGATCCATGCATCCTTGTAGGTGGCTCATAGAGTGCAATTGTAAAGGATTCTGCATCTTGGGCAGTGTTATCCTTTAGTGCGGGGGCTGTGAAACTTACCACCTCTGCCTTAAATAAGGTGAAGTTTGCTTTAGAAAAGTTTTTCACTGTGGTTTCCTTGGTTGGGGGTGGTGGTGGGGTGTGGACATCCAGGGTGATTAGTTTATGGTCTGATCTAACCAGTGACTAGTTGACCTCTGGTACGGAACACCTGTCGCCCATGTTGGTGATGACCAGGTCCAATATGTTGTGGCCTCTGGTAGGGGAGTTTACCAGCTGATCCAGGGCATTTGAGTTGATAAATTCCAGTGCTGAGCCTGGGAGTTTGTACTCAAGTAGTTTTCCCAGTTAATGGTAGGGTAATTGAAATCGCCCAACATCAGGGTGTTCAGTAGGACCTTCATGTTTTCCTGTGTCTCCAGAAAGGCGGAGTGGTGGTCCTGGGTCATGGAGGGTGATGTGTAGCAGGCCACAATTTGCACTGCAGATTTGCCCGATGTTAGTTGCACATGGATGATCTCGGAGGTATCATGCTGTGCCATTAACCTGGAGGTGTGAATATCCTTGATGAATATGGATACACCCCCCCCCTTTGTGTTTCGGTCCGTGTTCTGTGGCCGAAATGTGTGGTATGAGTTGTAGCCCAGTAGTGCTGGAATGCTCTCTCGAGCCTTGAACCAGGTTTCAGTTACTGCACAGATGTCAACGTTCTCCATACTTAGGAGTGCTTCGAGCGCATGCATTTTGAGATTTAAACTCCTGGCATTGAGTAGCATAACCGTCATTTTTTTTTAGTTGTGCTGTTTACAGTGGTGGGTTTGAATTTTGAGCCTTGCCTAAAAAAGGCACTATGGGGGCAACAAGAGCCTTGGCCAGTATTCGAAAGCCAAGGGGTGACAGGTGCAAGCTGTCTCTTGTGAAGCAACGCGGCTTGTTGAGCATGTCATCCCAGGCTGACAGACACTGGATCCCCTTTGACTGACACCAGAAGCTTAGCCAATTGTTGAAATTAGAAGTTATGTACCTACCATAACGTTCCATGTTAGTTGTCTTCTCTCGCCTTCTTTCTTGCTGGATGGGTTCGGAGCCGATCCTCGGCTCCGACTCGGCACTTGCTTTAGCTTGAGAACTCCTTTTACCAGCTCGAGGCAACCCTATATCCCATGATGCAAGGCGGAACTACCTCAGATCTAGTTTGGCAGCTAACTTACCCTGCTAAAGGTTATCCTAACCAAATTAGGAACAAAGTTTCCTAAAAGAAGTCCTCATAACAAAGATCCAGAGGAAACAAACTAATAGGAACTCTTCAAGATCTGTCCAGGCCAGGGGGAAGGAGGGAGGAAGAAAGAAGGCGAGAAGACAACTAACATGGAACGTTATGGTAGGTACATAACTTCTAAATGTTAAGTTGTCAATCTCGCCTTCATTCTTGCTGGATGGGACCGCGTCCCTAGCACCTGTATCCCGGGTGGCTCAATGGAACAGACTCTTGAGAACTGTGGAACCAAAACTGGCCCTATCTCTGGAGGCCAAATCCAACTTGTAATGAGAAAAGTACAGTTTTGTACCTACCATAAATGTAGATGTTCGAGGATTCCATTGCTGCAGTCCTGACTATTGGGGTATAGTCCGCGTCCCAGTCGGCCCGAATACCAGAGTATAAGGCTGACGTCGGTCAGGGCGCATTAGACTGACGCCAGTACGTCAGGGTACTAATGCGCATGACCGACGCCATATCCTCAGTCTTTTCTTGCCCCAGATGTCAGAAGACCCAAAAAGACAAGTCCCAAAACAACCTGCACCAAAAACATGTATAATATATACAACAATATATAGATATAAAAATATATACATGTAAACTCACCTACACAACCACCCCTAAACACAGAGGGGAAGGAGGGAAATTGGACTGCAGCAATGGAATCTCGAACATCTACATTTATGGTAGGTACAAAACTGTACTATGTTCTTCGTCTTCCATTGCTGCAGTCCTGACTATTGGGTAGAATCCCAAAGCAAAGGTAAGGGAGGCTGGCAAATTATAAAGTAGTAGGAGCTGACAACATGCCTTGTAAAACAGCTGTGGCAAAACCAGCCCTAGTCTTAGAGTATATAGGAAGGTGATAATGCCTAGAGAAAGTATGCACTGAACTCCAAGTAGCTGCTTCCAGAATATCCTTAGTTGCCACCCCCCTTAGGAATGCTGTTGAAGTGGCAGTAGCCCTAGTGGAATGAGGCCTAATCCCAGCTGGTATTTCCTTGCCATGATGGGAATAACAAAATGCAATGCAAAAGCCAATCCACCTAGAAATAGTTTGTTTTGACACGGGCTTGCCCTGAGAACTCAAAGCAAAAGAAACAAGTAACTGCTGAGACTGCCTAAAATCCTTAGTCCTGCTCAAATAATAACGCAATTGCCTGTGTACATCTAAAGTGTGCAAAATCTTTTCCCCTTTATTTTGAGGATCTGCAAAAAACGTAGGCAAATGAATAGTTTGGTTTAAAGCCACACTAGAAACCACCTTAGGCATAAAGGAAGGATTAGTACGTAATGATACCCTGTCCTTATGGAAAATCAAAAGGGCTCTACTGCCATAAGGGCCTGCAACTCAGACACCCTTCTTGCAGAAGTAATAGCCAACAGAAAAGCAGTCTTCCATGACAAATATTTCAATTCAGCAGTAGCTGCAGGCTCAAAAGGTTGTAGAGTAAGTTTTTCCAACACAAAATTGAGATCCCAAGCAGGAGTAGGAGCTCTAGGGGGTCTTATATTCTTTGCCCTCTAAGAAACTGCTTGAACAAAGGATGCGAAAACAAAGGTGGGTCACAATCATAGTGAGCTGAAATTGCTGCAGCATGAATCTTTATGGAAGAGAAGGACAAACCTTTGTCCAATAATTCAGTAAGATATTGAAGAGCCACACTCAAATTAGGCTCTGAAATCTCCAAATTCTTTGCTGTACTCCAAAATAAAATCTCTTCCATTTTTCTGCACACTCTCCTTGTACTAGGCCTTCTAGCTTCCATAATCACATTTAAAACTTGTTGAGGAAGTCGAGACCTGCTGTGTTTCAACACAGAATATGCCAGGCTGTTAGATGAAGAGAGTGAAGCTTGACATTGAGCAGATGACCGCCCTTCTGAGATAACAGATGAGGAATCAGAGGTAAAGGCCATGGAGGCTTCTTTACCAGACTCCGTAGTAGTGGGTACCAGTGTTGCCGAGGCCAATCTGGAGCTATCAAAATCATCCTTGGCCTGTCTTGTCTGACCTTTAATAGTACCTTTGGAAGAAGCGGTAGAGGTGGAAAGGCATACACATGAAGGTTTTTCCAACTGAAAGACAGAGCATCCACTTTCCAAGCTGTGTGATGAAACCCCTTTGTGCAATACTTTGGCAGCTGGTGGTTTAGTGGAGAAGCGAACAGATCTATGTCTGGAGTTCCCCATGACACTGTCAGTTTCTGAAATACATGAAGATCCAGTTTCCACTGTGGGGATCCATGATTCGTCTGCTTAACACATCTGCTAAGGAGTTCTGTGCTCCTGGCAGAAACCTTGCCTGAAGAGTTAGTTGCAAGCTTAGCAGTCTCCCATAAAATCATTGCTTGCCTGCATAGAGGATAAGAATGTGTTCCCCTTGCTTGTTGATGTACCACATGACAGTTGTGTTGTCTGTTAGAATCAACACCTGCCCTGGAAGAAGTAACTCCTTGAAAGCCATTAATGCAAACTGGACTGCTAACATCTCCTTCATGTTGATATGTAGATGCTGTAGTCTGGCAGGCCACTTGTCTTGTATCCACTTTCCATTTAGATGAGCTCCCAAGCAATGTCCGAGGCATCTGTCGTTAGAATCTGACTCGCCTCTGGCGGGTCACAGAGAGTCCCTTGTTTAGGTGACATTCCTGAGCCCACCACAAAAATTCCTTTTGAATGCAAGGTATTATTTGAATGACAGTGTCCAAATCCTGGCAGTGCTGTGTCCATACATTTTTGAGATACCATTGTAGCTTCCTCATATGCAGTTTGGCATTGGGAAGCACCAGAATACAAGATGCCATGAACCCTAATGCTTGAAGGACTGTCCTTGCAGTCAGCACGGACTGATGAGATAGTTGATGGAAGTAAAGTGACAGACTCTTTTGTTTGTCCGGGGTTAAAAAGGCCATCTGGGCTGCTGTATTCAGTCTTACACCCAGAAAGCACATGTCTTGAGAGGGTACTAGACTGGACTTTATTTCGCTCACAGAATACCCTAGGCATCTTAGCACTGCTATAACATATTCCAGATGCTGTAGAAGGTCTTCCTTTTCTTGAGCCAGAATCAGGCAGTCGCCCAAGTAAGGATAGATTTGAATTCCTTGAAGCCTGAAGTAAGCTATCACTGGAGCCAGAACCTTTGTGAATACTCTGGGCAGTAGATAAGCCAAAGGGCAATGCAGAGAACTGATAATGAGAATTTCCAGCTCGAAACCGCAGATACTTTCTGCAACTTAGCCTTATAGGCACATGAAGGTAAGCTTCCTTGAGATCTAAAGTTACCATCCAGTGATCTTTGCCCAGCAGAGGTAAAAGCTGTTGTAACGTCAACATCTTGAACTTGGGAATGTCCAAAAACGTGTTGAGGAGAGATAAATCCAAAATTGGTCTCCACGTGTTCCCCTTCTTTGGTACAAGGAACAGGCGAGAATAAAATCCTAGGCCCCTCTCTGACACAGGGACTGGCTGAATGGCCCCTATGTGAAGTAACTGTAAAACTTGCTTGTGAGCCTCTTTTCTTTGTAGAGGAGGAATGTCTGGCATGCCTTTGAAAGGGGGCAGTGTATGGAAATAAAATCTGTAACCGTGGTGAATGATATCCAACACCCATTTGTCTTGAGTAATTAAATCCCAATTTTCTTTGAAAAGAGACAGTCTTCCCCCCAAAGGAGCTGCCAGACGTGAATCTGCTGGCAGCTGGAAAAACAGGTCATTGGGTCTGTTTACGAAAGGACTGACCCCTGCCCTCACCAGAAGTCTGAGCAGGTGAACTCCCTGTTCTAGGCCTAAAAGAACTTTGAGCCCTGCCCCTACCACGTCTAGACCTACCCCTAGACTGAGAATCATAAGCAGGATATGTCCACCCCTTAGCAGGCCAATTTCTACTAAACTTTGGTGGCTGCACCTGCAAAACATCTTTAACAGTTTGCATAGACTTAGCTTTGTCCTCCATTTTCTTTAAAACAGCTTCCACAGGCGAACCAAACAACACATCAGACTGTAAAGGAGCATCCAAAATCCTTGTCTTAACATGCTCAGCTAAATTCTGATCCTTCAACCAGGCATGCCTGCGAAGAACAGAGCTGGTAGCAGCCACCCTCGAGGAGGCCTGTACAGCATCAAAACCACATTGCAAAGAATGCTTACCCACTTGTTCAGAGACATGAACCAAATCCAGCAACTCTTTACACTCAATACCTTCCGCCAAAGCATCCACCTTAGATTTCAATTGTGAAAGAAGGTAATTCTGATATTTTAACATGTGAAACTGACAATTCAAAGCTCTCATGGCTAGAGTGGAAGAAGTATACACTTTCTTTCCCCACCTATCCAAAGCCCTCGCCTCTTTATCAGTGGGGACAGGATTTTTAACCACAGAAGCTTTTACACCTTTAGGCCCCTGAGAAATAGTTTCTGGGTCCCCTAGGACTCTTAAACAAATATTTATGAGCTTCGGGCACCCTATAATACCTATCAGGCTTAACAGGAGCAGGAGGCAAAGAGTCAGGGTTCAGGGAAGCCTCTGCAAAAACATCTTCCACCACATTCAACACAGGAGGAATAGCTAAAGGCCTATGCTGGGGTAAAACAAGAACTCCCTAAGCCTTTTCCTGGAGTCAGAGTAATCCTGGCCTTCCCATTTAAAGTGCTCCCTCATGGAATGCAAAGTCTCTGAAAATGAGAAATCCTCAGGTGGAGACGCTGTAGGAGTGGAATCATCCACATCAGAATCAGAATAGGTAGGATACTCCTGCAAATCTTCCACAGAAGATTCTGAAGCCTCAGAACACTGTTCAAAACAATCAAACTCCGGTTCCACCCTAGGCCTCTTATCATGCGGGGCATAGAACCCCTAATCATAGTAATCAAATCTTCTGCCATCTTAAGCATATGTTTCTTAGGTACAGAACCTGAAATGGTAGGAGAAGCCCCCACTGAAGCTGAAGTAGGCCTACCTCTCATAGAAGTTTTGGCAACAGAAGGAGAGGCCCTAACTACCTTGGGAAGAGAGGGAAGAACAGTCACCTGAGAAGCCCACTCAGCCTGGCGTACCTCCTGAGAAGGCACATCCTGTAAGAGTATAGTTTCTGCCTGGGATTCCATGGAAACTCCTGGCAAAAGCTCCACTGAGCCTTCTAAAGAACCGACGTCCGGGACTGCCGGTTCCTCAACCCTAGGCTTCACTGTTTTATCCTTGCGCTTCTTGGAGGAAGGCGCCGGAGCATCCGACGGCATTTTATAATTGCAACGCTTCCCAAACACTAACCTGGCACAGTCTAACCTCCTCTTAATAGTGCGTTTGTTAAACCTAGCACAAGAGCGGCAACCAACAACGCCGTGCTCAGGCCCTAAACAAGGTATACACAAGGTATGATAATCCCTATGAGGTATCTGTTTCCCACAAGAAATACAGTTATTCACTTTTTCTGACATCCGTAAAATACTGAGGCAAGAAAACCAAAATGTTCCCAACGGGTACTTAGCCAACTCTGTTTCGGTCTGAAACTCCGGTTTCGGAAATATTTCAGTACGCCAACCTGCACTCGCAAAACTGCTTCTGCATCGGACCATGCGGCAAAAAAGACTGAGGATATGACGTCGGTCATGCGCATTAGTACCCTGACGTACTGACGTCAGTCTAATGCGCCCTGACCGACGTCAGCCTTATACTCTGGTATTCGGGCCGACTGGGACGCGGACTATACCCCAATAGTCAGGACTGCAGCAATGGAAGACGAAGAACATCAAAGGTATGAGGCGTGGCCCAAGTAGCTGCTGCACAAATGGTATCAATGGGAAGTCTATCCTGAAAAGCTGCAGAAGTGGATAGACTCCTGGTCAAGTGTGCTTTTGGCTTAGAAGGTAGTTGTTTGCCTCTGAGAGAGTACACATAGGAAATGGTGGAAGTCAACCATCTGGATAAGGTCACTTTAGAAACTGGAAGACCTAACCTGTTTTCTGCATAAGAGACAAACAATTGGTCCGATTTTCTAATTTGTTTAGTCCTATGCAAGTAGTACCTGAGCTGACTATGGACATCCAAAAAATGCAATTTCTGTTCAGCTCTGTCAGAATAGTTAGGGAAAAAGACTGGTAAATCTATAGATTGGTTAATATTGGTTTGAGATACAACCTTGGGGAGAAAGGAAGGGTTAGTTCTTAACGATACCCTGTCCTTATGAAAAACCAAATAAGGTGAACGAATACAGAGAGCCTGAATCTGAAACCCTTCTTGCAGAAGTGACAGCCAGTAAAATATAGTTTTCCACGTCAATAACTTCAAAGAACATGAAGCAGACGGTTCGAAAGGAGGTAGTATCAAGGATGCTAACATTAAGTTTAGATCCCATTGCGGAGGAGGATGCTTTATAGGTGGTTTTAGGAGAAAAACTCCTCTCAAAAAGGCCTTGCATAATCTATGAGACATGATGTTATTGTCATGCAAGCCAACATGATACTTGGAAATGGCAGCCAGTTGTACTTTGACTGTAGATGACGAGGATCCCGAATGAAAAACCTCCGCTAGGAAATCTAAAACAGAATGTACGGGAGCAGTAAAAGGATCAATATTTCTGGAGTTTGCCCACATGAAAACCGCCGCCACTTGCTAGCATAAATAGTCCTAGTGGATGACTTCAAAAAAGACACTAAAATGTCTCTGACTGAGTCAGAAATCATTGGTAGCCTGGCTAGGGAAGGAAGTGGAGCAACCAAGCAGTGAGGTTGAGAGAATGAATGGCCCGGTGTTGCTGACCCGACTGGTGAATCAAAAGATCCGGAACTGGGTCCAGATGCCAGGGCTGCACCAGAAGGTGACGATGCAGAGACGGAAACCAAATCTGTCGAGGCCAAAAAGGAGCAATGAGGATCAATTTGGCTCTCAGAATGGTGGCTTTCTGAATGACTTGTGGAATCAATGGAAAGGGAGGAAAAGCATAAAGAAGTCCCCGAGGCCAATCCTGGGTTAGAGAGTCTCTCAGGGGTTGGCCTGGAAGGGGAAATAGAGCGAAACAGTCTGGGCACTTGTTGTTTTGAGGGGTAGCGAAAAGATCGCAACAAGGAGTGCCCCACTTCAGAAAAATCTGATCCACTACAGATTGATTGAGAGACCACTCGTGAGGCATCAGAATAGATCTGCTTAGCCTGTCCGCCAATAGGTTGGACCTGCCGGGGATGTGCATTGCTATCAGAAACCGCTGAGAAGAGATCGCCCATTGCCAAAGTCTGAGAGCTTCTCGACATAAGGGATAGGACCTGGTTCCGCCCTGTTTGTTGATGTACCAGACCAAGGACATGTTGTACGTCTGTACTGCAATAGTCCCGTGGGAAGAAAGTCGCCGAGGGCTTGCAACGTTAAAAGCACTGCTCTCATCTCCAGGACATTTATGTGCAGATGGTATTCTATGGGTTGCCACGTCCGTGGACCATCCTGCCCTGATAATGCCCTCCCACCCGATCAGAGAGGCATCCGTGGTGACTGTGGCAACTGGAGGAGGGGAACAAAGGGTCGGCCCTGATGAAGAAGAGGGAAGATATCCACCAGCCCAGATGAGCCCTGCACTGTGTTACTAAGATTTCGTGTCTCATCGGAAGATTGTGATACGACCACTGCGTGAATAGCATCCACTGCAGGAGGCATGTGAAAGCGAGCCAGTGGTAAAAGAACAATGGCCGCAGCCATTAGGCCTAGAACTTTCAGGACAAACCTGGCTTTGATCTTGTTGCTTTGTAACAGAAGCCGAACAAATTTTTGGATGTCCAGAATTCTTTGATCTGTTAGTCTGGCTAACATTTTGACGGTATTTAACTCTGCCTATAAAGGTGATAGATTGGCAAGGCAGCAGAGAAGATTTTCAAATTTACTGAAATTCCCAGATTCTTGCAAAGCTGAAGGGTGTAGTCTCTGGACTGAAGAAGCTGACACTTGGTGGTGGCGGAGAGGAGCCAGTCGTCCAAATAAGGAAACACCTGGAATCCTAGACGTCTCAGGTGAGCTGTGACCACTGCCATGCATTTGGTAAACACTCTGGGGGCTGAAGTGAGGCCAAAGGGCAGGGCTCTGAATTGGTAATGACTGGTCCCTAGCCGAAAGCGGAGAAACCTCCTGGAGCGCCTGTGAATCTTTATGTGATAGTACGCATCCTGAAGGTCTATAGAGCACATCCAGTTGTCCTTGCCCAGAAAAGGCAGAATGGACTGAAGCGTGACCATCCGAATCTTGCCTTTTGACAAATCTGTTCAGATTGCTCAGGTCTAATATTGGTCTCCAATCTCCCGTCCTTTTGGGGACCAAAAAGAATCTTGAGTAGACGCCGGATCCTACTTGGTCTGCCGGTACTGTCTGGATGGCTCTTTTTCTAGGAGTTTTGAAACCTCCTGTTTTGCCAAATCCCTTTGACCGGGTGAGATGTCTGGAAGGGATTGTGGAGGTACGGAAACCTTGAAGGGGATCTTGTAACCCTCGGATATAATCGACTGTACCCACTTCTCTTGGGATAGGGATTGCCAGGCTACTGGGTACAGTGAAATCCTTCCCCCGAATGCCTCCAAGGGTGGACAGTCGGGCAACACCTCAGGGATGCTGAAAGGGCTTCTCAGGAAGAGACTCCCTGTTGCCCTGGTTCTGAGGACCCCCCCTGCCTCTAGGGCGGTGTCTATTATTGTTACCCCCTCTGCCTCTGGGGGTAAACTGACCACGTGTGTCCGGTGTAGCTCCTTGGGCTTTACGGAACCACATCTTCCCCTTCCTGACCCTTGGGATATGGTCTAGAAGGAGCGGAAAATTGGACTCCAACGGCAGAAAGAGTTTTACCGTCCTGCTCACACCTGGTCAAGGTATCCTTCACTTGAGGTCCAAACAAAGCCGAACCATCAAAGGGGGTATTAGTGAAGGACGCCTTAAAGGGGTCCGCAAAATTACACAGCCGCATCCAGGCTTGGCGTCTAAGAGCAACTCCTGTGCCTGCGGCCCTGCTCGCTCCATCGGCCGCATAAGATATGAGCCGCATGGAGGAGTTGGATATGGAATTCAGGATAGCAAGCTGTGAGGCAATCTTTTCCTGAGCCCCAGCAGCAGAAGGATCCTGGACTACTTCACCCAGTTCCTTGAGAATATCTCATTGAAGCCTGGTGAAGTGACAAAGGTAATTCAGCGAACGCATAGCAAAGGTCGCTGAAGAAAACATCCGCTTTCCATACCTGTCCATGGTCCTAGAATCCTTGTTAGGAGGATGGACAGGTACTGAAGGATCCGCCAGTTCCTTCTTAGTGGCCGCCACCACCATAGCATCCACAGAGACACCTTTGGAAAGGAACTGTTTATCCGACGGGGCCGTAATGAACTTGGATGGTCTCCTGGGGACAGGTTCCACAGAATCTGGAGCCCACGCCTTCTGAGCCACTACCTGCATAAGTGGGTCGAAGGCGGAGACACCCAGGAGGTGGAGGGTCGGGATCCACAAGCCTCCAGGTATACAGACTCATCCTCGGAGGGGTCAATGGAGGGCCAATTCCCCCTCTGTTTGAGGAGCTCAAGGATGTCTGAAAAGGAAACATCCTCAGAGGGGGACCGGGGGGAACCCTCCGACTCATCTAAGTCGGTATCAGATGTAGTAGACTCGGGGGAGTCTGTGTGTTTCCTCTTACACGTCCTCTTCCAAGGGGGTTCCCCTGCAGGGTCAGGAGAAACCTCGGAAGAGGAGGAAATTCCCAGTGGGGAAACCTGGGGCGATGGATCCCTGGGCCTGAGAGCAAGAGGCTGGCAAGAGGCATCTGCAGGCACTGATGAGGGAGGAGCTAGAGGGACGGACCGTTGACCGGGCTCAGAGGCCAAGACACTCATCACCTCAAAGGCTCCTCTCCCCGGGAGGCGGAACATACCCGCTCAAGAGACAGGAATGGTCGGCTCCAAAGAGAGAGAAGGCTCGAGGCGATGTCGGCGCCGAGCTTACCAAAGCCGAGGCCCCGAGGGAGAGCGGGGTCGGACAAGGGTCTGATGCCACTAGCCCCCTCGGAGCCGACAGTGGAAACCCGACGACCGGATCCCTCCAAGGAAGGTCTCAAGGAGGAGATCGGAGCCGAAGGATGTATCGGCTCCGGCATCGAAACAGTCGCTGTCCCAAGAAGCTCCGGCTCCAAACTCTGGTGTGGAGTCTGAGGAGGAAGTTCAAGAATTGGGGCTATAGCCGAAGTCTGTTGAGACGGGCTATGGAGCATTTGGGCCAGTGCCTGAGACTTCAACAGCCTGATTACCACCCTCTCCAAGTCGTGGTCAGACAGCCTGGAAGATCTCGAAGATCGGCTCCGATGGCTCCGCTCCGACAAAAGAGGAGATCCCGGAGCCGAGTGAATAATCAAAATGGAAGGGGACCGGGATCTCTTACGGGTCGAAGCCATCGGAGCCGAAGTCCCTTGAACCCCAGATGGAGCCGAGGATTTCTCGGCCCCGAAGCTGGATAAAGTGTCGGCTCCAGCCGGAGCCGACAAGGCCACAGCAGTCAGGGTATCGGAGCCAGCCGGCACCGAACCCACTACTTGAGTCGAAGAAGTATCGACTCCAGCCGGCGATATCGGCTCGACGGGAGCCGGAGCCACCGGAGGAGGCTTGGACACTGTAGCCTGAGCCTTCGGTGGCTTATGAGGTTTTCCTGACCCTGATTTAGGAGGAGAACCTTCAGGTTTAAGAAAACCTCGGAGGATGAGTTTATTCCTCCTTTCCTGCAGGACTCTCTGGCTAAAAGCATGACACAAAGCACAGGAGTCCTGCAGGTGCAAAGGCCCCAGGCAATAAACAAGAAGTGTGACAGTCTGTCAGAGACATTTTCTGACAGCACTGGTCACACTTCTTGAAGCCTGAGACCTTGCCTTCTTTTGACATCCTAAGGAGGATAGAACACAAACAGTCCCCACAAACACACAAATTAATCCCTTACACAAACACACAGGAAGGGATAACCAAGGGGAACTAGGCCTGACTAAACTACTTAAAATTAAAACTTATAAAAGTTTATACAAAGGTTGAAAAATAGGGAATAGGGTGGGCTGTAACTAATTACAGACTACACTAACACTAACAGGGAAAAATAAACCCCTAACTACACTTTTTCTTATTTGACTAAGAAAAACTTACCTCAGCTGGCAAAGGAGACCTCTTTCGCTAAGCGGTAAACGAGATCTGAGGTAGTTCCGCCTTGCATCATGGGATATAGGGTTGCCTCGAGCTGGTAAAAGGAGTTCTCCAGCTAAAGCAAGTGCCGAGTCGGAGCAGAGGATCGGCTCCGAACCCATCCAGCAAGAATGAAGGCGAGATTGACAACTTAACATCTGATATTTTTTTCTTTATACTGAGGTATCATTCTTGGTGAGGGCAGGATGCTACCCAGGGTCAGGATCATGCCCACGTGGGCTACATGATCAGAGAGCTCTTCCATGTCTCTTTTCATGTAGTCCAGGGAGGTACATTTCAGGTCATTCATACCAACATGAACAATGACAGAGTCATGATGAAACAACAAAGGAATGAAATATATATAAGCAACAACAAAAACCAACAGTGAGTCCCAGCTCTACCTTCCAAAATGGTAAAATTTATGACAGAGTCATATTTGTACTTGTTCTGGAGTGACCTGAGTGCTTGTGTTATGTGGTGGATTCTGGCTCCCGATAGACAGCTAACAGTAACCTTCTCCTTGTCCAACCTAGTGAGTGGGGCATCAGTGTGCCTGACTATTGAGTTGCCTATTACTAGTGTGTTAGGTATGTTATTTCGCCTTAAGGGCTGTGATTGTGTGGCACATTTATTTTGTGTTTTGTGTGTTGTCTGATTTGTGATGGGAGGTGCAGGTTTTGCGGGTGTCTACTTTGGAGCTCTGATGCTTTTGCAGGTTTTTATTTAGAGCATCCGAGTATGGTTTTGTGTATTTATGTGTATTTTTTGCCAGTGCTGGTTTAGTAGGTCTATGTGAGGCTGGAGGTGTGGTGCAAGTGTTAACCTTCTCCTCATTACTGTCTGTTCCAGCCTTGGGTGGAGAGACCTTAGCCTCCAGTTTGGCTGTATAATTGCATCTCTCACATATGTTAGTGTTTTGTGGTAGGAGAAGAGGGTTGTCTGTGTACATGAGGCAGTTGTAACATTGTCTCAGGATACCCAGGATTCACCAGCTGGACTGGAGAGTACACCTGAAGTTGCCCTTTGGTCATGCCTGAATAGTAGAGTGAGCTGCTTAGTCGTTTGGTTGGTGAGGGGTGGATAAAGAGCCTTGCCCTGCTGGGCAGTCAAGTGTCGGGGTATATTAGTACTTGCTATTAGGTCTGAGCAAGTGCTGGACTGTAGGATGCTTTTTGAGTGCTTAGGTTGAGAGTTAGACTAGTTTCAAGTGAAAAACTGAAAAGGAGACTTAGTGGAGCCGGGAATAATTTAACCCTAGCTAACCAGTGCTGCCCGGTGCACAAAACCGTGCAAACATGCTTTTTAAACTAACAACTTCTGGGCTGGAACCACTCCTCCAGGGACAGATGGCTGCTCAAAGTTCCATCTCTCACAGGTGAACAGAGAAACTTTCCTCTATCCAAGTAAGGTATGGGCAACTCAGAAACTTGTAACACAGCCCTGAATTCAGCACTAGCCTGAAAACTGGACTATACTAGCTTAGAAAGGAGGGAAACAAGACTTTTTTTTTTTTTTAAAAGATCAGGCAAAAAAAGTACACTTAAAACAGCTTTAAATGACTACAAGTGATCAGAAAAGGCTATTGCACTTTAGTGTGTAGCCTACAACAGTTAAACAACTTATTTAAACAAATAACTTTTTAAAAGTGCAGGCAGTCAAATAAGTACACTATGTGAAAAAAACAAGCTTTTAAATCACAATAAGTGCTGGAAAAATCAGCGTTTAGGTGATAAACATTTAAGTACAGCAAGAAAATACAGAAAACTGATACTCAATCACTCCAAAGTTTCTCTTTTAAGCTAGAAGGCTTGTATCAGTTTAAGGCTTTCTAGTGCTTTCCAGTAGGTTAGTTACAGGAAAGATGGGAAACAAGCGCAGATGTGGTCTTTTAAACCAAAAAGTTGAAAGAGACAGAACTTCCCGAATGATCAATAAACTACAATTCCTGAGCCAAGAACCACTCCTCTTGTGGTAGACAGGCTACCTAGTACTTACCACTCCCACTGTTAAGCTAGAAGGCTGCACTGCAACACAAAGGCTTGGGGGACTCAGAAGCTTACAAACAGTCCTGGATACAGCAAATCTGTACATGGACTAGACTAATTACAGGAAAGGTGGGGATCAAGCGCAAACACGGGCTTTAAAACCAGAAAGTTGAGAGAGATGGAAAAACTGCCCAAATGGCCAATAAACTACAATTCCTGGGCCAGAACCACTCCTCTTGTGGTAGATAGGCTACCTAGTGCTTACTACTCCCACCGATAAGCTAGAAGGCTTACCTCCAACACAAAAAGGCTTGCGGGGCTCAGAAGCTTACCAACAGTCCTGGATACAGCTACTCTGTATCTGGACTAGGCTAGTAACAGGAAAGGTGGGAAACGGCACAAGTGCGGCTTTTAAACCAGAAAGTTGAAAGAGATGGGGAAAAACTGCCCAAACAGCCAATAGCTACAATTTCTGGGCCAGGAACCACTCCTCTTGTGGTAGATAGGCTACCTAATGCTTACCACTCCCACTGATAAGCTAGAAGGCTTCCCTCCAACACAGAAAGGCTTGGGGGGCTCAGAAGCTTACAAAGAGTCCTGGATACAGGAAATCTGTACATGGACTTGACTAGTTACAGGAAAGGTGGGGAACAAGCGCAAACGCAGACTTTTAAGCCAGCAAGTTGAAAGAGAAGGAAAACTGCCTAAACAGCCAATAAACTACAATTTAATGGCCAAAACCCACTCTTCCCGTGGTAGACAGGCTACCTGATGCTTACCACTCCCACTGATAAGCTGGTAATGCCTTTGGGTTGTGTGTCCTGGAGCAATAGCTCTGGAGTTGCCTGTCTGTGGAGGAGTTGAACAGGTCTATCTGTGGAATACCCCACCTGTGGACCAGATTTAGAAACATCTTTTGACAACATCCATTTGTGGCCGTCTGATTTGGTTCAGCTTAGTGAATCTGCTTGTGAGTTGTGCTGGGATGGGATACAGGCTGCCTTGAGGGTGTTTCCCTGAGAGGTAGCCAGCTCCCATACCTGTAGAGCTAGTCTGCATAGGAGGTAGGACTTGGTCCCTCCTTGAATGTTGAGGTACCACATAACCGTGGTGTTGTCTGTGAAGATCTTTAGGAGGCCCTGCTAGAGGTAAGATTGGAAAGCCTGTAGGGCAAGCAGGATTGCTCTCATTTCCCTGACATTTATGTGCTCGTTTGTGCGTCTGTCTGTCCACAAACCTTGCACTATCCTTGGACCCAGAGTTGCCCCCAACCCAGATCTGAGTCAGCTGTGTGCATGGTCTGGGAGGGGTAGGTATTTGTAGGGCTAAGTCCTGGATTCTGGGCTACCTGAGCTAATCACTATTTCAATTCTTGGCGAAGGCAGGGGAGAGTGGGACCCTGAACTCAAGAGGATGGAAGTTGCTGGGTTCACACTGAGCGAAAGGGACCCTGAACTCTAGAGGATGGGAGTGCTGGGTCCACACTGAGCGATGGTACCATTGAAATTTCCTCATGTGTAACCTTGGTAGGGGTAGAATGGGGATAGTAGCTGCCATGTACCCTAGTAGTCTCAGGAACTGTCTCGCAGTCGGTTCTGATGAATGAAGGGCAGAGAGAAGGTGGTGGAAGAGAGATACCACATTTTCCCCTGGAAGGGAGGTCATCATGATGTCTGTCATGATTCTGCACCCCAGGAAGACGATGTCCTGTGCAGGATCAAGTTGGGACTTAGGGAAATTTATCAGAAACCCTAGAGACTGCAGCAGGAGCAGGAGTTCTTTCATGTGATGGAGGGTTTCTCTGTTTGCAACCTGAATTAAGAGGTTGTCTAGCTACGGGAATATTTGTATTCCCTTAGTCTTGCAGTAGGCAATCACTAGAGCTAGGCATTTTGTGAATACCCTTGGGGCAGTGGAGAGCCCAAAAGGCAAGGCACAGAACTGAACATGAGTAGAGCCTGCTAGGAATATGAAATATTTCATGAAGGCTGGCTTTATGGGAATGTGAAGATAAGCCTCCGTTAGGGTCCAGGGTTGCCATGAAGGCTTGAGGACGAATGAGGGGAAAGTGTGTGGGGGTAAGATGAGCATCCTAAAGGCAGGGACCTTTAAGAAGAGGTTGAGGTGGGAGAGGTCTAAGACAGGTCTCCATGGTCCATCCTTCCTAGGGACCAGAAATATTCTGGAGTAGAATCCTTTCCCTTGAGAAGGGGGGGGGGGCTGATTCTATGGTGCCTTGAAGCAGCAGGTTGTTTAAGACCTGATGGAGAAGGGACAGTTGAGATGCATGTAGTTGTGGCATGGCCAGTCTTGGAGTAGGGGTGATCCAAGTCATAAAGTAACCCTCCCGCAGAATGGACAAAACCCACTTGTCTGATGTCACGAGGGACCACGTAGGGAGACTGTGAGAGAGGCGGGGGGACAATGGAAGGAAGGGAGGAGGGGGTTGTGGCAGGCAGTCAGACACTGCCTGCTTTGTCAGGAAAGGGAGGCCTCTGGCTAGCGGGCTGAGGTGTCCTAGGCTGAGCTGCCTGTTTTCTGGGGGGGTCTTCCAGACCTAGGAGGGGCTGAAGGCCTGAAGGTCTTTCTTATAAATTGCGTCTGTCGGATAGTTCCTCTGGAACTTGGGGATAGGAGAGACTAGGAGATGCTTGCGGTCCTGTAGTTCATTCCCTTTTTGTTGCAGAGACTTAAAGAGGTCAGCCACTTTGGCACCAAAGAGGGCTGACTGGTCCAAAGGAGCGTCCAGGGGTGTGGCTTTGAAATCATCAGGGAAGGGCTGCAGGTGCAGCCAGGAATATCTCCTTAACACGGATGCTGATGCAGCTGACCTAGCTCAGGCTTCAGCTGCATCATATCCACAAGTAAGAGAGTGCATGTTCAACCTAAGAGATCAGCCCCAGCAAGGAAGTCAGGGATGCTTTTGCAGCACAGTCAGGGATGTCATTCAACTCCCTGAGGCTTTGTACAGCAGAGCAAGAGAGTATTTAGACATGTGTGAGACTGGTAATTGGTAGCCCTAAAAGCCAGGGTGGCAGAAGTGTAAATCTTCTTTCCCCACCTCTCCATAGCCTTGCTGCCCTTATCTGCAGGGAGGACAGTGGTGGTAGGAAGGAGTTTGGATGCCCTGGCAGTAAAAATGGAGATAGTGGCAGAGTCTGCTGGAGGGCACTTTAACAAGAATTTGTTTGAGTTGGGGACCTTGTATAATTCTATGCGCCCTATGAGGAGCAGGTGATTGGGAATCTGGATTAATGGATGACACAGCAAATGCATTCAAGAAAGCAGGTTGAACAGGTGGAACTGGTGAAGGGTTTGGATTCCATCTGTATGAGATCATAAAATCTCTTTTGCTGCTCAGTCATGTCTGAGCATTCTAACTTGAAGTGGTCTTTCATCAAGTTAACAGTCTCCCAAAGGTTAAGTCTTCCACTGGGGAATCAGGCTCTGCAGAAGCTTCCTCAGAAGATCCAAACCCCAGGGGGGATGAGATCTGGGAAGAGTAGGACAGAGTCTCCTCCGAGGAGTCATACAAGTCCTCCTCTGCTGTCTGACTAACCGTTCTTTCAGGGATGGAAGGGTCTTTGATTGCGAAGAGGTGGAACAGCAGGAGCAGCTTCAGTGGAAGGCCTAAGGGCCATGAAGGTATTGTATAAACTTTGGGTAAAGGCCTGCCAATCGGGTAAGGTCTCTGGCACTGGAGACTTTCTTTTTTGAAGGCCTAGCAAGCATCTGGCTGGCAGTAGGCCTAGGAGTAATTGGTGGGACGGCAGAGACAGAGTCCGAAGCACCCATCGAAAGCACTGGTTCCCCCCAGCGTCTGGAGCAGGTGCCGCGCGTACGTGCTCCCCGGATGTATCGTCCGCTCTAGATTGTGCGGCCTCCTGTATGGTACTTGCTGCATCCGCTGTGGTGGATGCCAGGTCCTCAACCAAGATGACTATGGCTACAGGCTGAGGAGCAGCAGTGGGAGGTGCAGTGAAAGCAGTAGGCCACATGGGCTTGGCCCTCTTCCCTGGCGGTTCGGACGGGGCGTCGGACCCGGCCTCCATATCTAGCCCAATCTGTTTTAAAGGCTAATTCTCGAGGTACAAATTAAGTGCCTGTAAATGGTGACAAAGGGTCTTGGGGACAAACAACTGGCAGATGACAGTTCTTATAATCGTGTTCCCTACCCAAACAGAAAAGACACCAGCCGTGGGTGTCTTTATGGAGAATCTGGCGACCACAGTTGCACTTACTCTTAATGGACATGAACAGACTAACTATACAAAAAAGGACTGAAATAATCCCCAACGGGGTACTTAGCTTTGTTTAGATTCAGATCTGATGTCCGCGAGTAGCAGGAACACCTGGCGTACGGCTGGCGGCTGAAAAGTTCTGAGGGCTGGTGCATGCAGACGTCACCTTTATGGCCCATGTCCGACGCACCAGAAGGAAAGCACAGTTGTGTACAACTGCAATAAATGTAGATGTTCGAGTGTATTCACTATTGCAGTCATCACATTTGGGTTATCTGCTTGCAGTAGCCCTCAGTCAGCCTGATTATCAAAGTCTTGGGTCCTGCGTCAGTTGCTGTCTCATCTTCCATGATGTTAGATAGTCAGGGGTATAAAGCATGCAGCCGATGCCATTACATCAGTTTTTCTTGTCCCAGATGTCAGGTGCCCCTCTTAATGGGAAGCAATTAAATATATATATATATATATATATATATATATATATATATATATATATATATACACACACACACACACACACACTTACAAGGTTATACCAACAAAAAAGCAAATACACCAAAAATCTTTTAAGTATAGTAAAGAAGAATAGAGGTATAGCCAAAAGAAGTCAGCGAGGTGGAAGGAGGGTAACCAGGACTGCAACAGTGAATACACTTGAACATCTACATTTATGGTAAGTGTACACAACTGTACTATCTTCTTCATGTTTCACTGTTGCAGTCATCACATTTGGGTAGATTCCCAAAGCGAAGTATGGGAGGAAGAATTTAGATAGCATTAGGACCAGCTATAAGGCCCTGCAAGACTGCAGTGGCAAAGCCAGCTCTGGATTTAGAGAAAATTGGCAAATGGTAATGCTTGGTGAAAGTATGCACAGAACTCTCGGTAGCAGCTTCTAGGATGTCTCTGGTAGTGACGCCTCTGAGAAAGGCTGTAGAGGTAGATGCAGCCTTGGTTGAATGGGGTCTAATCCCCTGTGTGATAGGTTTTCCATGGTGCTTATAGCAGAAATGAATGCAATGGCCTATCCATTTAGAAATGGTTTGCTTTGAAATAGCCTTCCCCTCTGCCCCTGCAGCAAATGCCACCAGCAGTTGTTTAGATTTCCTTTGAGGTTTAGTCCTGTCCAAGTAAAATCTAAGTTGTCTGTGCACATCTAAGGAGTGCAGTATCTGTTCCCCTTAGTCTGTGGATTAGAAAAGAAGGTTGGCAAATAAATGGACTGATTAAGAGCCACACTGGATACCACCTTGGGCATGAAAGAGGGACTGGTCCTGAGAGACACCCTGTCCGCATGAAAGATGATGAAAGGCTCCACTGAAATAAGGGCCTGTAATTCAGATACCCTTCTTGCTTAAGTGATTGCTAAAAGGAAAGCTGTTTTCCAAGAAAGGAATTTTAACGCTGCAGTTGCAGCTGGCTCAAAGGGAGGAAGAGTGAGTTTTTCCAATACAAATGTAAGGTCCCAGGCTGGAGTTGGGGCTCTGCTGGGTGGTTTTAAGTTTTTGGCCCCTCTGAAGAACTGCTTGAGCAGTGGGTGAGAAGAGGGGTGGTTCTGTGTTGTAATGAGCTGAAATGGCTGAGGCATGAATTTTGATGAAGGAAAATGAAAGGCTCTTGTGAAGCATCTCAGTTAAGTATTGAAGAATCTGAGGTAAATTGGGCACTGCTGTGGCCATCTCTTGAGTTTGGTTTCAGGCACAGAATCTTTTCCATTTTTCAGCATAAGATTTTTTTAGTACTAGGCCTTCTTGCCTCCAAAATGACATCCAACACTTGTTTACTGAGGGATGGTAATGGAGAGATTATGTAATTAGCCAGGCTGCCAGGTTCAGGGTTTGAAGCTGGGGGTGCAGAATCTGGCTCTCCTGCTGAGACAGCAGGGTAGGGGTCTGAAGTAGGTGCCATGGGGCCACACACTGCACAAGAGAGGGTACACACCAGTGTTGGCATGGCCAGTCTGGTGCAATCAGTACCATCCTTTAGTAGTACCTTGGAGAGGAGAGGCAGAGGAGGAAAGTCATAAACTGATAGATTTTTCCAGCTGAAGGACAGAGCATCCACTTTCCAAGCTTGTTTGTGGGGAGTCCTTGTGCAGAATTTGTCCAATTGGTAGTTCTGGGGGGAGACAAACAGGTCTATATCTGGGATCCCCCATTTGTTGATCAACATGTTGAAAATCTTTGGTTCCAGTTTCCACTCGTGTGGGTCCATGAGATTTCTGCTTAGTTAGTCTGCCAGTGTATTTCGTTTTTCTGGCCGGAATTGAGTCTGTAGATGAACTTGGTAGCTCAAGCCTGTGTTCCACAGAGCCATGGCTATTCTGCAGAGGGGGTAAGAATGGGTACCCCCCCTGCTTGTTTATGTACCACATAACAGTGGTGTTGTCCGTCTTTACCATTAATTGTCCGGGAAGAACGTGGTCCTTGAAGGCTGTCAAAGCATTCTGTACAGCTAACTTTTCTTTTTGATTGATATGCAGGTGCATTTGACTTGGGTTCCATTTGCCCTGAATGCACTTCCCTGCCAGATGAGCCCCCCCCCCCCCCCATGCAGAGTCTGATGCATCTGTTGTTAGGGTTTGGGCAGCAGGGGGTAGAGTGAATGGTAGTCCCTTGTTTTGGTGGCAGGCCTCTGCCCACCAAAGGAATTCTAACCGTAGGTAAAGTATGATAGGAATCATTGCTTCTAGATCCTGAGAATGTTGACACTACAGGCTTTTTAGATACCATTGTAGTTTCCTCATATGCAGTCTTGCATATGGAATTAATAGAATGCACAAGGCCATGAACCCCAAGGCTTGCAGTATTTGCCTTGCAGATAGTAGGATTTTAGTGGCCACTAGTTTGAGTTAAGTTTTCAAATTAGTTTCTCTGGCGTGAGGAAAGCCATCTGGGAAGTTGTGTTCAAGCTTCCTCTTAGGAATATAATTTGTTGACAGGGTACCAGCTGCGATTTATTTTCGTTTATGGTGTATCCCAGACAAGTTAACACCTTTTGTACAAATGCCAGATGACTCAGAAGTATGCCCTGGCTTTCTGCCTGAATTAGACAATCGTCCAGGTACGGGAATATTTCCTTGCTTGCAAAATGCAATGACTGGAGCTCGACACTTTGTGAATACCCTGGGCACAGTAGAAAAGTCAAAGGGCAGTGCAGAGAACTGACAGTGCATGCAGCCTGCTTTGAAGCTTAGGTATTTTCTGCAAGATTCCCCGACTGGGATGTGCAGGTAGGCTTCCTTTAAATCCAATGTTGCCAACCAGGCATCTTTGCCTATCGTGGGAAGCAACTGGTGAAGAGTTAGCATCTTGAATTTTGGAATCACCAAAAAGGAGTTTAGGATAGACAGATCCAGGATAGGACGCCAGTTGTCGTCTTTTCTGGGTACCAGGAAAAGTCTTGAGTAGAAACCTTGTCCCTTTTCCTATTCTGGTACAGTCTGAATAGCCTTTAATCTTAAGAGAGAGAGTACTTGCTTTTGAGTCTCTGCCCACTGATTTGGGGGGGTAGATCTGGCCAACCGTTTGGGGTTGGTAACGTGTGGAAGTGAAATTTGTATCCTTGGGAAACTATGTTTAAAACCCATTTGTCCTGGGTAATGTATTCCCAGTTTTTTGCTTGCAGAGCAATCTTTCCCCCTAAAGGAGCAGTCAGTTGAGAAGTGCTTGGAAGTGTTAAAGTTAAGGCAATGAGATATCTTACCATAAGGGGGGGTCTTACTACTCTCTGATTTGGAAGTGGAGGCCCCCCACCGCTTAGTCCTGTGCATATCCTGGGACTGAAGCCTGGATGTTTTGCTGGTTCTGGGTTTGAACTGAGAAGGCCTGGAAGAAGCAGGAAGGGACCAATTTTTTTGAGGGCCAATGGCTACTAAATCTAGGAGGCTGCACTTGTAAGAAATATTTAACAGTTTGCATAGATTTAGCTTTTTCCTCCATATTTTTAAGAACTTCTTCTGCTTTGTCGCCAAACAGGTGGTCCTGATTTAAGGGAGCATCCAGCAATTTAGTTTTAACATGATCTGGCAAAGATTGCTCCTTAAGCCAAGCATGCCTTCTAAGTACAGACCCGGTGACAGCAGCCCTGCAAGATGCCTCTAGTGAATCAAAACCACATTGCAAAGTATGTTTTCCAACTTGTTCAGCAGAATGCATTAAATCCTGTAAAATCCTTATTTTCAGCACAATCAGGAATCAACATAATTTTCTGTTTAAGCAATCCAATAATATGCTGCTGATATTTTAACATATGAAGCTGGCAATTTAAGGCCCTGATGGCCAAGGTTGCAGAGGTGTACACCTTCTTACCCCATCTGTCCAGGGCCCAGGAATTTCTAACAGAGGGGGTAGGATTTTTTGGCAGTAGTAGCCTTAATGCCCTTGGGTCCCTGTGAAATGGTCTCGGGATCTGCAGTAGGATTTTTAAAAAGGAACTAGTGAGAATCAGGAACCCTGTAATATCTATCAGGTTTTCTGGGAACAGGAGGTAGAGAGTCAGAGGCCAAGCTAGAGTCCGAAAAGGCGTAGTCAACAATGACCAGCACAGGAGGAATAGCTCAAGGCCTGTGTTGGGGCAGGAGTAAGAAATCTCTAAACCTCTTTTTAGAATCAGACTAATCCTGGCTTTCCCAGTGAAAATGCTCCCTAAGTGTATGCAAGGTTTCACCAAAAGAAAAATCCTCTGGGGGAGAAGCACAGGGAATTGAGTCCTCTGCATCAGAATTCTCATAGGTAGATAAGGGTAAATCCTGGTCATCAGAGGAGACAGAATTTTCAGAATCCTGGTCAGAAGTATCACAAGCAAATTCAGTCCTAGGTCTCAGAGAGGGAAGGTTGGCTTCCCTGATTTAAGTAATAAGGTCTTCAGCCATTCTTATTTGTTTTTTTAGGCATAGAGGCCTGACCATGCGGTCTGGGCGTCTTGTTTCCTAGGTATGGTTCGAGTTTTAGGCCTAGAAGAAGATGGCGTTGGTTTAATATGCAAGTCAGTAGGCCCTTAGAAGCCGGTGCCTGCACAGCGGCTCTGGACCCATCCAAGGTAGAGACATCCGCAGGTTCCACAGTTGAAGCATCTTGTGGCATACCGGACTCTGAATAGGTCTCAGTAGAGGCCTGTGAATCTAAAGTAGTGGGTATCAGGGGCTGCAAAAGCGCCACACTGAGTGCCGGCAAACTGGCGACTAGCTTAGGAGAAGCACTGTCGGCAGCTTTGGACCTAGGCGGCCTGTCTCTGTCTTTATCTTTGCGTTTGTTTGGAATGTCGGTAGTCAGGTGGCTTACCAAAGACTTATCTGGATAATTGAACAGAGTACCAAAATATTTAGAAGCGAAAATGTACCGACGACTAATAGTTCGTGGTTTAAACAAGGCACAAAACCGACAGCAAGGTACGTCGTGGTCATGGCCTAGGAAAGGAATACAGTAAGAATGAAAATCTTTGAGGTATTTGCTTTCCACAAGAAATACAATTACTGACTTTTACTGACATCGGTTTAGAGCAAGAAAAAGTTTCCCCAATGGGGTACTTAGCTTTAGTTGAAGACTTCATTTCTGAAACTCGAAAATGAAATTTCAGGAGTTGCCAACCGGCACTTGTGAACTGCTTCTGCTTCGGGCACCGCATGGCAAGAAAGACTGATGTAATGGCATCGGCTGCATGCTTTATATCCCTATCTGACGTCACGGAAGATGCGACAGCAACCGACGCAAGACTTTGATAATCAGGCCGACTGAGGGCTACTGCAAACAGATAACCCGGATGTGATGAATGCAGCACTGAAACACAAAGAACATCTGAAAATCTTTGGAAAAATGGCTGGACAACCTGATCGGAAGAAGGGTAAACCCACTAGCAGAAAACTGCAACACTGGAATACAAGGACATCATAAAAATAAGGTCTAATTGGTCTTATGGAACTACTGGAACGCCTCTGCATGTTTGGATTTTTAGCAACTTTAACTCATAACCTTGGTAATAGGAGTTTAGGCAGTACTGGTACTGGGTAATGATGTCCCAGTGTTTTACAAAGAAGGCTAAGCACATTCTAACACCCTGAGGGAAAGCAATACAGGGAGAAAGGAGGTAGGGTTGGGGATGGCTTAAGGGGGAAAGAGAAAGCCCAATGAGTCAAAGCTGATCCCTATGGAAGACACTGCTCTGAGGGCCCCAGGCTTCTCCTTGAGTCTTGCTTGGCATTCTCTTTTAAATTTTCCCTTTTGCCCTTTACCAGATTTGAGTCTGTCTTTAGGGCATAAGGGGCAAGACTAGGCTTGGTAGTTTCTGCTGAATTTAACAGCGCGAGTTTGAAAAATCTCCTGCACTTTTCCTATACTCTCGCAAAACTCCATCAGAGGATCCAAAGAGGACTTCCTTGCTCAAGAGTTCATTAAGGAGCTCCATCTTCACATGGTCTGGAAAAAGCAAGTGCTCAACCGGGCATGCTGCCGAACAGCAGATTATGTGGCCAACGTTGTGCATGACATACAGACAGCAACATAACCACATTTCCTGGAGTGCTTGGCAACTTGAGCTAATAGATCAGAAGTGAAGCATCTCCTGCTTCAGATCCTTACTCTGCATCACATCTGCTATGCTCCTTGTCTTTTCTAGCAGGGACTGCTGAAATGCTGTCACATGAGTTTGGGAGATCAAGTCTCTGAAGGAAAGACTAGCAGAGGTATAAACTCTTTTTCCAAATCTGTCAAGTATCATACTCTTTCAGTTACTGGGTGGAACCAGAGTAGATTCCTTGCTGGAATTGAGAGACACTAGAGCAAGATGACTCTTATAAAGGAATCTGTTGGAATCATTGTCCCTACAGATGCAGTCAGATTCCTTAAAGGCAGTGAAAGGGAGTCTGTCTCCAGAGATGCATTGGTGAATATATTTTCAAGCGGATCCCTATCAGAAGCTTGAGATGTCAGAAACTCGAAATTCATATTGTTGAGACAATATGATACAGTTTCTGAAAACTCAAAGCTTTTGAATGGAGATCACGGTACAGGGAGATCAGGGAATACACCCTTTTCCCCACTGTAGTGTGATCTCAAAGTGGGTATATACGCTATGCAGGGGTGTGTGGGGGGGGGGGCACAGATTTTTGTTCAAGTTTTTAGAAACTCTACCATATCGTCTCAACAATATGAATTTTGAGTTTCTGAAAACCCGAGCTTCTGACATAGACCCATTCAAGGACATTTATGGTTGGAAAAACAGCAAGTGCTCTGTCCTAAGGAAGGCCCATGAAAGCCCTATATCTGAGCTAGGCCTGCAAGTTATCCTTAGCCTCCCACTGACACTCCTAGCTCATTTTAAGAAGAGTGTCGCCAAAGGAGACATCCACTGGTGTAAAAGCAGGCAATAAGATGTCCTTGGTGTCTGATTCTGATGCAGCAGCAAATGGACTCTGGCATACATAAGCCACTTAATCTGCTTCAGAGGCATGACAATCAGAATCCTCAACTGGAAGTACCACCCTTCTCATTTTAGGCACAACCACAGACACCTCAGGTATTTATAAGTGCTTTCAGTTTGGATTTCAGAAAGGAAATGCACTCCCAAACCAGTTGGACATGTTGGTCACTACAAGTCTAGAAGGAAGAGGGACCTAAAGCAGCTGCCTGACTTGGACTGTCAGCTGTTGACACTGGTTTGGTCTTCTTTGCCTTGTGTCACACACTTTTGGAAAAAATATTCTAGAGGAACTGGCTCATAAGAAATGTATAGGTTCATAAGTTATGACAGATTATGAGCCACATTTATTCCCAGACTCAACATTTTTTCCCCTACCTAGTTTCTTCTCTCGCCTCCACTTCATGTGATTATTGCTTAAAAATCCAAAGATCTATTTCACAAACCCACTAATAAACCTCTTCAAATTCTCAATGTCCAACATCTACAAATGCAAAAGTATCTTTTCACTGTAATAGTTACCTTTATTTCATAAGCATGTTATCTAATTAGCAAATAAATGTGCAATTAATATATATTAATTATGCTCATGTATATTACTGAAAAAGAAGTTATGTTCTTACTGTAACGCTCCATCTGTGTTGTCCATCTTCACTCCATTAACCTGTGGGAATACGGTTCCAGTGCTTGGAACCGAATGGCTATCTTCTTTCTGCTTGAGACTCCTGACTTGAGCTCCTCCTAGCTACCCATAATGCCCCACTCCCCGACAGTACCTCAAATTGTGTTTGCCAACAAGAACATAGTGGATAAAGATTCCTTTTAACTTCTACTAGGCTTCCCAAAAAAAAATGGATAGGGGAAGGGAGGCGGGAAGATTAATGGAATAAAGTTGGACAACACAAATGGAATGAAGTTGGACAACACAAATGGAAAGTTATGGTAAGAACCTAACTTCTTTGATGCTGTCCACTTCATTCCATTAACCTGTGGGCAGAATCCCCAGCTACTATAATCCAGGCTGTCCATCAAGGAAGGATATTACATAGTACAGCAGAGCCAAAGGCACTCTTACTCCTCGATACGATGCCCAATTTGTAATGCATAATGAAAAGTATTGGGCAGCTGCACAAATGTCCTCAATACAAACTCTACATCAAAAGTCCCGAGATGTGGCCATGGACCTTCTGAGTGTGCTCTTACTGGACCTGGTAAAGGAATACCCTTGAAGGAATAAATAAATGTAATAGTGTTTCAACCATCTAGCCAATGTAACTGTGGTCACTGCATTACCTTTCTTTGCATTCAAAAAAGGAGACAAATAGCTGATCACGCTTCCTGAACGGCTTGGTTCTATGAGTGTAAAAATGAAGCTGCCTAAGAACATCAAGCAGGTGTAAAAAGTGTCCTCCAAAACTGGGGCTGTAAAGGGATATATCTGCTTCTGTTCAGCCCAAAAGGAGAACCTTTTCCACTTACTTTTGTAAAATTTTCAGGTGGAAGCTCTATGGGATGAAGTCTAAACTTCTCAAACTGGGGAAGACAGCCTGGGAAATCTAACCATCACTGGGAAGTGGAGAAACCATGTGTTCAATTTCAGGCCTGAATGCTGGGATGTGGATGCCTCAACAGATGACATGAGATCTGGACTTGGATCCAACTTCATTGGGGGCAAACCAGATGAGACCAAAGAAAGGTGAACCTGCCCTGCTTTGTTGAAGCCAAAAGGGAGCAATGAGGATCACCTTGCTTTGCAACCTGAGAGCTTTCTGTAGGGACTTGAGAATCAATGGAAGAGGGGAAAAGGCATAGATAAGATCGGAGGGCCAAGCGTGAACAGCAGCATGGATGATTGCATCTGCCATGGACTGATTTAGGGACCACTTGTGAGGCATCAGTAACACTGGGCTCAGCCTGTCGACTAGAATGTTGGATTCCTCCTGACTGTGCGTTGCCACCAGAAAGTGGCTGGAAGAAATCACCCACTGCCAGACTCTCATAGCTTCTCGACATAAGGAGTAAGACCCGGTCCCCATCTGTTTGCTGATGTACCAAACCACTGACATCTTGTCCATTTGTATTGCAATAGTCCCCTGAGGAAAAAGGCTGTCTAGTTCCTGCAATGCTAGAAGAACTGCTCTCATCTCAAGAACACTGATATGCAACTTGGTCTCCTGAGGAGTCCCTGGTCAACATGGCGACTGTGGAGGGAAGAATGAATGGGCATCCTTGGGTGATCTCCAGGGAATGGAGCCACCAAAGAAGTGAATCCTTGCAGATATGAGACAGGCTGATGGGAAGATTCAAAGGATTCCTGAGAAGAGACCACTGTACCACCAAGGTGTACTGAAGAATTCACATGTAGAAATGTGGCATTGGAAGAAGAGTTACAGTTGCTGCCATGCAGCCTAATGTTCAGAGAACTAGAGAGGCTGGGGGCTTTGAAGTAGTCAAGATCTGGCTGATGTGAAACTTCATATTTGATACCCTGTCTAATGTAAGGTAAGCATAGGACGTCATTGTATCTAGACGCTCCACTATGAAGTCTATGGCTTGCACTGGATCCAAGTGTGACTTCTGTAAACTGAGTTATCCTCAGTGTAGAGGTTAATCTGTGAAAGTAATCCCTGGCCTGGAGGAGTAGATACTTGGTTAGGGCTATCACGAACCAGTTGTCCAGATAAGGAAATATCGGATAACCTTGCAGCCGGAGATGAGCTGCAACTATGGCTAGACATTTGGTAAACACCCTGGGGGCTGTGGTGAGAACAAACAGAAGCACCCAAAACGGTGACTGGCTCCCAGTCTGAAACATAGAAAGGGCCTGGAGCGCCTGCCCATTTTGATATGGTAGTACACATCTTTGCAGTCTATAGAGCATATCCAATCACTCATCTTCAGGAGAGGCAAGATGGATTGAACTGTGACCATTCTGAACTTCGTGTGCTTTACCCACTTGTTCAGGGAGATCAGATCCAAAATAGATCGCAGGTCCCCTGTCCTTTTGGGTGCCAAAAAGAATCTGGAGTAAACGCCCAATCCAACTTGACTGGGGGGGGGGGGCACTTCTTGGATAACTCCTTTTTGCAGTGATCTTCGTACTTTCTGGGCCGCATCCTCTGTCTGACTGGGAAGAATATTGTGGAGATGAAATTTTTGTTTGGGAATGTCGGAAAACGGAATGGAGTATCCCCTGAATATGATCCTTCACACCCATTTGTCATTTGTGATGGTCTCCCAGGCTTCTGGGTGCAAGGAGAAATGTCCCTGACTGCTTCCAGAGGACAGCAGTCGGCCAAACAGTTCAGTATCACTGGAAAGACTTGTCCAGGGCAGGTTCCCATGACCCTTGATTCTGCAGACCCCCTCAGCCGTGTGGGCATCACCCATTCTCACAATATCCCCCTCTGGCTCGGGGGGGGGGGGGGGAGTCTTGAGTGTCCTGGAAAGAGTCCTGTGACTTCCAAAATCACATTTTCCTACTCCATACTCGATCCTGGGGAAGGTCCAATTGTGAAGTAGAGAAATGGATCCCGACAGTAGACAGGGTCTTGACATCTTTCTCACTCTGGGTTAAAGTGACACGTCCTGTGGACCCAAACAAGGTAGAGCCATCAAAGGGGGCATTAATAAAGGATTGTTTGAAAGGCACTGCAAAATGCCACAACCTCATCCATACAATGTGCAATATGGCAATGCCGGAACTAGCAGCCCTTGAGGTACCCTCAGCAGTGTGAGATAAGCCTCATGGACACATTGGCTAGGGAATGTAGTGTGGCCAGCCTACAGGAAAAGGACTCCCATTCCTCAACAAGCGTGGACCCTGGGACCGAGCAAGTAAGTTTCTTAACGAAGTCCCTCTGTAGCCAAGTAAAATGGGATAAGTATCTCAACACCTGAAGTGCAAAGATAGACGACGCATAGAATCTTTTGGCAAATCTGTCCAACACCCGGGATTATCTACTCGGAGGGGTGGGGGGTGGACAAAAGCATTTCTGAGTCAGCACCTTCTTAGTGGCTGCCGCCACAACCAAGGCATCTAAGGGGATTCCTTTAGTTCAAAATGTTTTGGCAGATGGAGCACTTGAAATTTTGTTGACACGTTTAGGACTCTGTTCCATATATCTGGCTCCTTCCAGGCCCTTGACGACACCTGCTGGATGAGGCAGTCATCCGGGGGGGGGGGGGTCACAGGTAGTAGATGGGCCGGCCTCCCATAATACTGATTCCTCCGGGGAAGGGTTTTGGGAAGACCATCCTCCCTTCTGGTGATGGATTTCAAGAATGTCTCGGAAGGAGTCCTCGTCAGGTGGTGATTTGGGAGACCCTTCACCTTCCTCGAAATCGGTATCATGAGGGAATCCATATGCCTCCTTTTACACAGCATCTTCAGAGTGACCTCCTCAGGGGGAGGCTCAAGGGAGGTGTTGGAAGAAGCTTGAGGATCCATTGGGGGGACAGTATGGACCAAAAACAACAGAGAAACTCAAGCAGAGGAACTCTATGTGAACACTAAGTGTGACAAACAAGATCTGAGGTACTGTGGGGGAACAGGGCATTATGGGTAGTAGTAGGAGCGCACGTCGTCGAGTTGAAAGAAGGCGGCCAGTCTGTTCCGAGAATCAGAACTGCATTCCCACAGGTTAATGGAACGACATCAGATTATCTGTTTTAAAAATGTTTGTAATAAGTTGGAGCTTTTCTCCCCAGAACACCAATGAATTTTGTTTTTGGCTAAACTCAGACGTAACCAAAACAAATAAATTTAAGAAGGAGACCAAGATCCCAAATACGGTCTCCACAAACATCCTCGTGGATAATTACCCTGAGGAATACAACCCACCCCTTCAATGACATGAGTATAAGTCTTTGACATCAATGGAAACTCAGTATAAACAGATGTGGCAGAGTTGTTGGTCAGGGAATCATGCAATATGTCAAAGATGTGGCAGATGCACCAGAGGCCTCGGCACATTCATGGTGTATAAAATCTCTTCTCTCCTTTCTAAAGTTTTTGATAAGATTAGTAAATGAACAAATGTAAAAAAGGACACTGGGAGAATATGGAAACAAACACAAGACACACAGGAAAAGTTGGTCTTTTATTTATGTATTTTTTTTGTTTCACAAATTTGTTAATCAGGAAAGCTCTCTGGACAACTGTCCCTTTTTTTAGGGGCAATCTGGGAGCACCACCTGGTCAAGTGACTTGTTCAGAGTCACACAGTACACAAATTAATGTAGAAAGAATCAAAGCTTGTATCTTTGTTTACAAGCAGCAGCTGATTACCAGCTCAGAATCTTCAGCCTCAGTGCTGACCAACAGATGGGATGGCTTCAAATATATCCTCTTTTGTGGAAGACAGGGAAGGGCTCCCAAGACCTCCCTTATTCATTTGCATAACTTTAGAGGAGACCACTACTGTTTGTAGATAGAAGTAGAGACTGTCAGTTGTCACTCTGCAGGGCTAATATATGATTTTCTAGTCCTTTGCATGTCCTTAGTACACAGGTGCCGAAAAAGAATTAAGATCCTATCATCCAGGTAGTCAACTAAAGTTGACTGATGGAGTCTATCAAACACCCCTATTCTTGTGCGAGTAGATCCAGTCTGAGGAAGCTTGTGGTAATTGCTCCTGGCAATTTCCAAAACTAGAAAGAACCACTGTTGCTTGGGCCAGAAGGAGCCACCACAATGATCTTGGACATGTATCCATATGCCATGTAATGGCTGCCCCCCCCCCCCCCCCCCACACACACACACAAAAGAACTGTGTTTTTTTTTTTTGTGAAACTACCTTTGATGTACAATTATCCATGTGTTTAATTTCCTACAACGATCCATGACATGTACAGTTTTCAGTTTCTTGCCAAACATTTCTAAAATATCGCCTCTGCATATTACAGGTTACAGTGTTAAAGTCAGGCACTACTTTAGATTTCCTAGATACTTCTATAGAAATTAAAAACACAATATGAAACGAGGTTTTAAACTTGTGCTACTGCTATGGATGGGAAATAGAAGTTATGTTCTTACCATAACGTTCCATGTTAGTTGTCTTCTTCTCGCCTTCTTTCTTGCTGGATGGGTTCGGAGCCGACCTCGGCTCCGACTCGGCCACTCTAAAGCTCGAGAGTTGGTTCCACCGGCTCGAGGCCCCCCTTATATCCCACAATGCTAGGTGTGAATTACCTCAGATCTCGTTTGTGAGCTAGGCCCAGCTAATAATACAACCAGGGAAAAAACTGGAAAGGAGTCCACCTTTATAACAAAGGGAAAGAGAAGGTGACCTAAACCTGATCTAGGAAAATATGCACAGCAGAGCATATACCTATCGCAAAGAGGTGGTAGAAAGAGAGGTCACAATCAAACTCCTCTAGGTCTGTCCAGGCCAGGGGGAAGGAGGGTGGGGCCTTAAAGAAGGAGAAGAAGACAACTAACATGGAACGTTATGGTAAGAACATAACTTCTATATGTTAAGTTGTCTATCTCGCCTTCATTCTTGCTGGATGGGACCGCGTCCCTAGCACCTTGTCCCGGGTGGCCTAACGGAACAGACTCTTGAGAACAGTGGAACCAAAGTTAGCTCTATGCCTAGAAGCTAAATCCAACTTATAATGTGAAATGAAAGTGTGAGGAGTAGCCCAAGTAGCTGCTGCACAAATGGTGTCAATAGGCAGTCTGTCTTGGAAGGCTATAGAAGTAGCCAAAGCTCTGGTGGAATGGGCTTTAGGTTTGTTAGGCAGCTTTTGGTGTCTTATTTCATAGACAATGGAAATTAGAGATGTTAGCCATCTAGATAGTGATACCTTAGAAACAGAAAGTCCCTTTCTGCCTTCTGCATAAGAGACAAACAGCTGGTCAGATTTTCTGAATTGTTTGGTTCTATCCAAATAGTACCTTAACTGACGATGAACATCAAGCCAATGCAATTTTTGTTCAGACCTATTAGAATATTCTGGAAAGAACACAGGAAGGTCAATGCTTTGATTTAGGTTAGAAGCAGAGGCTACCTTAGGTAAAAAGGACGGGTTGCTTCATAAGGATACCCTGTCCTTATGGAACAACAGATAAGGAGGTCGACAGCTGAGTGCCTGAAGTTCTGAAACTCTTCTAGCTGAAGTAATAGCTACCAGAAAGAGAGTCTTCCATGATAGCAATTTTAAAGAACAGGAAGCTGCAGGTTCGAAAGGGAGGAGAATCAAAGAACTGAGAACTAAATTAAGGTCCCAAGGAGGAGGAGGATTTCTTATAGGAGGTCTGAGTAGAAAAACTCCCTTCAAAAAGGCTTTGCAAAGCTTGTGGGACATTATGGCAGACTCTGAAATGCCCACATGAAAGTTAGATATAGCTGCCAATTGAACTTTAAGAGTAGAAGGAGATGAACCTGCATGAAAGAGTTCAGCTAGAAAATCAAGAACCATATGGATGGGAGCAGTGAAAGGATCTAAGTCCCTTCCTTGAGCCCAATAGGCGAAACGTTTCCACTTACTCAGATAAATCTTTCGAGTGGAAGATTTATGGGAAGCTATTAAAATATCTCAGAGTGAGATATTTGAGGAAGCCTGGCTAAGGTTGGAACTGGAGGAACCAAGCAGTGAGGTTCAGAGAGGGAGGGCGATGTAACTGACCCGACTGATGGATCAAAAGATCTGGAACTAGGTCCAGATGCCAAGGTTGCTCCAACAGAAATTGATGCAGAAAGGGGAACCAGACTTGTCGAGGCCAGTAAGGAGCAATGAGGATCAATGAGGCCTTCTGAGCGATAGCTTTCTGCATCGCTTGAGAGATTAGTGGGAAGGGAGGAAATGCATACAGAAGTCCCCGGGGCCAAACTTGGACTAGAGCGTCTCTGCTGGGCTGGCCTGGTAATGGGAATAGGGTGAAATAATCTCTGCACTTGCTGTTTTGGGGAGTAGCAAAAAGATCGCAGCAAGGCTGACCCCACTTGAGAAAAATTTCTCTCACAACAGAGTCTTTCAGAGACCACTCGTGAGGCATGAGAATAGCTCTGCTCAACTTGTCCGCGATTTGATTGGACTTCCCGGGGATGTGCGTTGCTATCAGAAACCGCTGAGAAGAAATCGCCCATTGCCACAGTCTGAGTGCTTCTCGACATAGGGGATAGGACCTGGTTCCGCCTTGTTTGTTGATATACCACACTACAGACATATTGTCCGTCTGGATTGCTATCGTTCCCACGGGAAGAGAGTCTTGAAGGGCTTGCAACGCTAAAAGCACTGCTCTCATCTCTAGAACATTTATGTGCAAGTGGCATTCGTCTGGTTGCCATGTGCCCTGGACAGTTCTGCCCTGATAATGCCCCCCCCACCCGATCAGGGAGGCGTCCGTTGTCAGAGTAGCAACCGGAGGGGAAGGAAAAAGGGTCTTCCCAAGAAGAGCTGAGGGGAAGACATCCACCACAGAAGATGATTCTTGCATGTTTGCGTAATCACAATGGTGTGGGACATTGGAAGTTGCTGGTATGACCATTGTGTGAAGAGCATCCATTGAAGGATTCTCATGTGGAATCTGGCTAATGGAAGTAGAGGAATGGCAGCCGCCATAATCCCCAATACTTTCAGAACTAACCTGGCTTTGACTCTGTTGCTGCTGAAGAGGAGCGAGACCAGTTTGTGTATGTCTGCTATTCTCTGATCTGTTAGTCTCACAGACATATTGACTGTGTCTAGATTTGCGCCTATGAAGGTAATAGTACGACAAGGCGACAAAACAGACTTTTCGCAATTTATTGAAATGCCTAAGTTTTGACAAATGCGAAAGGTGTAGTCCCTGGCCAGTAGAAGAAGATGCTTGGTGGGAGCTGTGAGGAGCCAGTCGTCCAAATATGGAAACACCTGGAATCCTTGACGTCTCAGGTGAGAAGCTACCACTGCCATGCATTTGGTAAACACCGGGGCAGTGGTGAGACCAAAGGGCAGGGCCCTGAATTGAAAATGACTGGTTCCCAGCCTGAAGCGGAGGAATCTTCTGGAGTCTGTTCATTTTATGTGATAGCACGCATCCTGAAGGTCTATAGAGCACATCCAGTTTTCCTTTCCCAATAGGGGAAGGATGGACTGTAGCGTGACCATCCGAAATCTTGTTTTCTTGACCGACTTGTTCAAGATACTGAGATCCAAAATTGGTCTCCAGTCCCCTGTTTTCTTTGGAACTAAAAAGAACCTGGAGTAGATTCTGGATCCTTGCTGGTCTGCTGGAACTGGTTGAATTGCTCTTTTTGCAAGCAGCTTTGAAATTTCCAAAGCTGCAAGATCCCTTTGAGCGGGTGGAACATCTGGAAGGGATTTTTTTGATTGGTTTGGAATGCAAACAAAGGGAATGGAATAGCCTTCGGAAATGATGGACTGTACCCACTTGTCTTGAGTTAGGGATAGCCAGGCTTCTGGGTACAGTGACAATCTTCCCGACTGCCTCCGAAGGTGGACAGTCGGGCAACACCTCAGGGATGCTGAAAGGGCTTATCGGAAAGTTTCTCGATTGCCCTGGTTCTGCGGGCCCCTCTGCCTCTGGGGCGGCGTCTACCATTATTGTTCCCTCCTCTGCCTCTGGAGGGAACCGACTCTGTCGTCAGGCAAATTCCCTTGAGATTATTTACGGAACCACATTTTCCCACTTTTCTGGCCTTTGGGGTAAGGTCTAGAAGGAGTAGAAAACGGACTCCGACGGCAGATAGAGTTTTGCCATCCGCCTCGCACCTAGTCAAGGTTTCTTTCACTTGAGGACCAAAGAGATGATCCATCAAACGGGAATTAGTGAAAGACGTTTTAAAGGGTCCGAAATTGCATAGTCGCATCCAGGCATGCCGGCGTAAGGCTACACCTGTCCCTGCTTGGCTCTACTCGCTCCATCAGCCGCATATGAAAGGAGGCGCATGGAAGAGTTAGCTATAGAATTCAGGGTAGTCAGCTGGGCGTTCATCTTATCCTGAAAACCTGCAGCTGTAGGATCCTTCAACATCTCACTCGCTTCCTTGATCAGGTCTCTGGAGACGAGTGAAATGGCACAAGTAGTTCAGCGAGCATTGCAAAGGTCGCTGACGAAAACATCCGCTTCCCGTACCTGTCCATAGACCTAGATTCCTTGTTAGGGGGATGGACAGGCACTGAAGGATCAGCTAGTTCCTTCTTGGTGGCAGCAGCTACCACCATAGCATCCACAGTAACTCCTTTGGTCAGAAAAGTACAGTTTTGTACCTACCATAAATGTAGATGTTCGAGGATTCCCTTGCTGCAGTCCTGACAATTGGGTATAGTCCGCGTCCCAGTCGGCGAATACCAGAGTATAAGGCTGGCGTCGGTCATGGCGCTTTAGACTGACGCCAGTACGCCAGGGTACTACGCGCATGACCGACGCCATTTCCTCAGTCTTTTCTTGCCCCAGATGTCAGAAGACCCAAAAGACAAGTCCCAAAACAACCTGCACCAAAAAACATGTACAATATATACAGTAATATATACAAAAAATATAAGCATGTAAACTCACCTACACAACCACCCTGAAACACAGAGGGGAAGGAGGGAGGCTAAATTGGACTGCAGCAAGGGAATCCTCGAACATCTACATTTATGGTAGGTACAAAACTGTACTATGTTCTTCGTCTTCCCTTGCTGCAGTCCTGACAATTGGGTAGAATCCCAAAGCAGAGGTAAGGAGGCTGGCAAATTATAAAGTAGCAGGAGCTGACAACATGCCTTGTAAAACAGCTGTGGCTGAAACCAGCTCTAGTCTTAGAGTATAGGCAGGTGATAATGCCTATAGAAAGTATCCTCTGAACTCCAAGTAGCTTCGCCCAGAGTATTCTTACTTGCCACTCCCCTTAGAAATGCTGTTGAAGTGGCAGTAGCCCTAGTGGAATGAGGCCTAATCCCAGCTGGAACCTCTTTGCCATGATGGGAATAACAAAATGCAATGCAAAAGCCAATCCACCTAGAAATAGTTTGTTTTGACACAGGCTTGCCCTGTGAACTTAAAGCAAAAGAAACAAGTAACTGCTGAGACTGCCTAAAATCTTTAGTCCTGCTCAAATAATAACGCAATTGCCTGTGTACATCTAAAGTGTGCAAAATCTTTTCCCCTTTATTTTGAGGATCTGCAAAAACGTAGGGCAAATGAATAGTTTGGTTTAAAGCCACACTAGAAACCACCTTAGGCATAAAGGAAGGATTAGTACGTAATGATACCCTGTCCTTATGGAAAATCAAAAGGGCTCTACTGCCATAAGGGCCTGCAACTCAGACACCCTTCTTGCAGAAGTAATAGCCAACAGAAAAGCAGTCTTCCATGACAAATATTTCAATTCAGCAGTAGCTGCAGGCTCAAAAGGTTGTAGAGTAAGTTTTTCCAACAGCAAATTGTGATCCCAAGCAGGAGTAGGAGCTCTAATGGGGGTCTTATATTCTTTGCCCCTCTAAGAAACTGCTTGAACAAAGGATGCGAAAACAAAGGTGGGTCACAATCATAGTGAGCTGAAATTGCTGCAGCATGAATCTTTATGGAAGAGAAAGACAAACCTTTGTCCAATAATTCAGTAAGATATTGAAGAGCCACACTCAAATTAGGCTCTGAAATCTCCAAATCTTGCTGTACTCCAAAATAAAAATCTCTTCCATTTTTCTGCGTACACTCTCCTAGTACTAGGCCTTCTAGCTTCCATAATCACATTTAAAACTTGTTGAGGAAGCTGAGACCTACCATGCTTCAACACAGAATATGCCAAGCTGTGAGATGAAGAGATTGAAGCTTGACATTGAGCAGATGACCGTCCTTCTGAGATAACAGATGAGGAATCAGAGGTAAAGGCCATGGAGGCTTCTTTACAAGACTTTAGAAGTGGGTACCAGTGTTGCGAGGCCAATCTGGAGCTATCAAAATCATCCTTGGCCTGTCCTGTCTGACCTTTAGTAATACCTTTGGAAGAAGAGGTAGAGGTGGAAAGGCATAGACATGAAGGTTTTTCCAACTGAAAGACAGAGCATCCACTTTCCAAGCTGTGTGATGAAACCCCTTTGTGCAATACTTTGGCAGCTGGTGGTTTAGTGGAGAACAGATCTATGTCTGGAGTTCCCCATGACACTGTCAATTTCTGAAATACATGAAGATCCAGTTTCCACTCGGGATCCATGATTTGTCTGCTTAATACATCTGCTAGGAGTTCTGTGCTCCTGGCAGAAACCTTACCTGAAGAGTCAGTTGCAGGCTTAGCAGTCTCCCATAAAATCATTGCTTGCCTGCATAGAGGATAAGAATGTGTTCCTCCTTGCTTGTTGATGTACCACATGACAGTTGTGTTGTCTGTCAGAATCAACACCTGCCCTGGAAGAAGTAACTCCTTGAACGCCATCAATGCAAACTGGACTGCTAACATCTCCTTCATGTTGATATGTAGATGCTGTAGTCTGGCAGGCCACTTGTCTTGTATCGACTTTCCATTTAGATGAGCTCCCCAAGCAGTGTCCGAGGCATCTGTCGTTAAAATCTGACTCGCCTGGCGGGTCACAGAGAGTCCCTTGTTTAGGTGACATTCCTGAGCCCACCACAAGAATTCCTTTTGAAGGCAAGGTATTATTTGAATGACAGTGTCCAAATCTTGGCAGTGCTGTGTCCATACATTGTTGAGATACCATTGCAGCTTCCTCATATGCAGTTTGGCATTGGGAAGCACCAGAATACAAGATGCCATGAACCTAATGCTTGAAGGACTGTCCTTGCAGTCAGCACGGACTGATGAGATAGTTGATGGAAGTAAAGTGACAGACTCTGTTGTTTGTCCGGGGTTAAAAAGGCCATCTGGGCTGCTGTATTCAGTCTCACACCCAGAAAGCACATGTCTTGAGAGGGTACTAGACTGGACTTTATTTCGTTCACAGAATACCCTAGGCATCTTAGCACTGCTATGACATATTCCAGATGCTGTAGAAGGTGTTCCTTTTCTTGAGCCAGAATCAGGCAGTCGTCCAAGTAAGGATAAATTTGAATGCCTTGAAGCCTGAAGTAAGCTATCACTGGAGCCAGAACCTTTGTGAATACTCTGGGCAGTAGATAAGCCAAAGGGCAATGCAGAGAACTGATAATGAAAATCTCCAGTTGAAACCAGATACTTTCTGCAACTTAGCCTTATGGGCACATGAAGGTAAGCTTCCTTGAGATCCAAAGTTACCATCCAGTGATCCTTGCCCAGCAGAGGTAACAGTTGCTGTAACGCCAACATCTTGAACTTGGGAATGTCCAGATAAGTGTTGAGGATAGATAAATCCAAAATTGGTCTCCACGTGTTCCCCTTCTTTGGCACTAGGAACAGGCGAGAATAAAATCGAGCCCCTTTCTGACACAGGGACTGGCTGAATAGCCCCTATCTGGAGTAACTGAGAAACTTGTGTGAGCCTCTTTTCTTTGTGGAGGAGGAACATCTGGCATGCCTTTGAAAGGGGGTATTGTGGAAATAAAATCTGTACCCGTGATGAATGATATCCAGCACCCATCTGTCTTGAGTGATTAAATCCCAATTTTCTTTGAAAAGAGACAATCTTCCTCCCAAAGGTGCCAGACGAGAGTCCACTGGCAGCTGAAAAGGCAGGTCATTGGTTCTGCTTACGAAAGGACTGACCCTGCCCTCACCAGAAGTCTGAGCAGGTGAACTGTCTGATCTGGGCCTACGAACCTTGAGCCCTGCCCCTACCACGTCTAGACCTAACCCTAGACTGGGAACCATAAGCAGGATATGGCCACCCCTTAGCAGGCCAATTTCTACTAAGCTGCGGAGGGTGCACCTGCAAAAATCTTTAACAGTCTGCATAGACTTAGCTTTGTCCTCCATTTTCTTTAAAACTGCTTCCACAGGCGGTCCAAACAACACATCGGACTGTAAAGGAGCATCCAAAATCCTGGTCTTAACATGCTCAGCTAAATTCTGATCCTTCAACCATGCATGTCTGCGAAGAACAGAACTAGTAGCAGCCCCCCTCGAGGAGGCCTGAACAGCATCAAAACCACACTGCAAAGAATGCTTACCCACTTGTTCAGACACATGAACCAAATCCAGCAATTCTTTACACTCAATACCTTCCGCCAAAGCATCCACCTTAGATTTCAATTGTGAAAGGAGATAATTCTGATATTTCAGCATATGAAATTGACAATTCAACGCCCTCATGGCTAGAGTGGAAGAAGTATATACTTTCTTACCCCACCTATCCAAAGCCCTTGCCTCTTTATCAGAGGGTACAGGATTTTAACCACAGAAGCTTTAACACCTTAGGCCCCTGAGAAACAGTTTCTGGGTCCGCCCTGGGACTCTTAAACAAATACTTATGAGCGGCACCCTATAATACCTATCAGGCTTAACAGGAGCAGGAGGCAAGGAATCAGGGTTCAGGAAGCCTCTGCAAAACATCCTCCACCACATTCAACACAGGAGGAATAGCTAAGGGCCTATGCTGGCAAAAACAAGAATTCCCCAAGCCTTTTCTGAGTCAGAGTAATCTTGGCCTTCCCATTTAAAGTGCTCCCTCATGGGTGAAGAGTCTCTGAAAATGAAAAATCCTCAGGAGGAGAAGCTGAAGGAGTGGAATCATCCACATCAGAATCAGAATAAGTAGGAAACTCTTGCAAGTCTTCCACAGAAGACTCTGAAGCCTGTGAACACTGTTCAAAACTATCAAACTCCTGTTCCACCCTAGGCCTCTTATCAGGTGGGGCATAGAACCTCTAATCAGAGTAATCAAATCTTCTGCCATTTTAAGCATATGTTTCTTAGGCACAGAGCCCGAAATGCTAGGAGAAGCCCTACAGAAGCTGAACTTGGCCTTCCTCTAAAAGAAGCTTTGGCAACAGAAGGAGAGGCCCTAACTACCTTGGGAAGAGAGGGAAGAACAGTTACCTGAGAAGCCCCCTCAGCCTGGCCTACCTCCTGAGAGGGCACATCCTGTAACAGTAAAGTATCTGCCTGAGACTCCATAGAGACTCCAGGCAAAACCTCTGGCTCCCTGAGCCTTCTAAAGGACCGCGTCCGGGACTGCCGGGTTCCTCACCCCTAGACTTCACTGTTTTGTCCTTGCTTCTTAGATGAAGCAGGCCGGAGCATCCGGCGGCATAGTATAATTGCAACGCTTCCCAAACACTAACCTAGCACAATCAAGCCTCCTCTTAATAGTGCTTGTTAAATCTAGCACAAGAGCTGCAACCAACAACGTGCTCAGGCCCTAAACAAGGTATACACAATGTATGATAATCCCTATGTATCTGCTTCCCACAAGAAATACAGTTATTCACTTTTTCTGACATCCGTTAAATACTGAGGCAAGAAAAAACAAAATGCTCCCCAACGGGGTTACTTAGCCAACTCTGTATTCGGTCTGAAACTCCGGTTTCGGAAAATCTCAGAACGCCAACCTGCACTCGCAAAATTGCTTCTGCATCGGACCATGCGGCAAAAAAGACTGAGGAAATGATGTCGGTCATGCGCATTAGTACCCTGAACTGGCGCCAGTCTAAGGCGCCATGACCGACGTCAGCCTTATACTCTGGTATTCGGGCCGACTGGGACGCGGACTATACCCAATTGTCAGGACTGCAGCAAGGGAAGACGAAGAACATTTGTTTATCAGTGGGTGCTGTTATAAACTTAGAAGGTCTCCTGGGGGTAGGGTCCACTGAGTCAGGAGCCGTCCAGGCTTTCTTTGCTACCACCTGCATGAGGGGTCAAGGGGGACACCCAGGAGGTGGAAGGGCGAGAGCCAAACGCCTCAAGATACACAGATTCATCCTCCGAAGGGTTAAGGGCTGGCCAATTTCCCCTCTGCTTGAGGATCTCTAGAATGTCTGCAAAGGAGACATCTTCAGAAGGGGAACAGGGGAACCCTCGAATCCTCTAAATCTGTGTCAGAGGTGACAGACTCAGGTGAGTCTATGTGTTTCCTCTTACACTTTCTCTTCCTAGGGCTCCCTGCCAAATCAGGAGAGGCCTTGGAGAGGATGAAATCCCACAGGGGATTCTTGAAGAGTTGGCTCTCTGCGGTCAGGGATGAGGGAGAGTAGACATCACCTGAGGCACCAAGAGGGAGGGCGGACGGAGCCAACTGTGGAGTTGAACCAGGTTCCAACACACTCCGCATGACCTCGAATGCACCCCTGTCAGGCAGAGCCAGAGGTCCCCGCTCCGAGAAGCTGAGAACCTCCTCGGCACCGACAGAGATGGCTCGAGGCCAATGTCGGAGCCGAACTCACCAGCGCCAAGCACCGAGAGGGAGAGGGGGTCAGACAAGGGTCCGATGCCACTCACCCCTCGAGCCGACGAGTCGGCACACCGAGATTCTCAAAAGAAGAAGAAGAAATCCGACGACCGGCGCGGAGTCGGCAATGGTATCGGCGCTCACGCCACACAGTCGGGTTCCGAGACGCCTGCCCGAGCTCAAAGGAGTCGGAGGAGGAATATTTAGAGGAATAGGTAGAGGCATCGACTGATGAGTCGGGCTCTGAATCATTTGGGCCAGTGCCTCGGACTTTAGAAGTCGACTCACTACCCTCTGGAGGTCATGATCCGAGAGCCTCGATGACCTAGAGGAGTGAGATCTGTGGCTCCGTTCAGACAGCAAGGGAGACGCTGGAGCCGAATGAACGGAGCCAAGGGATGGTGACCTCGACCTCTTTCTAGATGTCGGCTCCGATGGTCTGATCGGAGCCGACCCAGGAAATCAATACCTCGGCTCCAGCCGGCGAGGAACCACAGAAACTGTAGTCAAGACTCATCGGCTCCAGCCGAGCCGATGTAGCAGTTTCGAAGCCTTAGGCCTCGACTCAGACACTGGAGTCGAGTCTTAGAAGCCTGGAAGGTTTTCCCGATGAAGCAGTTAGGGAACCTTCAGGCTTGAGCAAACCCCTTAGGATGAGTTTGTTCTTTCTTTCCTGCAGGACTCTGGGGCTGAAGCCATGGCATACAGCACAAGAGTCCTGCAGGTGTAAAGGTCCCAGGCAGTACACACAAGAAGTGTGACCGTCTGTCAGAGACATTTTCTGACAGCACGAGTCACACTTCTTGAAGCCTGAGACCTTTGAATCCTTGGACATTTTCAAGGAACCGAAGTGTAATCACCACACAAAACACACACACACCGATTAAACTATCAGAAAAGGTAAATTAAACTAAAAGCTAAAGAAATTAGTTAGTTTATATAAAATAAATCCCTAAAAACACATACACACCACTATTAGGGAAGAGGGCCCGAAGGCCTAAGGAAAGAACTTATCAGTTCTTGTGGGAAAGGGGCTGGATAAGGGTAGGAAGGATAATATCCACTACACTATAACTAAAGAAGAAAAGGCTAAGCTAAAAAGGGGTTTAAAAAGTTATTAAACCTGATTTAATACCACTGACCTGAGCCGGTAGAAAAAACAACACCTCGATCGCTGTAGCGGCAAACGAGATCTGAGGTAATTCACGCCTAGCATTGTGGGATATAAGGGGGGCCTCGAGCCGGTGGAACCAACTCTCGAGCTTTAGAGTGGCCGAGTCGGAGCCGAGGTCGGCTCCGAACCCATCCAGCAAGAATGAAGGCGAGATAGACAATTTAACATCAGTCTATTAACTGCAAAAGACATGAAGAGCTGTCTGTCTTTTCTGAAAGTCTTAGTTTTGTAAAGATACAACCCAAGCTGTCTATGAACATCCAAAGCATGAAATATTCCCCTTTGTAGGATAATTTGAAAAAAAAAATGAATAAATGAATCTCCTGGTTCATGCTCACCTCAGAAGCCACTCTGAGAAGAAAGGATGGACTGGTAAGGAGGGGCTTGCGGCCTTTTGGAGAAAACTAAATAAGGAACTGAAGTAGACAGAGCCTGTAGTTCTGAAACTTTTCTGGAAGATATTATAGCTACTAGATATAAGGTTTTCCATGACAGAAACCAACTGTACAGCACAAGCCAGTTTGAGGGGAGGTTTTGTCAAGGCCTCAGACAAAGCCAAGGTCCCACAGAGGAACTGTCTAACTGGAGCCCAGGAAAGAAGACGACACTTTTTAATGTATCCCTTGCAAAGTCTGTGAGAAGCTGAAGACTGAGCTTCCTGATCAAAATGACAGAAATGGATGCTAACTGAACCTGTATGGTGGAAAAACTGCAACCTGAATTGAATAAGGTAGTCAAGAAGCGTAGGATATCTGGGACAGAAGAGGAAAATGGGTTAATTTCTTGGGTGGGTGCTTCCATTTTCCATAATACAACTTGACAGAATACTTCTTAGAAGCAGCCATAAATGGAATTGGAGGAAACCAAGCAGTTATCCTGAGATTGTGGAGGTCTGGGTGAGGCCAGATTGGTTGGGAAGATGAACTTGCCTGGAAACTAAAATCCAGGGGAGTTCCCTAGAATGAGGCCTGAGAAAGGGAAAAGTACAGTTTTTTACCTACCATAAATGTAGATGTTCGAGTGTATACCCTGCTGCAGTCATCACACTTGGGGTTATCCTGCTGTCAGGCGGTCCCGCAGTCGGCCCGAATTCCAAAGTCTTGGTCCAGCGTCGGTTGCTGTCACTTCTTCCCTGACGTCAGAGCGCCAGGGGTATATCAGAGGCATCCAACGCCATTTTCTTCAGTTTTTCTTGCCCCAGATGTCAGGTGCCCATAATAGGTAGGCAAAATATATATATATATATATATATATATATATATATATATATATATATATATATATATACATATATATATATATATATATATATATATATACATATATATATATATACATACACACACACACACATATATATATATATATATATATATATATATATACACACACATATAGCTATATAAAAATAAAACAAAACCCTTAGGCACAAGCAAATACACCACAGAGGTAGTACAGGATAGAGTGGTAGAGATAATTTCAGCTAGTTCAGAGGGGATGGAGGGTGGGTAACCTGGACTGCAGCAGGGTATACACTCGAACATCTACATTTATGGTAGGTACAAAACTGTACTATGTTCATCGTGTTACCCTGCTGCAGTCATCACACTTGGGTAGAATCCCAAAGCTAAGGATGGGTGGTGAAGTCAAACAGGGTTAGAGGAGGCTAGAACACCCTGCAAAACTGCAGTGGTGAAGCCAGCTCTAGTCTTAGAGTAAAGTGGTAATGTTTGGTGAAGGTGTGTACTGAACTCCAAGTTGCAGCTTCCAGAATATCCTTGGTTGGCACCCCCCCTGAGGTAGGCTGTAGATGTAGCTGCTGCCCTGGTAGAGTGGGGCCTTATGCTAGCAGGAACTGGTTTTCCATGGTGGGTGTAGCAAAAACGTATGCAATGTCCTATCCATTTGGAAATGGTCTGTTTTGAGATAGCCTTTCCTTGTGATGCTGTAGCATAGGATACAAAAAGCTGGTCAGACTTTCTGAAACCCTTAGTTTTATCCAAGTAGTAACGTAGCTGCCTGTGAATGTCCAAGGAATGTAGGAGTCTTTCTCCTTTGTTCTGTGGATTTGGAAAGAAGGTGGGTAAATGGATGGTTTGATTTAGAGCCACACTGGATACCACCTTAGGCATAAAGGAGGGGTTAATTCGTAGAGAAACTCTGTCTTGATGAAAAATGAGGAAAGGCTCTACTGCCATTAGTGCCTGAAGCTCAAACTCTTTTCGCTGAAGTAATTGCTAGCAGCAGGGCAGTCTTCCATGATATAAATTTTAAGTCAGCTGAGAAAGCTGGCTCAAAAGCAGGTAATGTAAGTTTTTGCAGAACAAAGTTGAGGTCCCAAGTAGGTGTTGGTGCTCTCCTGGGAGGCCTAATGTTTTTGGCCCTTCTAAGAAACTGCTTTAGGAGTGGATGTGAAAATAAGGGAGGATCCGTGTTGTAGTGAGCTGAAATAGCTGAGGCGTGGATTTTAATAGATGAAAAAGAAAGCCCTTTGTGTAACATCTCAGTTAAATATTGCAAAATCTGAGGTATGTCAGGCTGAAGGGTATTTTGGCCTTTAGCTTGGTTCCAGGCACAAAACCTTTTCCATTTGTCTGAGTAGGCTTTCCTGGTGCTGGGCCTCCTGGCCTCCAGAATAACATCCATAACAGCTTGTGAGAGAGGAGCTGGGTGGTTGCTTAGGTGATTTGCCATGCAGCCAAGTTTAAGGTTTTGAGTTGGCTGTGTAGAATCTGATTGTCTTGCTGTGTGAGCAGATGAGTAATTTGTGGTAGAATCCATGGTGGGCCCTGGGCCATATTCCTTAATAGTGGGTACCAGTGCTGGCGTGGCCAGTCTGGGGCAATGAGCATCATTCGGGGTATCTCCATCCTGACTTTCAGCAGCACCTTTGTGAGAAGGGGTAACGGAGGAAAGGCATATACTGCAGGTTTTTCCAACTGAATGAGAGTGCATCCACTTTCCAAGCTTGATGGTGAAAAGTCCTTGTGCCAAATTTTGTTAGTTGATAGTTTTGTGGGCTGGCAAATAGGTCTATGTCTGGGAGCCCCCATTTTTGAGTTATCATTGCAAATACTTGTGGATCCAGTTTCCACTCGTGGGGATCCATGATGTTTCTGCTTAGGTCGTCTGCCAATGAGTTCTTTTTTCCTGGCAGGAATTGAGCTTGTAATTGAACTTGGTAAGCCAGTGTTGTGTTCCACAAGGTCACTGCTTGCCTGCATAGAGGGTAGGAGTGTGTACCCCCTTGCTTGTTTATGTACCACATTACTGTGGTGTTGTCTGTCCTTATGATAAGCTATCCAGGATGTAAGAGGTCCTTGAAGGCTGTCAGAGCATTTTGTACAGCTAGCATTTCTTTTTGATTGATGTGCAGATTCCTTTGATCTGCAGTCCATATGCCTTGAATGCACCGTCCTGCCATGTGTGCCCCCCCAGGCATAGTCCGATGCATCTGTTGTCATAGCTTGCCTGGCTGGGGGTAAGGTGAAAGGCTGACCCTTGTTGAGGTGACATGCCTGTGACCGCCATAGAAACTCCTGCTGAAGGCAGGGAATGAGAGGTATCATTGTTTCCAAGCTGTGGCTGTGTTGAATCCATACGTTTTTAGGTACCATTGTAATTTCCTCATATGCAGTTTTGCAAATGGTATTAGTAGTATGCAAGATGCCATGAAGCCCAAGGCCTGCAGAATTTTTCTTGCAGGGAGTTGGGTCTTTGTTGCCATTGCTCTAAAGTATTGAGTTAATTGTAGTTGTTTGTCTGGCGTCAGATAAGCCATCTGGGCCGTTGTATTCAAGCTGGCACCCAGGAATGTCATATTTTGTGAGGGCACTAGTTTTGATTTCTTTTCGTTTACTGTGTACCCTAGGCAACTTAGAAGATGTTTTACAAGGCAGGTGTTGTAAGAGAATGTCCCTGCTTTCTGCTTGGATGAGGCAGTCGTCCAGGTATGGGTATATTTGAATTCCTCTGTCTGCAGTATGCAATTACTGGTGCCAGGAATTTTGTGAAGACCCTGGGCGCAGTAGATAAGCCAAAGAGCAGTGCAGAGAATTGGTAATGGGTTGAACCTGCAATGAAACGGAGGTATCTTCTGCAATTTTGTCTGATAGGGACATGCAAGTATGCCTCCTTGAGGTCCAACGTTACTAGCCAAGCTTTCTTGCCCAACATGGGAAGAAGCTGCTGTAGTGTTAGCATCTTGAATTTGGGTACTTGCAAGAAGGTGTTTAAAACTGAAAGGTCCAGAATGGGTCTCCAAGCATTGTCCTTTTTGGGGACTAGAAAGAGCCTTGAGTAAAACTTGGCCTTGTAGGTACCAGCTGAATGGCTCATGTCCATGAGAGCTGTAATTTGTTTTTGTGCCTCTGCCCATTGATTTTGTGGCAGGTTTGGCATTCCTTTTATCCTTGGCAAGGTGTGGAAATGGAATCTGTATCCTTGTGAGATAATGTCTAGGACCCATTTGTCCTTTGTGATGATGTGCCAGTTGTCTGCAAAAAGTGCTAATTTTCCTTACAAGGGAGCTGCCAAGAGAGTTTTGCTTGGCAGTTTGAGGTATAAGTCATTGTGTTTGCCTTCTAGTAGTTTGTGGCCTGTCTTCTCCTCCCTTCTGTGTTGCAGTGCCCCATTGGCGAGGTTTGTAAGGGATTTGTGCTTGTCCTCTTGCCCCTTGGGCGCCTGTATTTAACCCTCTGTGGTCTGTCAGAAGCTGGAAAGGACCAATTTTTTGTTGGCCAATTTCTGCTGAAGCGTGGGGGCTGTACTTGTAAAAAAGTCTTTGACCGTCTGCATAGATTTTGCCTTATCCTCCATTTTCTTTAAAACCTCCTCTGCTTTAACCCCAAATAAGACATCCTGCTGTAAGGGTGCATCTAGTAACTTTGCTTTAACATGATCAGGCAGAGATTGTTCCTTTAACCAAGCATGCCTACATATAACAGACCCAGTAACAGCTGCTCTAGAGGAAGCTTCCAAGGCATCAAAAGCACATTGTAAAGTTATGTTTGCCCACCTGTTCAGCTGCATGCAACAGATCCTGCATTTCCTTGAATTCAGACTGTTGAGGGTGTGTGCCCATCTTTTGTTTTATTTGAGACATTAGGAATTGCTGGTATTTAAGCATGTGAAATTGAGAATTTAGTGCTCTCATAGCTAGAGTAGCTGAGGTATAAACCTTCTTCCCCCACCTATCTAGTGCTCTGGAGTCCCTTTCAGAGGGTACAGGATTTTTAGCCATAGAAGCCTAAGCCCCCTTGGAACCCTGGGAGATTGTCTCTGGATCAGCAACAGGGCTTTTGTATAGGAATTTGTGAGAGTCAGGCACTCTATAGTATCTATCTGGTTTGGCTGGAGCAGGAGGCAGAGAATCTGGATTTAGACTAGATTCTAAGAAAACATCATCCACAATGTCTAAAACTGGGGGGATAGCAAGGGGTCTGTGCTGGGGGAGTAAAAGAAACTCTCTAAGCCTTTTCTTTGAGTCGGAGTAGTCCTGACCTTCCCAGTGGAAATGTTCCCTCATGGTATGTAAGGTTTCCCCAAAGGAATAATCTTCAGGGGGAGAAGCTGAGGGAATGGAGTCTTCAGCATCAGAATCTTCATAAGGGGGAAAGGAGTAATCCTGTTCCTCAGAGGAGCCTGAGGAAACAGACACTTGATCAGAGGAGGCATAATCCTTCTCTTGTCTAGGCCTTTTGTCGGGGGGGGGGGTTGGGAACCCCCTGATCAAGGAAATTAAATCTTCAGCCATTTTAAGCATCTGTTTCTTAGGCATAGGGCCTTGACCTGGAGACTGAAGAGTAGTCTTTTTTGGTTTTAGAGGAGTCTTAAGCTTAGCATAAGATTTTATGGTGAGAGTAGTCGGTCTGAAGACAACTTCAGAAACCGAAGGTGTTTCTACAGCACCGGCTTCTCCTACTGCAATGTTGTCGGTAGGGCCTAAAGAAAATGGCTGCATCGGCCTAGAACTCTCTGCTGGAGAATCCGAAGTGGTCTGGGGATCCAATTCAGCGGTATCTAGGGGCTGCGTAGGCGCCTCACTGAAAACCGGAGAACCGGCAACCGGCCCAGCCGAGGGCTCGGAGTCTGGCTTGGATCTAGGCTGCCTTTCTTTATCTTTACGTTTTCTATGCACGCCGGTAGTCGGTTGCTCTGACGGCATAGTGTAATTAAATTTCCTACCGAAGTAGTGTCATGCGAAATCAAAGAGTCACTTAATAGTTTGCTTATTGAACCTAGCACAAAACCGTCAACCAGTGACGTTGTGGTCTGGGCCTAGGCAAGGTATACAAAAAGAATGAAAGTCCTTATGAGGTATTTGCTTCCCACAAGAAATGCAATTGTTAACTTTTTCTGACATTGGACTGAGGCAAGAAAAGGTTCCCCAACGGGGTACTTAGCTTTGAAGACTTCGGACTGAAACTCGATTCGAAAATCTCAGGTGTCGGCCGACCGGCACTTGCGAACTGCTTCTGCTTCGGGCACCGCGCGGCAAGAAAGACTGAAGAAAATGGCGTCTGATGCCTCTGATATACCCCTGGCGCTCTGACATCAGGGAAGAAGCGACAGCAACCGTCGCTGGACCAAGACTCAGGATAACCCCAAGTGTGATGACTGCAGCAGGGTAACATGATGAACATCCAGAGCTGCCTGGGACAATGAGGTTCACTTAAACTTTGCACCTGACTGCATTTTGGGAATCAGAGGTATGGGGTATGGGAAGGGAGGCCACTGCTTGACCAAAGCATCTCCCAGGTATTGTCCCTTAGGAGGGATCATGGCAAAAAAAAAAAAAAACTTGGCAATGTAGGGGGAAGCAGACTATTTACAGCAAGGGTGGCCTCCAGCAATTAGAAGATCCATTGAGCTACCACTGGATTGAGATACCAAGCATGAGGTATTAGAAATGACCTGCTTTGCCTATCTGCAAGGCAACAGAGCAACCCAGAAATGTGCACCGTGATTAGAAATCAACACAAAGCTATCGCCCATCACCACACCCTCATAGATTCCCAGCAAAGGAGATATGACTTGGATCCCCCATGTTTGTTGATGTACCAAAATACTGGCATATTGTCAGCTTGGATAGAAATTTCTCCAGGAGGAAATTAGTCCTAAAATTCCTGAAACACTTGGAAGAATGCTCTCTCTTCTAAAAGACTGATAAGAAAAATGGCCACCTCTTGACTTTAATCCTTGGACCATTCTTTCTTTGAAATGCTCCCTCCCCACCCCAAAGAGAAGTCCTCCCATTGTGATCGCTGCTGCCCGTGGATGGGAAACTATCCATCTCCCTGACAGTACATATAGAGAACCCAGCCATCATAACTGTTGATCACAAAGGCTATGATGACAGGTATGGACAGACTTTGGTATAACTGGGAACACTGAACTTTTAGAAGCCACTGTAGAATTCCCATATGAAACAGAGCATACATTAATGCCATGACCTTGAGGACCAAAGTGGCTGTGGGAAGGGACTGTCAGAAGTGGTGTCTGAATTTCTTTTGTCAAAACTTTTCTTTCTAACAGCAGAAACTACTGATGTAGTCATGTCCAGATGAGATCTGTTGAACTGAAAATTCTGAGAGGGTTGCAGAACAAATTTCTAGTGATTTATGAAAACGCCAAGGACAGAAAAGGCTGGAGCACCTGGCCCCTGGCATCGATTAATGAATTCATCAATCGAGCAGCTAGGAGTTGGTCACAAACAAGGAAAAAAAACAGAGATTCTCTGGGGCCATAGGTGAGCTGCTACAACTGCCATGCATCTGGTGAACACCCAAAGGGCTGTGGTTAGACCAAACGGCAGAGCTTAAAATTAAAAGCGACTGGCTCCTAACTGGATGCAAAGAAATCTTGTAGCTTCCTTGGCTATTTTGATGTGAAGTGAGCTCGACTGAGCACATTCAGTCATCTGATTAAGATATGTAAAACTGACTGCACCATGACCATCTTGAACCAGGTCTTTTTCACATACTCATTGAGATGGTCTGTGGTCCACAGTAGACTGAGGCTCTTGTTTTTCTTTAGAACCAAAACAACCTGGAGTAGAATCCTGACTGTCTGGTCTGGTGGGACCTTTTGGATGGCTCTTTTTTGAATGTGAGATTAAATCTCTACTTTTGCAGTCTCTGATAGGGTGACATCTGGGAGTGGTAGGTTTACTTCTGGGAAGGGAGCTATGGAAAATGGGAACGGTTCAGCCTCTGGATTATTATCCTTCTGAGACATTTGTCCTGTGATGGCCATCCACACAGGACAGAACAGTTGAACATCTCTTCAGGGACTGTGAGATTATCTGTTAGAAAAAAGCTCACAGAGTCCCCTGTTCTGTGGCAAAACCAGTCCTCTAGCCCTGCCTCTAGTAAAGGGTAGCCTCTGCCTTGGCTACCTCTGTCAGAGGCTGACTCAAATGGCCACCATTTGGATTTCCTAAACCAAAGTGATTTTGAACCTTTTGGTTCCCCCATTATCTCTGTGAAATTTATAACTTCACTATGACAGCACAAAGCATCCTGATGTCCTGCTCACACCACTGTATCCTCTCTTTCACAGAAGAACCACACAAGGATGATCCATCTTAGGGGGCATTTGTGAAGGACGCCTTAAAAGTTGCCTGCAAAATCACAGTCATAGCTAGGCTTGGAATCTTATTGCAATGGCTGTTCCTGCACCCTTAGCTGTTCTACCATCTGCATGAGCTGCCTGAAGAGGATGGTGATGTTAATCATAATACTCAGGGAAGTTTCCAACTGTTTCTTACAGCCTGACGTAGGGGTGAGGTTGAGGGGGGGTTCTTAAGAGTGGCCACTGCTTATTATGCCAGACCTGTCAGAAAACTATTCATATGCGTCACATAGTTCAGGGCTCTAAGCACAAAAGTGGCTGAATCATACGCCCACCTCCTAAATCTGTCAACAGTCCTATATTCTTTGTTGGGAAGGTAGACCGCGGCTGTATCACTGGTCATTGCCTTTTTTGGTGCCACTATTACAATGATGGGATTCAATGCTGTCTGCCCTTGGGGGGGGGGGAGATGAGAATTTTACCTAGCTTCCGCGGTACTGATTTGCAAGTACTGGCCTTCTGCCATGGTCTCAACTGCCAGATCATTTAGTGCGTCTGCTGGAGCTACAACCCAAAACATAGAAGACACTGAAGTGTAGGCCTTAAAGAGGACCTCCTCATCCGAAGTGGTAGAGTCTGTGGACCAGAGTCCCCTATGTCTCATAAGCTCTGGATTTCACAAAAAGTGGAGTTTTCTGAATGGGACTCTGAGGAATCTTTTTGATCCTCCAAGTCTGTATCAGAAGTGGCAAACTCTGACAAGGACTTAATGTGGCTCCTTTTACAAGTCCTCTTTCTTGCAACATTGGAGTGTCTCACCCAACTCCTCAGAGGATTCATCCTGCTCTACAGAAGTAACTTAGAGACCTGTTAGCTGTGACCAATGGATGCATTTTAGGGCTGAGATGCAAAGAAGCAGGAGTGATGGAGAGGAACTGACCCCAAAAGAATCCTGCATGTCCACTCAAGACAGAAGAAACGATCCTCCCCATAACCTGAAATGCCATTCTACCCTCTGCCAGATCTGAAGACACTGCCTTTGTTACTTGATCTGTACCCATCATAGGAGAATCAGGTGGTACTGAAGATAGAATTCCAGAAACAGAAATGTGGACAGTTTCAAGGAGGGGATGCACTGGACCAATACCTGAAACAAGAAGTTTGCTTCTGAACCAGTTTTCATTTCAGTGCAAACACCCTAAGAAATCAAGTTTGCCTTAACTAGATCTTTCCAAAAATCTTCAAGCTACAGAAGCAAGGAATAACAGTTGTGAAACTATTACAATTAAATGAAAAAAAAATTACTGAGATAAGATTACACTGTCCAAAAAATCTTGTTTTACGTAAAAGCCCACTTCAGCACTAACCAAACAGTAACAAAGGGAATCAGAGAAACATGAAAAGAGTTTGAGTGCCTCTGTTTAAAAAAAAAAACATGCAACAGCAGCATCCTTTTAACAGACTGAACCTGCAAGCATTTTTTTTCAGTTCTCTAGCTCTACTTTACCTAGCTATCCTATCCTAAAAAAGTTACAACCAGCACTGCTTTCAGACCTTCTTGCTTGTCCCACAGCTCCACACAGCCCTCAGGGTTCAGGTCCTGCTGCAACACATGGAAAGAGCTCATAGCTAACACAAGCTTTGTGCTTCATGACCATGGTGATTGAGATGACAAGAGAGGGTGATCATACTGCAGCCATCCGTTGGGTTACTACAAATTAGTGTTGACCCTCTAGCCAATGACAATGATGTGTTGGTCTATATGCAATTGCTTGTGGTAGTATTACAAGGTGTCCTACAAATTATAACCCATATGCATTCCCTGGCAGTTATACATTTCCCCAGTCACCACCAGGAAGAGGGAATGGTAAGCCCATCAAGCAGGTCTTCTCTGTCTCTACAGAGGGAGAGAAGCAGGTTTCTTGAGTTTCCACTTCTCAGAACCACACCAGTGTCAGCTATTATAATGCCTAAACTGATCAATGAATACAGATCTGGGTAACAGTAAGGGCTGCATCCTCCTGCACCACAAAGCTGACTTTGGAACTGCAAGTAATATCGGAGATAGACAACTACTTCCAGTTACTACTCTGGGTTCTCTGCATGTCTGGATGCGTGCTACAATAGTAAAGACTGAAGAGAAAGGATGACAACAGTTTGGACACAATGCAATATGAGTGGGAAGCCTGAAGAAGTCACTATGGAAGGGAATGTTTTAAGACTGACTTAGAGAAATAAATACAAATAAAGTGAGACAATGGAATACAGCACACAGCAGTTGCACAGTACACATCAATGGAAGTACTGAAGGATGGCCAAGATAAATATAAGCAAAGACGGCAAAGGAACAGGGAAGAGGCAGCCATTTAAGGACAAGGTGCACTAATCAGGCATACTTGAAAGACCACAGACGTTCTACCACTGGAAGTTGAGTATGCTTATGTTACCAACAGCGTTAGTGAAATTAGTTTCTTGTATCCTCAGAATTATGATCCATTACTCTGGACTGCACTTCAAGTCTTCCACCCACTTCTTTCATCACATCAATTTTGCAACTTTAAAAGTACAGTTTAAGAATTTACCATTACAGTACATGTCCTACTGATCAATGCTGCAGTATTCCTGACCACCTCACCACTGACGTCCAACCTGGGTACAGAAGCCTTACCTTCCTGAGGTATGTCCGACATATGACCTCAGCTTGTATGTATTGGGGTAAACAGGTGGATGTACGAGTGTGGCTCCAAAAACAGTCTTCCAAGTCACCTGCCACTCATCAGACCCATCATAAAGTACAACGCCTCATTTGGGATGTACCTTACAAGACACCTGCAACAGTTGGAAAGACCACAGAAGTACCTCACTAAGAGGATCACTGGCCTCAAACAGATGCTCTATGCAGCTCGACTGAAGAAACTACAGCTGTACTCGGTTGCATACCGCCTACTCAGAGGTGATCTCTGCCTGACATACAAGGCCATGTCCAACCCAGAATTGATGGACATGCTCCACCTAAAGAAAACCTTATCCCCTCGAGCCACACGCTCTAGGGATCTAAACCTCACCACAACAATAAATAGAACGTGTCGGAGGGACAGATTCTTGTCCCAGAGACTTCCCATGCTTTAGAACAAGACTCCAATCTACATTAGGCAGAGCTGCTCACTAACCCTCTTCAAAAGAAACCTTGATGAGTGGATGGGAAACAAAGTTTATGCCGGGGATCACTTCAGTGGCTCTGCTGGACAAAGGCACAGGGAACTAATCTAAGGGGGCGGCGAAAGCCAACACACACTGGCTTGTTTATAAATGCCTTCAGGCAGATAGCCTAGTATCTACCTATGAACCTGAAGACTACAGAGAAAGGGAGACTGGTCAGTTAGGAGGGGTGAAGCTTGAATAGGTAAGAAAATTCCCCCATTCCCATGTAACACAGCAAAGGTTAAAGCAAAGGGGGGAGAAGAAAAAGAAAGCTGAAGTGAGGTAGAGAAGAGGATGGGATGGAATGCTACAGCAGTGATCAGTAAAACATCTACTGTTTTGGCAAGTTCTTACACAACTGTACTATGTCCTGATTGAAATCACTGTTGAAGTATTCCTGACGTGGGTGATTCCCAGAAGGAAGGGTGCTTGGCTGCTGAGTAAAAAGAGTTGTCCAGCAGTCCAGACAGGACTGACCTAGCAACGGTTGCCCTGGACCTGGAGAAAGCATCAATTTTGTAGTGGTTAGTAAAGGTGTGCATAGAGGACCAAATGGCAGCCTCCAAGACAGACCTGGAGTCTATTCCTTTGTGAAAAGTCCCTGAAGAAGCTACTGCCTTAGTGGAATGTGCTTTCAGGCAGAAAGGCAAAGTCTTGTCATAGTGCAAGTAGGAGAAACAGCCTTAGAAATCCAAGTTGCAACAGTTTGTTTGGAGACCAGCTGCCCCAGCTTAGGGCTGATAAATGATGGACATTGGGTCAGTCTTCCTGAAGGATTTAGATTTGTCCAAATAAAATCTGAGTTGCCCGTTCACCCTGTTTTGCGGATTGAGGAAGAAAGTAGGTAGGTGAAAGTACAGTTTTGTACCTACCATAAATGTAGATGTCCGAACTGGATAGCATCTGCAGTCATAACAACTGGGTTGTCCTGTCGTCAGGCAGCCCTGCAGTCGGCCGGATTCCAAAGTCCGGGTCCGGCTTCGGCTGATGTCGCACTTCACCCGACGTCATCTCTGCTGGTCTCCGGGTATAATGGCATCAGCCGACGCCATTTTCTTCAGTGTTTCTTGCCCCAGATGCCAGATGACCTTCCTGGAAGGCTAATTTTTGGATAAATGCCAAAGTTTCCAAAAGGATAGAAGGCAAACTCAGAAAATAAGTATGTATGTACATATATACAAACAAATACACCATAAAAGACTCCCCCCACTAGCTAGCTATTAGGAGGGTAAATACCCTAGGAGTACCACAGAGGGCAGGAGGGAGGTAATCCTGACTGCAGATGCTATCCAGTTCGGACATCTACATTTATGGTAGGTACAAAACTGTACTATGTCCTTCATGGATGCATCTGCAGTCATAACAACAGGTAGAATACCATAGCCAACTAAGGGAGGAGGAAAATTTAGATTATGGTGTGGTTAGGATCCCTTGCAGCACAGCAGTGGCAAACCCTGCTCGGGATCTGGAGTACATTGGTAAGTTATAATGCTTGGCAAATGTATGCACGGAGGTCCAAGTAGCCGCCTCAATAATGTCCTTGGTTGCCACACCTCGTAGGAAGGCTGTGGTAGTGGCTGTTGCCCTTGTAGAATGAGGCCTTATGTTCTGTGGAATTGGTTTTCCATGGAAGGAGTAACAGAACCGTATGCAATTTCCTATCCATTTGGAGATTGTCCGTTTGGAAATTGCTTTTCCTTCCCTTCCTGTTGCATAGGCTACAAAAGGCTGGTCAGTTTTTCTGCTACTTTTTGTTCTGTCCAGGTAGTAGCGTAACTGTCTATGTACATCCAAGGAATGCAGCATTCTTTCCCCTCTGTTTTGTGGGTTAGGAAAGAAGGTAGGTAGGTGGATTGCCTGGTTTAAAGACACTCTGGATATCACCTTAGGCATAAACGTAGGATTAGTCCTCATGGACACTCTATCCTGGTGGAAGATTAGGAAGGGCTGTACTGCCATTAGGGCCTGAAGTTCAGAGACCCTCCTTGCTGAGGTTATTGCCAGTAGGAAAGCAGTTTTCCACGATAGATGCTGTAGGTCCGCTGTAGCTGCTGGTTCAAAAGGTGCAGTGTCAATTTTTCTAGCACAAAGTTCAAATCCCAAGCTGGCAATGGTGGTTTCCTTGGAGGTTTTACATTCTTGATTCCTCTGAGGAACAGCCTGAGTAAAGGGTGTGAAAAGACAGGTGGATCAAAGCTGTATTCTGCTGAAATAGCTGATGCATGTATCTTGATGGAGGAATAGGACAGGCCTGTATGTAGAAGCTCTGCCAGATACTCCAGAATGTTAGCCATATCTATAATTGACACATCTTTTCCTCTTTCAGTGCTCCAAATGACAAACCTTTTCCATTTTCCTGCATAGTTCCTTCTTGTTGAAGGTCTGCGGGCTTCAAGGATAATGTCTTTAACCCTTTGGGAAAGTTCTGGGTTAGTTGCTGCTATGTGATGTTCCATGCAGTCAGTTGCAACGTTTTAGGTTTGGATGTATGATGCTGTAGTTGTTCTGAGTTAACATCAAAGGCATCAGGGTATTGGCCACATGTTGTCCCGAGACATGCTCCTCAGTAATGGGTACCAGTGTTGTCTTGGCCAGTTTGGAGCTATCAGGGTTATCCTTGGGCGTTCCTCCTTGATTTTTAGTAATACCTTGTGTATCAAGGAAGAGGTGGAAATGCATATGCTGTTAGACCTTTCCAGCTGAAGGAGAGCGAATCCACTTTCCATGCAAGTGGGTGGAATGTCCTTGTGCAGAATTTTTGAGTTGGTGATTGAGAGGGCGAATAGATCTATCTGTGGTCTTCCCCATTTCTTTGAGATGGTCTTGAAGATGTCCGGGTGTAGCATCCATTCGTGGGCATCCGATGTGGTTCTGCTCAATATGTCTGCTAGAGTATTGTCCTTTCCGGTACAAATATTGCCTGTAACTGGATGTTGTAGCTGAGTGCCAGGTTCCAAAGCTCCAAAGTCATTCTGCATAGGGGTATGAATGAGTGCCTCCCTGCTTGTTGATGTACCACATGACTGTGGTGTTGTCTGTCCTTATCATCAAAGGCCCTCTTTGAGAAATGGTCTGAAATTTTGGATTGCCAGTTTTACTGCCAGCATTTCTTTTAGGTTGATGTGCAGGTGGAGTTGATCCTCGTCCACAATCCTTGCATTTGTCCAGCATGTGAGCCCCCCATCCTAGGTCTGAGGCGTCTGTTGTGATGGTCTGGCTTGCTTGATAGCTGTGAAAGGGTAGGCCTGGGTTTGACTGGCATGCTTGTGCCCACCATAGGAACTCCTGTTTTAGGCATGGGATTAGTGGAATTTCTGCTTCTAGGCTGTGCCTGTGTTGGGACCATAAATTCCTTAGGTACCACTGTAGTTTTCTCATATGTAGTCTGGCATGTGGAACCAAGATTATGCATGATGCCATGTAGCCCAAGGCCTGCAGGACTTTTCTTGCTGTTAACTTGTTCTGTTTTGTTAGAGCCAAGAAGTAAAGAGGGAGTTCTTTTTGTTTTGGTTAGGAATGCCATTTGTTTTACAGTGTCCAATTCAGGAATGTCCTTGTTTGGGATGGTATCAGCCTTGACTTTTGTAAATTGACTGTGTATCCCAGTGCTTGTAGCAAGTAAATGACCCTTTGTAAATCTGTTGTCAGCTTGCTTTTGTTGTCCCCTTGTAGCAGGCAGTCGTCCAGGTATGGATAAATTTGGATTCCCTGTAGTCTGCAGTGGGCGATTACTGATGCCAGGCATTTTGTGAATACTCTGGGCAGTAGATAAGCCAAAGGGCAATGCTGAGAATTGATAATGCTCTGATCCTGCAAGAAATCTGAGGTATCTTCTGCAAATTGGTGAATGGGGCGTGCAGGTATGCCTCCTTGAGATCTAGAGTTACCAGCCAACACTCCTTGCCCAGCATGGGAAGAAGTTGCTGTAGGGTCAGCATTTTGAATTTTGGGACAATGATGTATGTATTTAAGGTGGACAGGTCGAGAATAGGTCTCCAACTTTTTTCCTTTCTTGGAACTAGGAATAGTCTGGAGTAAAATCCTTTGCCTTGTTCTGTTATTGGCACTCTTTCCACAGCTCTCATCTTTGCTAATTGCATTATCTGTTGTAGAGCTTCTGTTTTTTGATTTGGAGGCAGGTTTGGCATTCCTCTTTTGACTGGTAATGTGTGAAAGTGGAACCGGTAACCTTGGTCTATGGTTTGCAAAATCCACTTGTCTTTTGTGATGTAGTGCCAGTTTTTTGAAAATAAGGTTAATTTTCCGCCTAATGGAGCTGCTATTTGTTCCCTGGTAGGCGGATGTAGAGTTAAGTCACTGTGATTGTGCTGTTGTAGTGGTAGTGGCTGAGTCTGTGCCTCTGTTATTACCTTGCCACTGTCGTCCTCTGTAGGCACCTCCTCTGGATTGGTTTCTGCCTCTGGAACGTCTATTCCTGCCCCTTTGGGATCTTGTGGAGTCAGGAAAGGACCAATTTTGGCAGGCCAGTTCCTGCTAAACCTTGGGGCTGAACCTGCAAGAAATCTTTAACCGTTTGAACAGATTTTGCCTTTTGTTCCATTTTCTTCATTACCTGCTGGGCAGGTGTACCAAACAAACTGGTCTTATCCATAGGAGCATCTAATAACTTAGCTTTAACATGATCCGGTAAGACTTGTTCCTTCAGCCATGCATGTCTTCTTATCACTGTGCCAGTCATGGCTGATCTAAATGAAGCCTCCAGTGCATCATAGCCACATTTTAAGGAATGGTTACTAACCTGTTGTATGTTATTTACCATTTCTAATACATATTTCTTATCTATAGAGTCATCAGAGGATAGTTTTTAGTTAACTGATCAAGCATAAACTCTTGGTATTGTATCATGTGAAACTGACAGTTTAAAGCTCTAGCTGAGAGAGTAGCTGAGGTATAAACTTTTTGCCCCATCTGTCTAAGGACCTGGCTTCCCTTTCAGAAGGAATAGGGTTTTTGCTGTGGTCGAGGCTACTGCCTTAGGCCCCTGGGATATAGTTTGGGGTCTGCAAGTGGGGCCTTGTAAAGGTGATGATGCGTGTCTGGTACCCTGTAAAATCTGTCTGGTTTGGCAGGGGCTGGAGGTAAGAATCTGGTGCAGAGCAGACATCATTAAAGGCATCGTCCACAACAGAGGACAGGAGGTATAGCTAAGGGCCTGTGTTGTGGAAGGTGCAGAAAAGTCCTAAGTCTTTTTCTGGAATCTGAGAAATCCTGTTGCTGCCATTGGAATTGTTCTCGCATGGCATGTAAGGTTTCCCCAAAGGAGAATTCCTCTGGTGGAGAAGCAGCTGGAATGGATTCTTCAGCATCTGAGTCTTCATAATTGGAGAAAGGAGCCTCTGGCTGGTCTGTAATATCTGAGTCATCCAGAATCACCAGAGGACACAGGCGCGGGGGGCTCTGCCCTAGGTCTCTTCTCTGGGGGCTGAGAGGCCCTGTCTGGGTGAGATAGAGATCCCCTGATTAAGGATATTAAATCTTCTGCCAGAGTAAGCATTTGTGAACTAGAAGTAGGCCTGGTTGAGGGGGGTTTAACAGGCACTGATTTAGTAGACTTGGCTGCTTTAGCCCTGGCAAAGGCCTTAATGGACATGGCTGCAGGAGGCCTAGCAGCACCACGTGCTGGGGTAGAGACATCCAAAGGGATGGTGTCTGATAATTCACTAGAAGCCACTGTTGTAGGTAAAATTTCAGAGGCCGATTCAAGTAAGGTAGCAGGAACCTCAGAAGTAGTCAAAGATTCAGCTGTGCTTTGATCAGTTTTTTTGCTTCACCATGGTTTCGGCGAAACCGTGGACGTCGGTCTTTCTTTGCGTTTCTTAACAATTTGGGTAGTCGGAGGATCCGGCGGCATAATGTATGCAAATTCTGAACCAAAAACTGTTCAGCAAACTCCGACCGGCGCCTAAGCCGGTTGAAGAAGCACAGGCGAACAGGCTGCTACGTCGTGGTCTGGGCCTAAACAAGGCAAACAGTAAGAGTGGAAATCTTTATGAGGTATTTGTTTCCCACAAGTTAAACAGTTATTGACTTTTTCTGACATCGGCTGAGGCAAGAAAGAGTCCCCAGCTTTTAGAAGTCTTAGTAGTATTCGGTAGTAGAAATCTCTGGATCCGACCGACCGGCACTTGCGAACAGCTTCTGCCGCGGCAAGAAAGACTGAAGAAAATGGCGTCGGCTGATGCCTTTATACCGGAGACCAGCAGAGATGACGTCGGGTGAAGTGCGACATCAGCGGACCCGGACTTTGGAATCCGGCCGACTGCAGGGCTGCCTGACGACAGGACAACCCAGTTGTTATGACTGCAGATGCATCCATGAAGGACATCTGCCTGATTGAGAGACAAGCTTGTTCACTACCTTAGGCATGAAGGATGGATTAGTGTCATTCCGTTCTTGTGAAAAAAAAGGGGAATAGCCATGACAGCTTGTAACTTAGAAACTCTCCTAGCAGAGGTGAAAGCCAAGAGAATGATAGTTTTCCAAGTACAGAATTTTAGAGAAGCAGATGCTGGTTCAAAAGGAGGCATTGTAAGCTTTTGTAGCATAAATTTAAGATCCCAAGGGGGAGAGACTGTTGCCCTTGGTGGGTTAAGAGGCAGAACTCCCCTGAGGAAAAGTTTGACCTCCACTCTAGCCATAAGTGAAGGGCTAAGAGGAAGGCAGGCACTGACAGCTACAGAAGAAAGTACAGTTGTGTAAAATCTTACCATAACGGTAGATGTCCTCCTCTTCACTGTTGCAGTATTCAGTACATTACAGATCCCCTGCCAAGGTTGGCCCAGCATACATTTACTACAAGTTAGATGGAATTTCCAGAGCTAGAGCTGGTTTTGCTAGGGCCATCATTCATGGCTTCCTAGAGGGCTCTGCTGGTCCTTCCTCCTCTTTCTTCTTCCTGAGTTTTGGCACTCTCTCTAGAGTAATGAATACTGCAACAGAGAAATGTAAGGACATAGTACAGTCGTGTAAAATCTTACCATAACGGTAGATGCCTCTTCTCCATTGTTGCAGAACATACTCCCTCCCCTCCACCCCCTGTTCCATTTCTCTTCTGGAAGTACCGATTACCTTTCTTTTCCTTGGACTGGCGTTCCTTCTGGGGCTATCAGTTCTGAGGATGGTCTGGCCAAGATGTCACCTTTATTGCCCTATGCTACACAAGAAGTATGTGTAACGTATGGTGTACCTTAAAGCAACCTAAAGGCTTTGGTCTAACAGTCAGATGTTGGGCTGCCCTTGACAGAATATACCTAATATAATGAGTACTACAACAGTGAAATGGAGGTAATCTTGTGATGAGTGGGTCTCGGCTATGCTTGTAGCACCCATAGGAAAACCATTCATGAAAAAAACATTTTCATTCAGCTGTGCAAGATTTTCTAGTAGTGGGTCACCTGGCCTCTTGTAGGACTTGAACCACCTCCTTCAGAGAAGAGCTGTGTCTGAGGAATTAAAATGTTATCATCCCACTCAAGTTGAGAAATAGAATATTTGACTGGAGCAGCAATCCTTTTCGACTTATCTAGTTGCAGAGGTATTTTTCTGTAACTTCCATTTGTTAGGTGAAACAGGAGGGGAAACCAACTCTGCCTCCGTCAAAAGGGTACTAAGTAAAAGAAGTTTGGGTACTTCTTTTTGTGCCTTGAGAAGAATTTTTGGAAGAACAGGCAGAGGAAAACAATCCTAGAGCTTTCCTGTCCACTGGAAGGAAAAGGCATTTGTGCTCCAGGCCGTGAGACAAGGGTCCCTGCTGCAGAACTGGGGAAGCTGTTAGCTGGTGACACACAGCTCTGAGGAGTGCCCCACTGATGGGTGACTGTCTGGAAAACCTCTCTGTTTAATGTCCATTTGTGAGGGTCCTCCAAGAAGTGGCTTAGGAAGTCTGCTAGCACCCTATCCTGAAAAAACATTATGTGGCTGCGAGCATGAAGTCCATCTGGGTGGCAAAGTCTGATGCCTCATGCACTAACCTGCACAACTGGTAAGACCTGGCACCTTGCTGTTTATGTACCATATGACGGTGGTACTGTCTGTGTACACTAGGAGTGGCCCAGGTTTCCAAAGATGGGCAAGGGTATTAAGAGCTTATAAAAGAGCCCTCACTTCCTTCAGTTTGATATGTTCCTTCAGGAACTGAGGCTGCCATTTGCCCTACACGTTTTGTGATCCTGTCCATTCCCCATGCCTCTTCTGAGGCATCTATGTGAACTTCGTCCAAAGTATCTGTGTGAACCTGTTGAAGATGAGGAGGTAGAATGAATGGAAGTCCTGGGTTGAAGATGACCTGTCCTTTCCACCAATGCAGCTCCTTTTTGAAACAAAGGAGGAGGGGAATCAGGGTGTCCAAGGGGTGAAACTGCTGGGACCACACAAATTTCAGGTACCACTGAATTTTCTTCATGTGAAGTCTGGCCAGATTGAGCATAGGAATGGTGGCTGCCAAGAACTCCAAAAGTTTTTTATCTCCCTTGCTGAGCAAAGGGTTGCAGAGGATATATTTTGGAAACGGAGACTAAATTTTCTCCTGGAAGAAGGCATGCATTTTGTGTCTGGTTTACAGTCCAGGAAAACCAGGTCCTGTGTAGGGGTCATGTAGGACTTTTTGTAGTTTATAGTGAAACCCAGACCTGCCAGGAGTTGAAAGATTAAGTGTGGATGCCTGCGTAGAATTTCTAGAGAGAGAGCCTGGATCAGCAAGTCTTCCAGGTAGGGGAAAATCTCGATTCCCTGAGTGTGAGAAAGCTATTACTGGAGTTAGACAATTTGTGAACACACTCTGAGCTGTGGAAACACCAAAAGGCAAAGCAGTAAATTGAAAATGTGAGGTGCCAAATCTGAGGAATCTCCTGCAAGAAGTTCAAATTGGTATGTGTAATTAGACATCTTGCAGATTTACTGACACTAATAACGCTTGGGGGAGAATGAAAGGCAGAAGAGTGTAAAGAGAAAGCATTCTGAAAGATGGTGCCTTCAAGTAGTTCTTTAGGAAAGTCACGTCTAGGATGGGTCTCCACTGCCCTTATTTCCTTGGTACTAGAAAAACCCTGTAGCAAAATCCTTTTATAAAGTCCTTTGGGGCTTGCTCGATGGTGCCCTGATTCAATAGGCCTTGAATAATGACGGCGAGAAGTGATATTTGGTTGCGAGAAGATTGTGGCATACATTTCAGAGCGGGGATAATTTCCCAGGAAATGGCATAACCATCCTTGATGACTGACAGGACCAGCTGGTCTGTGGTAATACCTTTCCACCTGGCTAGGGAGAGTGGCAGTCCTTCAAAAAGAGAAGTAATGGGGCAGAGGGAGGGGTGCTACAAAGGTAGTCATGGATTTTTACTCCCAAAGGGAGGCCTCCCCACTGGAGGTTTCCCTATGGGATTTGTCAAAGTACCTTTTCCTTGGTTCTGAAATGTCCTACGTTCCCTTCTAATGAAGAAAGTAGACTTAGATGGGCAGTTCCTGTGGCATCAAGGAACTAACGAGTAGAATCTGTCTCCAATCTTTCATAGTCTTACACTGGCCTTTTGAATTTTGAACAGACTGGCAACCTGGGAACCAGTCTTTGTCCAAAAGAAAATCTAAACAAAATCCTCAAGGACAAGATGACTGTGAAGCCAAGTGTATCTGTGAATAACAGATCGAATAGCACCTGCTCTACAAGATGCATCTACAGCACAACTGCACTTAATGCTGTGCCCGGCTATCTGAGTGGCCTAGGATGGTAGGCTCCGCCTTTGTTGCATTGGACTCTTCTGTAGGACAGTCCAGCATAACCTTGTTTAAGAAGTGCAGGACAGAGATCAAATACTTTGTCATTAGAGTCTGGTAGTGAACGGCCATAAAATCAAGGGCAGCAAGAAGGGCAAACCTTTTCCCATCTATCCATAGCCCTACTATCTTTGCCTATAGGTAGGATGTTAGCACTAAGCAGAAGCTTAGTGGGCTTACCTGAAGAGATGGACACTGCAGAGGGGTCTGACACTGAATTCTTGCAGAAGCACTTTAGGTCATCAGGTACCTTGTAAAATCTGTCTGGTCTTTTAGGAGCTGGTGATTGAGAATCAGGTGCAGACGAGGTGGACTGAAGACATCCTGGAAAGCTTCAAGGACAGGAGGGACTAGAGAAGGGGTAGGGGTACCCATTTCCAAGAGGCTGTAATACCGCTTCTGAACATCAGAGATCCGAAAGCATGGCTATTCAAAATGCTTCATCATGTTCTGAATGGACTTCCCCAAAGGAAGCTTCCTCAATAGGGGAATCTGGAGACACAGACTCCCCGTCATCTTAAGAGATTTGTCTTGGAGAATGCAGCCAAGAGGAACAGAATGGTCAGAATAGAAAAGTAGTCTTGCATTTCTTCAAGAGAGGAAACCAAAGCAAATTTTTGAGGAGTAGCCTGTGGTTGTGCAGACCAAAAGGAGGGAAGTTTCAAAGACACTTATTTTACTTGGCACCCAGCAGAATTGTTCTCCCACACAGGATACCCCCCTCTAGCTGTGTGCTCACCCGGAAATCTACTGCCTGTTATATTTATACCAGGGGAAAACATTATCAAAATAAACAAAACTGTTTAAACTCTGCAGTGTGTTTTTTTCTTCATAGATTTCTTTGCAGATTTGTACTAGACTAACTGCCCTTGTGGTACATTTATAAGTCTAGCCAATTGCCCCATGTGAGAATTAAACCCTGCACCTAGAGTCTGTAACCATTATTCCAACCTCCCAGGATTCAATCTACCACTGGTCATCCAGCACCCCAACGAAAAGAGCTCTGAAGATATTGTTAAAGAGAACACCCATGTCACTTCAGCCAACTGAAGGGAACCAGTAAAAGCAGGAGCACTACATTTTCCTTCCTGGACTGATTTACTTTTAAACATTAACTTTTCTCTGGCAAACATGCAGCACTGAGGACCCCCCCCCCCCCAATAATTAACTCTGCTTATTTTCAACCCTTTCTTAACCCATTGGCCAAAACTATTTTTCCTATCACTATCTCCACTACTATCTGTCCCACAAACCGGCAAGTTTCTAGTTTAGTCCAAGCTTATGCTTTTCCAAAATCAAACAAAATAAAACTAAAAATAAATTTATAAATCAATGCTTACTTAGGGACAGCTTTTCAAAGATTTCTTCTCTATTGGCATTTACATACTTAACCTTAAGTTACTGCTGATTGTTTTTCTTTTGCTTCCACCACCTGATCTGGCTTAATTAGTTATAACTTTCCCGTGTCAACTTTTAACCTGTACTGTCCCATAATCCTCTGCACCATGTAAAACCTGCAATCCGAAATATTATCCTTTTTTTTTTTTTTTTACTTAGCCCCAGCAGAACAGTTCTCCCACAGAGGATAGCCCCACTACCTGTGTGCTCACCCAGAAAGTAATTAAAATATGGAAGCTATTACTGAAAGTTTGCATTTCTCTGCTTTTCCCCATTTAATGCTTTCTCAATGGAATAGTTCTATGATGCAATGTTTCTGTGACGGTGACCGAGGTGAAATGTTTCACTGACTGCAAAACCGTTTAATGTTATCTGTAGACTGCAATAGCTAATGAGACGTATTTAGCAAGTGCTGTGCTATCTGAATCCTCAAAGTAGCCTATTCCTCGCATGCTTTACTAGAAATTTGCTACACTGTCATGTTAATACAGACTATGAATTTTTATGCTAGACAGGACAGAGCCAGAAATGTACTTCCTTGTGTTATTCGTTTAGTTGAGTTTTCTGCCAGACTGTGTCAGCTTAAATGTTACATCTTCCAACGGCTATACTCTTTTGTCATTACCAATGTAGCACTGGGCCTCATTTGTAACTTGCTGGACAAGTGGTACGCCGGGTCATTTTAATTTACCTAACAGTCTCTGTTAGAGCTGTAGAGATTTTCATTGTTTACAAACCCTCTTGTTAGAGATTTCTTTGTTAAGAGTTGTCTCACGGTTTCCTGCTATTTGACTACTTAAACTCTTACTGCTGGGCTGCAGTCGCCAACCCCCCCCCCCCCCCCCCCCACACACACAAACTGTTATCTGGTTTCTGTACGCCCTCCTCCTGTCTGACTCAGCCTCCTCTACCTGTACTAATCCTACTGTATCTTATTTTTTCCTACTTTCCTGTAGCCTTCTCACTATTCTATCATTATGCCGTCCAGGATGCTATTACACTGCACTGTTATGTGACTCAGTTATGGACACCTGATTTTTGTTTTTTCTCTTATCTTTTAGTCTACTGCCTGTTGCATTTATACCCAAGAAAAACATATCAAAATAAACAAAAAGAACAGTCAACTTTGAGGTGCATTTTAATCTGCCACTGGCCATCTAGCACACCCAGAAAAAGGGCTCCAAAGATATTGTTAAAAACATCCATGTCACCACTTTAGTCAACTGAAGGGAACCTCTTGAAAGTAGGTGCACTACATTTTTTCTTCCTGGACTAATTTAGTTTAGTTTTTCTTTGGCAAGCACACAACATTGAGGACACCACCCCCCCATTCACTAACACTGCTTATTTTTAACCCTTTCTTAATAAGTAAATATCACAGCTGCCCAAAACTAAGCTATTACTGATCGTTTTTCCCTTGCTTCCACCACTATCGTAGTTCACCCCACTCCCCTACTCTACCCCAAATTCCGACAGACCTTACTACTACTAAAGCTATACATACAGGACTCCACGCAACGATTCCAGCACCCAATCAGGATATCCTACTAACTTGCACCTGCTATTCATATCAGGTAATCACACACATCAATCCCTGCCTAGTAATAACACATCACACGCAAAGACTAAACACACCATTTATACTTGCACCACGCCCTTACAAGCATAATCTGTTTACTAAAAACACTTGTAATATTCTGTCTCACCACTTTACGATTACTCCTCACACAGGCCACATCACCATCTGCTCAAACCCCAACAAATTACTACTCAGTTACCTCCACCTTAAATACCTGTCTCAACCTAGCAGCTTTACTAATATCTCCCCACAGTAATTTAACACCCCAACATCCTACTTGGCTCCTAAATTCATTACACTCCACATATGAAACCATACCCTAAACCACTTACAAATGTTGCAGCAAAAAATATACTACACTACGCTCCTACCTCATTTCTAAATTACAATGTGGAGAAATCCACCCAAATCCTGTCCCTCACCCTTACCTAATCCCTAGAACACGTCTTAAAGACATTATGACATTAAACCTTAGAAGCCTGCATAACAAAATAACCCCTTCCATGCCTGGACTAACCAGTGCAAACCATATATCCTAGCCTTAACTGAAACATGGATAATTCTCAGGTGAAAGACTCTGATACCATCCCCCCAACTTTAGCATTGAAAGACTTGACAGTCTTGAAGGGCTCTAACGCGCGTGCATGTGTGAATCTATAATACTTGCACACACACACACACACACACACACACACACGTGTGTGTGTATATCTTTAATACACACACACACACACACACACACACACACACACACACACACAGTTGAGGAATTCTACACCTTTCATCAATAAAACAAGCAGGGAAAATTTATAAACACAAATCCCAAGCTCCTTAATGATACATTAGTTGTGGAGAGATGGCTGCACTAGTGTTTATGTATTCTATGTCTATGGAGTCCCCAGTTTCTAATTTGCAAACATACGTACAATACACAATTTAGCTTACTATTCTCAGTTGAACATATGTAGTTGCAGACAGTTAAACGTGTAGAGAAATGTAAGTTGTTGCATGCTGCACCCATCACGCACAATTCAAAGCAGACATATTGACCCACAAATGCTGAGGCACATACATAAAACCTTCCTAAACCACAAGACCTGACAAAGTACACATAAATACCCTCAGCAGCCCCAAATGCACACTTTCAAAACACCCACATCAACACAGAGCTACATCTCATGGAGCCTCTATTTCTAAGCCCTTACGCAAGCCACCACACAATCCAACATTCTAGTCATTGGAGACTCCATCATGAGACGCACTGATGTCCCTCTCATCAGGCTGAGTAAGGAGAAAGTTACGGTCAGTTGCTTATTAGGGGCTAGGATCTGCCACATTACACATGCACTCAGCGGACCACAATTACCAATATGACTCAGTCATAGTTCATGTGGGAGTAAATGACTGGAGATGTACCTCCCTAGACTATATGGAGAGAGACATCATGGAGCTCTCAGAATGTGTTGCAGGTTGGTATGAGCCTAGCACTGAGCAGCATTTTAACTTCTCCAAGGATGATGCCACAATATGAACAAAAGATGATTGACTTTAATAACTGGCTTAGTTTCTAGTGCCATTCTAAGGGGGTGCAATATTTGTCAGCACAGGAGATGATGGTGAACAGACCATGCTGCTTTGCCAGGGATGGTCTGCACTTTTCCCCTCTAGGCTTTTGAATATTACCTAAAACATTGTCTTCCCCTGTAGTGCCTTTTCTAGGCAATGCCAAAGTGAAAGTACTTCCAACATAGCAAATCAAATCCAAGAAAATCTAAAGGTATTACTTCTCAATGCTAGGAGTCTAAACAAAAAACTCCACTCCCTAGAAGGTCTCTTTACCCTAGAGAATGCTGATGTCTGTGCAGTCAAGGAGACATGGTTTAAAGTTACTGAGAGCACACCAACAGTGCAAGGTTATAATGTCTTCTACTCATTTAGGCCAGCTACTTCACAGACAGGGACTAAAGGTGGATTTGTCTCTTTTTACATCAAAAATAAATATACTTCAAGGCTGGTCAAACAGGACAATGCACTTGAGCTGCTCCATGTTCAAATCACCATAGGTAAAACCCAATACCACTTCCTGGCAAGCTATAGGTCCTCCTTTATGACCCAGGAAACTCATACCGTGTATTTAAACTTATTAGAAACACTAACCATTCAACCCAATACCATAGTCATGGGTGACTAATTAACCCACTATTAACTGGGAATCGTATAAGGCACCAAATTAACATGCACAGAGATTCCTGGATTTTGTCAACACAAACACCCTGGACCAGATGGTCAATACACCAACCAGGGGTGCAGCCACACTGGATCTGGTCCTCACTAATATGGGAGACTGCTGCACATCCCCTACTGTAATGCCTTCCCTGGTAAGGTCAGACCACAAAATGGCTTCCTTTGAAGTAAAAATAAAACCTGGACCCCCAGTTAAACCTGGAATATTCAGGAACTCTTCTAAGGTTAACCTCCTGTTATTAAGTGAGAACCTGGCAAAATTTCAAGCCCCCATAAACCCTGAGAACACTGCTGCCTATGCAGAACTGTTCACAGAAACCCTGTACAAGCACGTTAATAGCTGCATAGAGGCAGCTGCGCCCTCAAGGAAGTAGTACAGAAATAACTAAAAAAACAAGCCACCCTGGTGGAATCACAAAATCAATAGGCTGTATAACAGGAGGAAGAAAATCATAGCAAATATTAGGAGGTGCAGCACTCAGCAGGATAAAATGACTCTCAAACTAAACCAACAACTCAGAGGACAGATAAAGTCTACCAAAGCCAAATTTGAGCTAAGTTTGGCCTCCCAGGCCAAGGACACCCACAAAGCATTCATCAGCTATGCCCGCAACCTCAAAGGCAATACACAATTGTGTGCAGAGCTCACTGTAAATGGAGCCACCTATACTAAAGCCGGAAGAATACAAGGTGAAGGCAAGAAATGTGGAAAATGCATAAACATAGTTGCAAGTATAGAAAACTTCTGGAAGAATCTCATGTTGATCAGGAACGAACGCAGGAGTGGTTAAGGAGAGGTGAATTCAAACCAAGGGATGAAAGGTTAATCTTGGCAGCCCAAGATAGTGGGCTATGTACACACTGGTTTACAAAGTCCATTTAACATGTGGGAGAAATAGAAAAATGCAGGTTTTGTAAAATCGAACTGGAAACCGTCCATACCTCGTTGCTGGTTGTGACATACTTACAGTGCAATGGAAAAGTATTTGCCCCTTCCTGATTTCTTATTTTTTTGCATGTTTATCACACTTAAATGTTTCACATCATCAAACAAATATAAATTTTAGACAAACATAACGCAAGTAAACAAAATGCTGTTTTTAAGTGATGATTTTATTTATTAAGGAAAAAAAAACTATCCAAACCTACATGGCCCTGTGTGAAAAAGTAATTGCCCCCTAAACCTAAGTTGTGCCATCCATAGCAGCAAAAACTGCAATCAAGCGTTTGTGATAACTGGCAATGAGTCTTTCACATCGCCATTGAGGAATTTTGGCCGACTCTTCTTTGCAGAATTGCTTTAATTCAGCCATACTGGAGCGTTTCCGAGCATGAACCGCCTTTTTAAGGTCATGCAACAGCATCGCAATTGGATTCAAGTCCAGACTTTTACTAGGTCACTCCAAAACCTTCACTTTGTTTTTATTTAAGGCATTCAGAAGTGGACTTGCTAGTGTGTTTTGGATCATTGCCCTGCTGCAGAACCCAAGTGCGCTTCAGCTTGAGGTCACAAACTGATAGCTGGACATTCTCCTTCAGGATTTTTTGGTAGAGAGCAGAATTCATGGTTCCATCAATCACAGCAGGTCATCCAGGTCCAGAAGCAGCAAAGCAGGCCCAGACCATCACACTACCACCACCATGTTTGACTGTTGTCATAATGTTCTTTTTCTGAAATGCTGTTACTTTTATGACAGATGTAACGGGACGAACACCTCCCAAAAAGTTCAACTTTTGTTTCTTCAGTCCAGAGAATATTTTCGTCTTGGGGATCATCAAGATGTTTTTGGGCAAAAGTGAGACAAGCCTTTATGTTCTTTTTGGTCAGCAGTGGTTTTCACCTTGGAACTCTGCTTTGCATGCCATTTTTGCCCAGTCTCTTTCTTATGGTCGAGTCATGAACACTGACCTTAACTGAGGCAAGTGAGGCCTGTAGTTTTTTACATGTTGTTTTGGGTTCTTCTGTGACCTCTTGGATGAGCCGTCGCTACACTTTTGGGGTAATTTTTGTAGGCTGGCCACTCCTGGGAAGGTTCACCACTGTTCTATGTTTTCTCCATTTGTGGATAATGGCTCTCACTGTGGTTCGCTGGAGTACCAAAGCTTTAGAAATGGCTTTGTAACCTTTTCCAGACTGATAAGATGTCAATTACTTTGTTTCTCATCTGTTCTGGAATTTCTTTAGATTGCAGCATGATGTTTTCCTTTTTGGGATCATTTGGCCTACTTCACTTTGTCTGACAGGTTCTATTTAAGTGATCTATTGATTCAACAGGTCTGGCAGTAATCAGGCCTGGGTGTTGGGTTATCTTTGTCTAATATTTACTTTTGTTTGATTATCTGAAACATTTAAGTGTGACAAACATGCAAAAAATAAGAAATCAGGAAGGGGGGAAATACTTTTTCACTGCACTGTATGGCAGAAACACTGTATACTGAAAGGTATAATAATGTGTCAAGACTATTGCACTGGGGATTGTTCAACCATTATGGTACCGAAGGGAGCTGAAAAACACTGGAAACAAGAGCCACAAAGTATCAAAGAAAATGAAGTTTACATCACATGGGATCACCCATTACCAACAGCCCAAAAGACGGATGTTAGAAAAATGGATATAGTGGTCCACAAAAAGCAGACAAAAGTAGCATTGATCATAGAAACTGCCACACCCAGTGACTACAGTGTCTTGAGTATGGAGCGACACAAAGTCATAAAATATCAGGATGTGCAGGCAGAAACAAAAGCAATGTGAAAGAAAGATACCCAGAGAGTTCTAATGGTAGTAGGGGCAATGGGTCTTATAAAAATGAATCTACAATCGTATTTAGATATGTTACCAATACACGTAACCTTGTACGAACTGCAGAAACAGTCATTACTGGGTGCAATGTGGGTGCTGCGGCGATCACTTTTGGCTGACATCAAAGACTGAAACAATACTAATTTCATGAACTTTAATTCTACTTTGATTTAGGAATGGGGTCCATTCCCATCATGGTATTATAAACCCAAAAGATTTGAAGTAATTAAAAAAGCCAGGAGATATAACAAACCCCATGACTGATAAATTTAGCTCCAACTTTACCTCCCTCTCCTCCTCAACCGTCCCTCAGGAAATATCAAATAGAACTCCCCCTATTATCACCCTACTAAAGCAGGTCTTTATTTATTTTTTTTTTATTTTTTTTTATTTACATTTGAGTTTTGTTGGAGTCATGTCCATTTTCATGTCATTTTCAGTGGAGAGAAACTCCAAGGTCATGGTTAGGGATTAACAATACAATGATGATGTTACGATGTAGTTAATACTAGTTAATATACAAATACAAATACAATGATAAACCTATAACAACAATTAAATACACTATATGCTTAAAATAACCAAGAAGAAAGAGAATTATATAAATGATTTTACGAGGTAACAGATTTGAAATTGAAATGCCAGACAAATAAATGAAGCTTTGGTTTGGTTTGGGTTAGGCTGAGAGGAGAAGAGGAGGAGCAGGGCAGGGACAAGACAATAGCTTTTAGTCTGGACTGGAGCAAGGGCTTTAACGCTCTCTAAGACCAAGAACACTGCATCAATGGGCCCAGACAATATCGCAGGATGCCTTCTAAATGGTATGAAACATGACCTATTAGGGCCTCTGGAATTAATATTTAACTGTAGCCTCCAAAGAGGCTTCGTGCCTCATGAATGGAGAAAGGCAACAATCATCCCTCTGCACAAAGGTGGGCGATATACAGACCCAAGAAACTACAGACCCACAAGTCTCACTAGTCATATATAAAGAAATGGAAAGAATTATCATGGAGATCAATACAGAAACAGTAAACCTCCAAACATCCCACCCAACCCAGTGTGGTTTCCTCAAGGGCAGATCATGCCTATTCAAACTGGTGGACTTCTTTGAGAAAGTCACCAAAGCAATGGATGATGGCAGTGTCAGTCACACTGCCTACCTTGAACTGGCCAAGGCATATGACACAATATCCCACTCGGGCATTGACAAACTCAGGAGGTTAGGTACAAACCCGTATGCCACTCAGTGGATAGCCAACTCGCTTACAGACAGGACCCAGGAAGTTAGATTTGGGGAGTCCACCTTGGACTGCTCTTTTTTGGCATTTACTTCTCAGAAGTCAAGGCCAATGTCAGTGGTCTCTGGCTGACCAAATCTGCAGACGACAGCAAATTAGGAGCGGTCACTGAATCTCACACTGACAAATGTTCTTCAGGAGGGGCTGACACAAACAACTCATGTCAGAGCCATGGACTAAAACTAAATACCAAGAAATGCATAATAGTATCCTTTAGGAAGTCATCCATCCAGGTAACCATCATATTGACAACACACCCCTTAGAGTTGACCCAGTAGTCAGGGACTTAGGGACACACACAAATAGTAATCCAGACTTTGACCATCACATGTCTACAGTGGTGAGGAAATCATTCTATGTTGTGCAACTTATAAACAAAGGTATGGTATCTAAGTCCAAAGAAGTATTCGGCATTCATCAGACCTATCACTGAATACATGCCCCCTTTGGTATGTACCTAACCAGGTATATCCAACAACTGCAAGGTCCACAAAGGATCCTTACTAAAATAATACAGGGCATAAGTAAAATGTCCTATGCAGACCGCCTCAAGGCCCTATCCCTGTATTCTGTCCCCTACAGGCTTCTGAAAGGAGATCTATGCCTGGCATACAGGGCACTGTCAGACCCCACTCTGATGGACCTCTTGCGTATCCACAAAACAAACAGCACCAGAATTAACCATTCTAAAAACAAACTTTGCCTGCGATATAAATAGGACCTGCTGGAAAGAGAGAGAGGTATGTATCCCAGAGACCACCCCGTCTATGGAACAGGCTCCCCCCATCCATGTGAACTGGAGTTCCTCCCACACCCAATTCAATTGTAACTTGGGAAATTGGATGGGAAACTAGAAATTCATCCTTGTTTTGGCACCTATGTCTCAAATGGACACAGGTAACCTCTAAATGGTTCATTTCCCAGGCCCATGCTTACACTTTCAAGGGAATCAGAAATGGTCAGATGTGGGATGCATGGCTAGGCTTAAAAAGGCCCTTGTGGTCATTAGCCTAGTAAACACCTATGAACCTATGCTGAGACTAGCCTAAAACTGAGTGCAAAGAAATGCTAGATCAGGAATTTTGTCAAAACAAAAGTTATGTACTTATCATAACAATGGATCTATGTTGTCCGTCTCTTTCTGGCAAAACCTACAGGTCATCGGATTCAGCAGAGGCCAAATTCATGAATACTTCAACTAGTCTGGCTTTGTCGCTTCCACCAACAATACCCTGCTCCCTAAGGAGTGCTTATCATCCCATCTCGAAGCCTTCGAGTCCTTGGAAGGAGGATGGTGGCTCTTGTCCAAACCAAGCCCTCCTTTGGAGCCAAAGGGGAAGGCCTGTTAGGGAGAAGACCATTCAAAAGCAGCTTTACCCTCTTCTTGTTGAAAGCCCTGTATCCAACCCCCTCACCACTAGAGCAGGTAGAACCGAGGTGAGCAGCCCCCAAGAAACAGACGTATTAATCATGCACATCTGAGAAGGGAGCTTACTGCCCTAAAGCAACCCTTTTCTTAAAATCTTTATTCATCTCTTGTAGCAAAAAATTTAGTAAACAACCTGTACTAACACACTACATGAACTAGAAGTAAAACCTAGCCTACCACTTATAAGGAAAAAAGTAGCAAGGCAGGCAAAACCCTCCAAGTTGGGAAAAGCTTGCTGCTAACTACACACACACAAATTCTATTCCTAAATACCTATAAACCTATCTAACCTATGATTTAAGACTAACTTAACTACAACAATCAAAGGAAACACTCTCGAGCGGAATGATGGCACAAACTGCTAATTCGAATGTGAAGAGTGAATGTCTAGATTGCCACCTTTGGTTAAAGCTGTAAACAAGAAATGTTCTTCGTGTTTCACTGTTGCAGTCATTACATTTGGGTAATCCTGCTGGCGGGTTGTTGGCCTGAATTCCAAAGTCCTGGGTCCTGCGTCAGCTGCTGTCACCCCTTCCCCGACGTCAGGTCGTCAGGGGTATAAAAGATGCAGCCAACGCCATTTTCTTTAGTCTTCCTTGCCGCGCGGTGCCCAAAGCAGCAGTTCGCAAGTGCCGGTTGGCAGACTCCTGAGATTTTAGTGTTCGAGTTTCAGATCCGAAGTCTTCATTAAAGCTAAGTACCCCGTTGGGGAAACTTTTTTCTTGCTCCAGACCAATGTTAGAAAAAGTTAATAATTGTATTTCTTGTGGAAAGCAAATACCTCATAAGGACTTTCATTTACTGTATTCCTCTTGCCTAGGCTCTGACCACGACATTTCAAGTTGTCAGTTTTGTGCTAGATTTAACCAACACACTATTAAGCGTCGGTATGATTTCACATTAAACTATTTTGTTCGCAGATTTAATTACAAAATGTCGGACAGCCATACGACTACCAGAGTTCACAAAAAACGCAAAGAAAAAAGAAAAAGATAGGCAACCGAGGCCCAAAACCGACAAAGCTTCTCCTAAGCCAGTCACCGGTTATTAGTGAGGCGCTTTCGCAGCCCCTGAAACTCGCTACTTTAGAGTCACAAGCCGCTACCGACTCCCATGTGGAGTCGGCTATGCCGCTGGAAACTCAAGGTATTGTTGCCTCGGACACTATTCCCTCAGATGGGTCCGGAGCCGCTGAGCAGGCACCGGCTTCTAAGGGTGTATTCAGACCTAAACATCTATACATTAGGCAGACTTCAGCTTCTAAGGCAAAGACTAAAGCACCTTCAAAGACAAAGAAACAATCTCAAGATCCACATGGACAGGCCTCCATGCCCAAAAAACTGATGCTCAAAATGGCCGAAGACTTGATTACCTTGATCAAGGGTTCCCATCCCCCTCCTGATAAGAGGCCTAGCCAAGAGGCAGACTATGAATCTTCAGATCAGGTTTCTATTTTTTCTGATTCCTCTTCTGATCAGGAATATTCTCTTCCCCCCCTCTGAGGATTCTGATGCTTAAGAATCGATTCCTTCAGCTTCTCCTCCTGAGAACTATTCTTTTGGGGAAACCTTGCATACCATGAAGGAGCATTTCCACTGGGAAAGCCAAGATTTTTCAGAATCAAAAAAGAGGCTCAGGGATTTCCTCTTACTACCTCAACACAGGCCACTAGCCATTCCACCTGTGTTGGATATTGTAGATGATGTTTTCTTGGAGTCTAGTCTTACCCCTGACTCCTTACCTCCAGCTCCTGTTAAGCCTGACAGATATTACAGGGTTCCTGACTCTCAAATTCATTTTTAAAAACCCTGCTGCAGACCCAGAAACTATTTCACAGGGTCCCAAGGGAGTTAAGGCTTCCACTGCAAAAAACCCTACCCCCTCTAACAGGAATTCTAGGGCACTGGACAGATGGGGAAAAAAGGTAAATACATCTGCTACCTTGGCTATAAGGGCCTTAAACTGTCAGTTTCATATGCTCAAATATCAGCAACATGTCATGGCATTGCTTAAACAGAAAATGTTGTTAAACTCTGAATGTGCAGAAAACAAGGAAATGCAGGATTTATTGCATGCAGCTGAACAAGTTGGAAAGCATACTTTGCAATGTGGTTTTGATTCTTTGGAGGCCTCCTGCAGGGCCGGAGTTACGGGTTCTGTAATTAGGAGGCATGCTTGGTTAAAGGAACAAAATCTGCCTGATCATGTCAAAGTTAAATTATTAGATGCACCTTTACAGCAAGGTACTTTGGTGTTAAGGCAGAAGAGGTGTTAAAGAAAATGGAGGACAAAGCAAAATCTATTCAAACTGTCAAATATTTTTTATAAGTACAGCCAACTAGGTTTAGTAGACACTGGCCAACAAAGAATTGGTCCTTTCCTGTGTCAGACAGACCTCAAAGGGGCAGATCCAGACGCCCTAGAGGCAGATTCCAGGTGCAAGGTACTTACAGGTCAAAGCAATGGGGTGCTTCTACCTCCAAAGTTGGAGAAGACAAATCACAACCATACAGGAAACAGTCCTAATGACTTCCCCCTGCCTGCACCAAGCACTTATCTCCTGCCAGCACCCTTAGGTGGAAAATTAGCACTTTTTTGTTGTTGTTAATTAGCACTATTTTCTCAAATTGGCACATTATAACCCAGGAAGGGCAAGTGGGTCCTAAATATCGTGTCACAAGGTTACAAGTTCCATTTCCATACCCTGCCAAAGGCAAACGGCAGGCCAGATCTGCCAAAAAATCAATGGGCAGAGGCACAAAAACAAGTCTCATCCCTCATGGACATGGGGGCCATTCAGCAAGTACCAGAGCAAGAGCAGGGACAAGGATTTTACTCAAGACTCTTCTTTCTTGGTGCCCAGAAAGGACAAGGCCTGGAGGCCAATACTGGACCTATCTATTTTGAACACATTCCTGGATATACCAAAATTCAAGATGTTGACTTTGCAGCAGCTTCTGCCCATGCTGGGCAAGAACGCTTGGCTTGTGACTTTAGACCTAAAAGAGGCATACCTGCATGTCCCAATCAGACTGATATGCAGAAAATACCACAGATTCAAGGCTGGCTCAATGCATTACCAATTCTCTGCACTGCCCTTTGGCTTATCTACTGCGGCCAGGGTCTTTACAAAGTGCCTGGCACCAGTAATTGCATTCTGCAGACAAAGAGGAATACAAATATATCCTTACTTGGACTGTCTAATTCAAGCAGAGAACAAGGACATTCTTCTACAGCATCTGGCGTTTGTGAAAAGACTTCTAACATGCCTAGGGTACACAGTCAATGAAAATAAATCAAAACTAGTACCCTCTCAAGAGATAATATTCCTGGGTGCAAGCTTAAATACAACTGCCCAGATGGCTTATCTCACGCCAGTCAAACAAAGGCAACTGACTACCTATTTCAAAATGTTGGCAACAAAGGCCCAGTTATCTGCAAGAAAAATTCTGCAGGCTTTGGGCTTCATGGCATCCTGCACCCTACTAATTCCATATGCAAGACTGCATATGAGGAAACTTCAATGGTACCTAAAAAGTGTTTGGATTTAACATTGCCACAGCCTGGAAACTATGATTACTCTCATTCCCTGCCTGCAACAGGAGTTTCGATGGTGGGCAAAGGCTTGTCACCAAAACAAGTGACAGCCATTCACATTACCCCCAGCCAGGCAGACACTAACAACGGATGCATCAGATTATGCCTGGGGGCCCACATGACAGGAAGATGCATTCAGGGCACATGGACCTCAAACCAAATGCATCTACATATCAATCAAAAAGAGATGCTAGCTGTTCAAAATGCCCTGACAGCTTTCAAGGACCTACTTCATCCGGGACAACTACTGTTAAAGACAGACGACACCACGGTCATGTGGTATATAAACAAGCAGGGGGGCACACATTCTTACCCCCTTTGCAGACTAGCCATGACTTTGTGGGATACAGCACTGACTTACCAAGTACATCTGCAGGCACAATTCCTGCCAGGAAGGAAAAATACTCTGGCAGATGAACTAAGCAGAAACCTCATGGAGCCCACGAGTGGCAGCTGGATCCACAAGTCTTCAGCATGATAACAAGGAAATGGGGATGCACGGACATAGATCTATTTTCCTCCCCTTACAACTACCAACTAAAAAGATTCTGCACAAGGATTTATCACACACAAGCATGGAAAGTGGACGCCTTATCATTCAGCTGGAAAAATCTATCAGTATATGCCTTTCCCCCACTGCCTCTCCTCCCAAAGGTACTCCTAAAGGTCAGACAGGAGAAGCCACAGATGATACCGATTGCCTC